>NC_037683.1:4722390-4894852 GCF_003255815.1 Theropithecus gelada | reverse complement strand
TCGCCCGGCTAGTTTTTTGTATTTTTTAGTAGAGACGGGGTTTCACCGTGTTAGCCAGGATGGTCTCGATCTCCTGACCTCGTGATCCGCCCGTCTCGGCCTCCCAAAGTGCTGGGATTACAGGCTTGAGCCACCGCGCCCGGCCTCTTTTATCTTTTTTTGAGATGGAGGCTCACTCTGTTGCCCAGGCTGGAGTGCAGTGGTGCGATCTTGGCTCACTGCAACCTCCGACTACCGAGTTCAAGCGATTCTCCTGCCTCAGTCTTCTGAGTAGTTGGGATTACAGGCACCCACCACCACACCTGGCTAATTTTTGCATTTTTAGTAGAGACAGGGTTTCACCGTGTTGGCTAGGCTGGTAGCTGGGATTACAGGTGCCCACCACCACACCTGGCTAATTTTTGCATTTTTAGTAGAGACAGGGTTTCACCGTGTTGGCCAGGCTGGTCTCAAACTTCCAACCTCAGGTGATCCACCCGCCTTGGCCTCCCAAAGTGCTGAGATTACAGGTGTGAGTCACCGTGCCCAGCCCATTTCCACCCTTCTAGAAGGTTTCTTTGTGCCTCTCTGAAGTCAACCTCCTTTCCCTGCTCACCAGTAAACTATTAATCTGCTTTCTGTGACAATAGATTAGAGTGGTCTTATAAAGAGAACCTATGTGAAGTATTCTTTTGTCTGCCTTCTTTTTTCAGCATGTTTTTGAGATTTATCCATATGCCGATTTTCAGTGATGTGTCCTTTTTTGCAGCTGCGTAGTGTAGTGTTTTACGGATGCAGCACAGTTTTTTTGCTAAAAGAATGAGTCGGTGTGAGCCTTCTGGCACATAACCATTTAACACCTTTTTTTTTGAGACAGAGTCTCGCTCTGTCACCCAGGCTGGAGTGCAGTGGCGCCATCTCAGCTTACTGCAAGCTCCACCTCCTGGGTTCACACCATTCTCCTGCCTCAGCCTCCTGAGTAGCTGGAACTACAGGCGCTTGCCACCTCGCCCAGCTAATTTTTTCTATTTTTAGTAGAGACGGGGTTTCACTGTGTTAGCCAGGATGGTCTCGATCTCCTGACCTCGTGATCCACCCGCCTCGGCCTCCCAAAGTGCTGGGATTACAGGCATGAGTCACTGCACCCGGCCCTGTTTACCAGCCTTTTAATGTTAAAGGTTGGGTGGATGAACCTGAATTTGTCATGAATCTTCTGTCATGAGCATCAAAGCTGTTTCGAACTGTAGGGGTAGAATCTGTTTCCTCACCCATTATTACAAGACCAGCAGATCCACGTGCCTGCTCCGCAGTGACTCCGTGACACACCAGTGCCCCACGGCAGCAGGGTTCGCAGCAGGGAAGAGGTTAGTGATTGCAGGGCACGAGCAAGGAGATAGGAGGAGACCCCGTGCCTGGCCGGTGTCAGTAGTTTCATTGGTACACAGGACCCAAAAGAACATCTAAAATGGAACCTTTGTCTGGGAGCGGTGCCTCCCACCTGTAATCCCACCACTTTGGGAGGCCGAGGTGGGCGGATCACCTGAAGTCAGGAGTTCGAGACCAGCCTGGCCGACATAGGGAAACCCTGCCTCTACTAAAAATACAAAGAATTAGCCAGGTGTGATGGTAGGTGCCTGTAATCCCAGCTGCTTGGGAGGCTGAGGTGAGAGAATCACTTGAATCCAGGAGGTGGAGGTTACAGTGAGCCGAGATTGCACCACTGTACTTCAGCCTGGGCAACCAGAGCAAAACTCTGTCTCCAAAAAAAAAAAAAAAAGGAGGCCGGGCGCGGTGGCTCAAGCCTGTAATCCCAGCACTTTGGGAGGCCGAGACGGGCGGATCACGAGGTCAGGAGATCGAGACCATCCTGGCGAACACGGTGAAACCCCGTCTCTACTAAAAAATACAAAAAACTAGCTGGGCGAGGCGGCGGGCGCCTGTAGTCCCAGCTACTCGGGAGGCTGAGGCAGGAGAATGGCGTAAACCCGGGGGGCGGAGCTTGCAGTGAGCTGAGATCCGGCCACTGCACTCCAGCCCGGGCGACAGAGCCAGACTCCGTCTCAAAAAAAAAAAAAAAAAAAGGAAACCTTTGTAATGTTCAAGTTGTTATCTATAGGGCAGTGAGGGAGAGCTGCAATCTTGTAACAGAGTCTATGTGATTCTAATGCAACAGGCACCAAAAAACTTTGAGGTCAGTGAGCAAGTTGACCTAGTGATGGTTGCTGAATGTGCTACAAGCCTGGTTTATTCTCATTTCTCCTCCTTTCTTCTTCCTTGATTAATTTTATAAAGTTTATAGGGACGGTCTCATCATCATCAAGGCCATGGGTGACAGTTCTATAACAAAAGGCAGGTTCACAAGAGAAAAGCACACCAGATTTACTTAATCAAAGTTTTAGATGACAGGGAGCCATCAGAAGTGGAGACCCAGAGACCCAGGGAGGATGGTTCCTATGCTTAGAGTCGGTGGAGAACGGGCAGCCATGTGGACAGGTGTCAGACGGCAGGGGATGCCTGTGGGGATGGACTGTGGGGAGACTGGCGAGGCCAGCTGTGCAGATTCCCCTTGGCCTCTCTGTGCAGTACTTCCTCCCCCCCGGGGATGGGGCAGAACCCCCGGAGCAAGGGTCTTACGACCCACAGTCAGACAAGGTGGGCATGGCCATCTCCTCCCCAGAAAGGCAGGGAGGGTTCAAGTCGTGTGTCTAGGTCTCATGGCTGGCTTTTGGGAGACAGGGGCTCCAGTGTCCATGACCCACCTGGGGAAAGAGGAATTCTGGCTTCTGTGACTTGCTGCGGGGGAGAAAGAGGGCGGGAGACAGGAGAGGAGGAGAAGGTTGGAGAAAGACTTGGGATGCACCAGAGGACTTCTAGTTTCCTTTAGTCCTGAATCCTCATGCCAGGCACCCTGCTTGTGGGGATCATGGTCTGAACCCCAACAAACCGTTTTTGCTGTTAAAATTAACATGCTGGGGCCGGGTGCGGTGGATCACGCCTATAATCCCAGCACTTTGGGAGGCCAAGGTGGGAGGATCACCTGAGGTTGGGAGTTTGAGACCAGCCTGACCAACATGGAGAAACCCTGTCTCTACTAACACTACAAAATTAGCTGCGCGTGGTGGTGGGCTCCTGTAGTCTCAGCTACTTGGGAGGCTGAGGCAGGAGAATTGCTTGAACCCAGGAGGTGGAGGTTGTGGTGAGCTGAGATCACCCCATTGCACTCTCCAGCCTGGGGGCAAAAGAGCAAAACTCCATCTCAAAAAAAAAAAAAAGAACAAAAAAACATTAACATGATGAACATCTTTGTTTTTAAAGAATGATTTTCTTCTGCAGGGACTGCTTTTGTGACCTCTAAAGCCTGTTTTAACCTTCTCATGGGGAAACTCACCTTCCTCCTGTCCTTCTCTCCTGGGTCTGTGGCAGACAGGCTGCTTGGGGACCTGGCCTCTGAGGGGGTGTGGAGGCGCCCCCCAATCCATAGTGCTGAGCACACAGAGGGTGTCTGGAAGCCCCTTGCTGACTTGAACTCAGAGTCCTCTCCCCTTCCGTGGCCTCCCACCCCGGGCAGGAATCTCAGTTCAGAGCAGCAGAAAGAGCTGGTCTGGGGGGACCCTGGCTCTGCTCTGGTGCCTGAGACAGCCACTGCCCCTTTGTGCTGGCCACACCCACAGCGAGGTCTCCCTCCTTTCCTGTCATTCCTGCTGGGCCCCTCCCGGAGGAAGGCCCCAGGGGGGGTGGGTCCTGTAGAGGAAAACTCGAGGGGGTGCACTCAGTTGCCACTGCCCGCCGTCTGTCCCTGGGCAGCACGGCAGCTGAGGGCAGGCCCCTCCAGGACGTGGGACTTCCCGTGGCTGGAAGGTGACCGAGCCTTGCACACCCAGCTGGGGTAAGAGGGAGGGCCCTGGAGTCCAGCTTGGGGGCAGGATCTGGAGGGGGCTGGGCAGAGCATCCCTGGTGCTGGTTTGCTGGTCCAGGGCACTGGGTCTTAAATGATCTGGTCCAGACTCTGCCCTGTTGCAGGGGAGGGGCTGAGGCCTGGCACTTGGAAGCTGTTTCCCAGGTCTCCATGGGGGCTGCTGTAGGGGCCTCTGCCAATCTCTGGGGCTTCTCAGGAGCCACTGGTCCTGCTGAGCCTCACTTTTCTCATCTGTAGGATGGATGTCACCTGTGCCCACCTCACAGCTGCTGTGTGGGGGGAGGGCAGTTGGCTGCGTTGATACAGTCCCTGCAGTTTGACAAAGGTCCCCCCAGACCAGTCTGACAGCTTCCCAGTTCCCCGGAAACGGGCCGAGCTGCATTCCAGGACCTGACACCAGGGCCGAGGTCTCCGAGGGGACAGTAGGGCTGCCGTGTCTTGGGAAGGTAGGAGGCGGGGAGCAGATGCCGGGGGGTGGTCATCCAACCCTTGGGGTCTCCTTCACCCCGTTTTACAGAGGAGAAGACTGAGGCTCAGAGCTGCTGCCCAGGGTCACTTCTGGGTCACCTCATGCCCCCTGCTTTAGCCTATGCCCCCCACATCAGGCCTTCCTGAGGGAGTGGACCAGAGGGACAGCAGAGGGTGGGCAGGTGGGCAGGTGGGGCCCTTCCCCGAGGAGGGCCTGCCCCTTGCCTCCTCCTTCCCGCAGATGGGCCGCCCAGGGCCCCCAGGGGAGAAGGTCTCTGGTGCCCGGCTGTCCGGTGTCCCCAACGTCCCCAGAGATGTCCCTGGTGATGTCATCCCTGGCCCTGAAGACTCGGACCTGGTGCCCTCCATGACCCTGGCTGCAGCCCTTATCCTGCTGTTCCTCCTGCTCTCGGCCTGGCTGGTGTGGGACGGGCCCTGCCAAGGCTGCTGCTAATGTGGGCTCCAGGGCAGGGTTGAAGCCTGGGCCTGGTACAGAGTTGGGAGAGGCACAGCCAGGCCTCCTAGTGACACCCTGGGCCAGCTCCATTCCACTCTTTTCCACAGCAGCCACAGCGGGACCCCAAGACTCCCCAGTGGGACCCTGGGTGGCACCAGACTCTGCCATTGAAGGCAGGGAGCGTGCTTCTGGGGATGGCCCCGGATGTTGGGCTGAGGGGCTCAGGCAGCCCCAGTGCTCAGGCAGATGGGGCTCAAATCCACGTCCTCTCCAGGCTGGCTGCAGGGCCTCGGCCCTGTCTGAATCTTTGCAAGGCCCTTTTGGGTATCGCAGATAAAGCCAAGTGACCCCTAGGTATTGGTGAAATGAGCGGGTGAATTGGAAGATGGGGGTTCTAGTACAGGCTCTGCCCGTGCTGGGCTGTGACATGGACAAGTGCCTTTTCCCACCTGGATCCTGGTTTCCCTGGTCATCCAACGGGACGCGCAATACCCACTTCTGGGCCTTGTTGGGAAGGCAGGTGCTGTGGGAGGCTGGGGCTGGGCCAGGAGGATGCCATGGTCTTTGCCGCCACCAGGTGGCTACAAACAGAATCGCATCGTCTCCTGCATGGTCCCCTCTGGGTAGCCCAGGCTTTTTATTTTTTGGTACAGAACGTTTTGAGATTGTGGATAAGCACAAATCTTGTTACCCAGAGAGAACAGATTTTTAACATTGTCTATTTATCTTCTTTCCCCAACTCCATATCTATAATCTCCTTAACAAAAGGTAATCATAGGTGGAGGTAAGTTGTGAGCCGGGCTCTCGAGTCAGACAATGCTGCCTGTGGCCCAGGCCCAGGGCTCTGGTGCTCTCTTGCCCCACAACAGTTCCATCCCTGACCTCGACATAGGAAGCAGGGAAGCATTTTTAGGGCTGGGAGGAGTGTGGGAGACCTTCGGGCTGGAAGGTTTCCTGGAGGCTCCAAGACCCCCCGTCTCTCACGGAACAAGTACTTGTCAACTTTTCTACTATGGACCGGGTGCGGTGGCTCACGCCTGTAATTCCAGCACTATGGGAGGCCGAGGCAGGCGGATCATCTGAGGTCGGGAGTTCGAGACCAGCCTGACCAACATGGAGAAACCCCGTCTCTACTAAAAATACAAAATTAGTTGGACGTGGTGGCGGCCGCCTGTAGTCCCAGCTACTCGGGAAGCTGAGGCAGGAGAATTGCTTGAACCCAGGAGGCGGAGGTTGCGGTGAGCCGAGATCGCGCCATTGCACTCCAGCCTCGGCAAAAGAGCGAAACTCCATCTCATTTAAAAAAAAAAAAAAAAAAAATTTAAAAAACAAATTCTCCTGTGTGCCAGCCCCTGTGGGGAAACAGGGTAAACAGGATCCCCGAAGGAGCTGGGATCTGACCGGGAATGGGAAAGCTGGGCTCACTGCAGTGTGTTGAGGCTGGACTGGGTAAGCAGGGCCTGCAGGAAGGGGCAGATGAGCTCTGGGGTGTAGGAGGAGTGGGCCAGGGCCGGGATCCCCAGGGAGGCTGTTCCAGGCAGAGGAACAGACTGTGGGGAGTTCAGAGGCCACTCTGTTCTTCTGCACCAGCTACTGCTCCCCTCGGGGAACTGTAGCCCTCTGGAGCCTCTGAGAAGCAGCCACCGAGAAGGGGCGAGTGAGCGGCAAGGCTGTGGTTCCACGTTCCCAAATGAAGCTTTGTCCTTCCCGGGGTCCCTGTAGGTGGGGCTCTTCTCCCTCCTCCAGCTTCCCGAAGCCAAAGTACACACCTCAGTATCCACGATGAGGCAGCTGGGGGGCTGTATGCTTCCTCTGTGTCTGTCTCTGTCTCTGGGCGGACTGTAGTCCAGCAGGCTGTCCCCGCTGCTCTGGAAAAGCCAAGCTGGGAAGCAGGCGGGGGCTTTAGAGGTGTCGTGGAGAGGGGGAGACGGAGGTAGAGCCTGGAGGTTTGGGGGACCTCCTGAAGCAGTCGGGTGGCCTTTCAGGTGGGGGAACTGAGAGAGCAAAGGCCTGCAGGCTAAACCGGGGCCTCCCTGAGCCGTACTGCGCAGGACAGGACATGGGGGCGGGCCACGGAGGCTCCTCCCTTCCCTGACTATCCTGCCTGCTACAGGAGGGGCACACCTGGAGGAAGGAGGGAGGCCAGTTCTTGGCAGAGCAATGTTGAGGCTGATCCTCCCTGCCTCCCCCAACAAGCCACTCTATGAGCCTTTTCCCTGTCCCACACACCCACATGGGGGATGCTACAGAGTCAGAGTCAGGCTCCACATGGCCCCAAGCAGCATATGGCCTGCGGGAGGCAACAAGCAAGGCCCCCGGAGCCTCTGGCCTTCTGCCCCGGGAGCAGGGGCCCCTTGGGGGCTCTCCTCTCTGCTCCTGCTGTCACGTCCCCTCCCTATTGGTGGAGGAAAGTGGCTGCAGGCAGGTGCCTGACTCCCCCGGCTCCACTCGGCCCCAGCTTTCTCTGCCTCTCCATGTTCACCCCTCAATGCATCTTATCAAATGGAGACCCCGAAGGCTGGGTGCAGTGGCTCAGGCCTGTAATTCCAGCACTCTGGGAGGCTGAGGCAGGTGGATTGTTTGAGGCCAGGAGTTCGAGACCAGCCTGGGCAAGATGGCGAAACCCCGTCTCTACAAAAAATACAAAAATTAGCTGGGCATGATATTGCATGCCTATAATCCCAGCTACTCAGGAGGCTGAGGCAGGAGAATCACTTGAACTCAGGAAGTAGAGGTTGCACTGAGCTGAGATTGCGCCACTGCACTCCAGCCTAGGTGACAGAGCAAGACTTTTTCTCAAAAAAAAAGGAAAACGGAGACCCTGAGACCCACCTTCTGAGGTTGGGGGGTGGTGGTAGTAACTCACAGTACAGGCTGTTAGAGTCTACCAGGGTGGTCTGGGCTGGGCTGTGGGGGATCCCAAACCCACGTCCCTCTTCGCACCCCCTCAGAGGCTGCTCAAGGCAGAGACAGAACCTGCGGCTTCTTCCTCCCAAGTGCTGAGATCAGGTCCGAAAGTTCCAGGCATTCGCACTCTTAGAAGTGGCTTCCAGCCTTGTCCAGGAGCCGTCAGGACTGGGGACGAGGGCTTCAGGGAAGCCCAGGTACGCAGGCTGAGGAGCCCGTGTCTGCCCCGGAGCAGGGCAGTGGGAGGACAGCCTCTGGTCCTTGCCACCGTGGGCCTCGGCCCTGCCTGCAAGCCACGTGCTAACGAGAAACACAGGCCGACCAGGGCAGCGTGTGCCTGCTGTGTGCGTTTGTATTTCTGACCAGAGCCCATGAGAAGGCCGTGTGGTTTCCGATGCATTTCCAGGGGCCAACTCATTCCACCCGCCTAGCTCTGGTGGCTCCTGCAGGCCAAGCCCTCGCAGAGAGGGCCTGGGGTGAGAGCAGGCATCTGCGTGCAGCTTGGCCAGGAAGGAATCGCATCCGCAAGGAAAATATTGTTCTGTGTAATTCAGCGACCCGTTTTATAAACATTGTGGTTCTACCTTGGGGTTTTTCCTGCCTTGTCTCCTACCTCCCCTCCCCACCTTCCAGGGGCTGCTGGGCAGCCAGATGCCTGAGGTTAGGAAAGTATGTGCTTTTGCCGGGCTAGACGGTGCAAAGGGTGACAGGGTGGGCCTGGGGATGGGGCTCAGCCGGCCAGAGAGGGTTCTGAGGTGGGGCTGGCGGGACTGCAGCTCAAGCTGGTTTGCAAAGAGGTGTGAGAGCAGGCAGCCCGCCAGAGTATGTGTGCGTGTGTGTGTCTCTGTGTGTAGGGATGTGTCTATGTGTGTTTGCATGTGTGCCTGTGTGTGCATGTGTGTGTGCCTGTGTGTGTGCATGTGTATATGTGTGTGTTTATGTGTACATGTGTCTTGTGTGTATGGGTGTGTGTCTTTAGCCAGGAAGCTGTGTATGGAGTGACACTGGCATCCTTTCTACCAGCCTGGCTGCGGGCTGGTGGGTATTTGCAAGGCCAGGTTAAAGTGGCCCATAGAGGGGCAAGGCAAGCTCCCTGCTCGGGGAAGAGGTTCCTCTATGCCATTGTTGAAAGAGCGGGCGTGGGCTCCACGATGGGCTCCAATCCAGCCCATATTTCCAGCACTCCCTAGTTGAGTGGCTTTGGGAAAGTCATTCTTCCTCCAGATCAGTCACTGGGGGCTGTGGGGCTATACTGCTACCTCCATTCTTTTCTGCTTCCTTCCAAAAGGACCCTAATTTTGCTTGGGGGTGGCAATGAACCCTCCCTGCAGCCAGGTGGCCACGTGTCAGTGCAGGTCATGAGGGCTAGACGGGATGGTCTGGGGCAGCTCTTCCTGATTGGAGAGGTAAAGTCTCACTGGAAAACGTTTTGGGTCCTACCCTCTTCTTCCTGCCTGGAATCCCATCGCGTGGCCTGGGGAGACAGCTGCTCACTGGTAACCATGAGGGTGAGACCCAGTCATGAGGCCGAGACCCAGGCAGGAGGGTGGGAGTCAGGCTACGCTGCCGGGGAAGGACGCAGGCAGGGGCTCTCAGGCAGCGTCTGGTGCCTGGATGTCCACGTGGAGTGATGGGGCTGGCTTCTGTTTGCTGCAGCCTCATGCACTCCTGCTGGACACCTGATGTCACCCTCTCTTCACCTGCGGATTGAGGGACCTGGAGGCTGGAAGGGGCTGGCTCATGGACGTGCTCTGGATCTAGGCACCCTCCTCACTGCCGCACCCTGAGAGGCACTGGGGAATCGTCCTCAGAGGTATGCAGGGGTGCTCTCAAGACAGTCGGGTCCTGCTGCTTCAAGGCTATAGGAGGAGGATGGGGAGGATCTGGAGAGGGAGGAGGAGCTGGAGAAGGAGAAGCAGGGAGGAGGAGGAGAGGGGGAAGGTGAGGAAGAGGAGCTGGAGGAGGAGGAAGAGGGGGAGGAGATGCTGGAGGAGGAGGGGAGGGGGGGAAGGAGGAGTTGGAGGAGGATGGAAAGGAAGAGAGGGAGGAGGAAAAGCTGGAGAAGGGAGGAGGAGGAGTTGGAGGAGGAGACAAGGGAAGAGGAGGAGGGAGAAGAAGAAGTTGGAAGGGGAGGAGGGGGAGGAGGAAAAGCTGGAGGATGAGGGGGAGGAGTTGGGGGAGGAGGAAAGGGAGGAGGGGAGGGAGAAGGAGAAGTTGGAGGGGGAAGAGGGGGAGGAGGAAAAGCTGGAGGACGGAGGCAGGAGGAGGGAGAAGAAGGAGGAGCTGGAGGGGGAGGAGGAGGAGGAAAAGTTGGAGGACAGGGGGAGAAGGAGTAGGAGGAGGAGGGGGAAGAAGGAGGAGTTGGAGGGGGAAGAGGGGGAGGAGGAAAAGCTGGAGGACGGGGGGAAGAGGAGTTGGAGGAGGAGGAGAGGGAAGGAGGTTCCCAGAGAGATGGGTGGCTTTAGGTCATGCGTTCATCCGAGACCAAGTACAAGCCAGGACCCCGGGGCCTGTGCAGGTCACTGTGCCTCTTCCAGCCTCGGTATCCTCTGGAAGGTGAGAATGAAAAACACCCAATGACACCCAGACCGGACAGGAGCAGGTACGCAGACAGCAGATGGCCAGGTGCAGAGGTGTCGCCTGCTTTCCTCACCAGGACAGCACGGGGCGGGGCTCCTCCTGCAGGCGAAGCCCGCCTGGGGCTGTGCTCTGGTGGGTTCCCTCTCTTTTCCTTCAACCAAAAACCTGGCTGGACACCCCCCATCGGACACTCCGGGGCTTTCAAGGGGCTTCAGGCAACCCACATGCATGCTGGGCATCCCATTTAGGGGGAGGAAGAAGGAATTGGACAAGGCAAGGGTGAGGCTGGCCCGTCCCCTCTGCTGGACATCAGCCCCTCCTAGGGACACCGCTCTCCTTGCCCGCTCTGTTCCTGGGGTCCCACCCGGGCTTGAATCCTCGCTGTGTGGTCTTCCCCCCATGAGCCTTCGTTTCCTCATCTGTAAAATGGTGAGAGGAGAGCGCGGTGGTCAGCCTTGAGCCTGGCTGTCTGGCTACTTAATGGGCTTCTATTACCTTGACCACCATCTTCGACAGCCTCAGTTTACAGATGAGGCCCTGAGGCCCGGAGGAAAGGATGTGGGTGGGAGGTCTGATTCTGACCCAGTGAAGTGAGCTCCTGCCCCCTCCGGGGTTGCCCAGCAGGCATTAAGGGAGGGGTCAGATCAGGTACCTCTACCCTGGCCAGATGTGCAGTAACCTTCGGCTGTAACCCTGGGGGGCTCGCGTCCCCCACAGCCTGCTGGGGACTGGCCAGGCCTGGGGGAGACTGGGGGAGTGAGGAGCTGGGAGGGATACCACCTGGCCGGACGAGGCCCGCACCACCCTGCCAGCCTGGCGTCTCTGCTCTCCCAGGCTCAGCCAACACCCTCTCTAGGACTCAGCCAACTATCTGTAGGCTGCTAAGTAGCATGACAGCTGCTTTTCTTGCTAAAGTATGACATTACATTTTTCCGGATGGCCGGACACTTCCTGGCCTGAAGTGTGCTAAGTGACAGTCTCACTCTGTCCGGCTGCCCCCCCCGAGTCCCCTGCCCGCCTCCCTGCTTCATCCAGGCTGGCTTGGCAGGGCCAGGCCGAGACCCGTTCTGGCCTGTTTTCAGACGGAGCCTAGATCGGGCCCCCAGGGCTGCAGGTGGCCCAGGAAACTCCCCCGGGGTTATTTTTGGCCTCTGTGCTGGCCCATGGACTCCCTGCCAAAAGCAATTACTGACTTTTCATCTTGTTCTGCTGATGGGTTAGACTATGTCAAAAATGTTCCACTGGAAGACCTGAGGGCATCTCGGGTGGGGGATGTGGGGCTCGGGAGCCCAGCCGTGGCCCCGGGTCCCCGGAATAGACCTTTGGGTTGCTGACGAGGAGGAGGAGGAGGACGGGGGAGCTGGAGCCTGTTTGTCCGTAGCTGCCACTGGCTGCTTCCCACAGGCACAGCATGCTCGGCTGTGGTCATGCTCCCTGTGCCCTCTGCCAACTGTGCGTGTCCTTCTCTCCCACTTTACAGAAGAAGAAACAGGTTCAGGGAAGGGGCCGAGGGCGTACCCAGGCTGCACTCTCTGTCCTATGGGCTGCCGCACTTCCAGCCCAGAAGGATTTCCCCGGCTCAGGGATGGCAGGGGCCGGGGGCTGGGGAGGCCACGGGGAGCAAGGCAGGGTCTGCCCAGGCCCTCTTCTCACTGCCCGGGGCGAGGGGGGTCCCGAACCAATCAGATCTTTCCGAAATTAAATGTCTGCATTTCGGGCTTCGGCTGCTCTGTTCACCCTCTTGGGAATTGCCCAGTTGGCAGCCAGATGGATGCAGGAGGAGGTTGGGGGGAAGGCTGGAGGTCAGAGGGGGCCGCCCTGAGACTTCTCTCCATCCGCTGCGGCCCCATTGGCAAGCAGCACCTCTCCAGCGCCCCGGGTCCCTTCCTCTCCCCTCCGCAGCAGGCCTGGGAGGCAGACGCTGCCATGAAACCACGGTGCCCTCAAGAAACCTGGGCACGAGGGGGCTTCCTGCCTGCCCACGGCCCTGCAGGTCATGGGTAAGGGGTGGTGCTGGAGTTTGTACCCTGGCACTTCCATTCCAGAGTCACTGCCAGGACCTTAAGCCATTCTGGAGCCCCCCAGGCTTCATGGCAGTGGCTTGCTACGCAGGCCGTGGCCAGGGTGAGGGGTGCCTGGGGCGAAGGGACATGTCACCTGGGGGCCTGGGTTGCCTGACCTGCTGGGGGCCCCTTGTTGCTCAGCTACTGTCTTGGGGTCACGGCTCCTGGCCACTCTGCTCGCTTGCAGTTCCTGGGAGCCTGCAGACGTCATGTTCTGGGGCCTGAAGGGCCAGCAAGGCCCTGGGTGAATGGGGCGGTCCAGGGCCAGGGCTTATGCTCACACGCCTGTGTGCATTCCCACACTTCAGCAAAGCAACGCCGCCTCCTATCCGACAGGCTCAGGGTGGCCCTTCCTGGGTATTGTCACCACGTCCACTTGTGCATCAAACATTTTTGAGGAAGCTCAGGCCCAGCTTCATACCAGGCACTGAGATGGGGGGCAACCCTGCCTTGAGGGAACCCCAGGTCCAGAAGGGAGACAAACTGAAAACCATCACATCTTCAACAGGCTGGGGCAGGGCAGAGGGGCACAGGCCCCCGGACACAGGAGAGCCCGGGCAGGGCAGAGGAGCACAGGTCCCCGGCCACAGGAGAGCCAGGGCAGGGCAGAGGGGCAGAGGCACCGAGACACACGAGAGCCGAGGCAGGGCAGAGGGACACAGGCACCCAGACACAGGAGAGCCGGGGCAGGGCAGAGGGGCAGAGGCACCGAGATACACGAGAGCCCAGGCAGGGCAGAGGGGCACAGGCCCCCGGACACAGGAGAGCCGGGGCAGGGCAGAGGGGCACAGGTCCCCGGACACAGGAGAGCCGGGGCAGGGCAGAGGGGCACAGGCCCCCGGACACAGGAGAGCCGGGGCAGGGCAGAGGGACACAGTCCCCCGGACACAGGAGAGCGGGGACAGGCTGCTTCCTGGAGGAGGTGACGCCTGAGCTCAGTGAAAACACAAGTGTGGGTCCAGCCAGGGGATTGGGTTATACAGGGCGAAGCTGCCCCAGGTACTTGGGAGGGAGGTGACCTTGGGTGGGTGTTGGGGCTGTTGGCGGCAGGTGCACCTGCCCTGGTGCCTGCCAAGGCAGAGCCCAGGCTGGGTGGCTCAGTGCTGGCCTGGGTGTGGACGATGCTTGCAGGGGCCGTGTGGGTGTCTGTGTGTGTGTGCCCACTGCGTGTCTCGTGTACCTGTGTCCACACGGCCAGGGTCCAGCTTCCAGCTGGTCCTGTCGCCCTAGTTGCCACATGTATTGTAATTACATCTGGGATTTCAGGGGAAGGAGGAGATGGGGTGCCTGCCTGCCTCCTAAAATGTTGGAAGGCTTCATCTTGGAAGAATGGGAATATCTGCCTGATCATATCAACACAGAAGCCCGGCTCCTCCTGCAGATAACGAGTGGGGTTTGCTTCTCGTGCCTGGAGGATGGGTACAGGGTTCTGCTGTCCTGAAAGGGACAGACCTGCAGGCTCAGTTGTAGAGCGGGGGCTGGAAAGCTTGCAGGGGTGTCCCACCCCCATGGCTGGGACACGAACTGACCTTGAACTCACCCAGCCCCGGCCTCCCCTGTGTCCCCCAGGCTGGCGGCCTCACGCTGTGGCTATGTGGCCTTTTCTCTTCCAGCTCCTGGCCCTGTTTTCCTGGGTCCTGTGTGGGCAGGGGCCTTATGAATGCACCATCCAAGTGGAAAAGATGGGCTCACCACACGAACGCAGCTTCCAGACACCTCCAGCTGTGTCTCCTCAGGACCCCTGCACAGAGGTCTGACAGCCCTGGCCTGGGCAGAACATGGCCTCAGTGTGCTCCTGTGGACCCTAGTGGGAGCCCCAGGAACCGTGGTGATGGGGTGAGTCGGGCGAAGTTCTTGGCTGTTGCTTGTGGCCCATCTATGCCTGCGGTTGGACGCCCTTCAGGGCCAGAGCAGGCGCCTCAGTGTGCAGACACTGCCTGGCTCTCTTTCTGTTTTCTTCATCTGGGTTCTGTTGGGACAACAATCAGGGGGGTCTCGTTCTGTCTGTGCAATGGGCCTCACCTAGCGAGAAGCCCCAAGGACCCCCAGGGGATGGTGAGCCTGTGTGTACAAGTGTGTGCACTCAAGTAAGCTCATGCGTGTGTGTGTGCTCGTGTGAGTGTGTGCTTGTGTGAGCTCATGTGTGTGTGCGCTTGTGTGTGTGTGCTTGAGCTTATGTGTGTGTGAGCTTATGTATGTGTGTGCATGTGCTCATGTATGTGCGTGAGCTTGTGTGTGTGTGTGTGTTAGCTTACGTGTCATGTGTGTGCTTATGTTGTGTGTGTGTGCATGAGCTTATGTGTGCGTGTATGTGTGTGAGCTTAGGTGTCGTGTGTGCTTGTGTTGTGTGCTGTGTGTGTGAGCTTTGTGTGTGTGAGCTTGTGTGTGTGTGAGCTGTGTGTGTGTGAGCTTTGTGTGTGTGTGCATGAGCTTGTGTGTGTGCGTGTGCTCGTGTGTGTGTGTGAGCTTGTGTGTCGTGTGCACATATGCTTATGTGTCGTGTGTGTGCTTGTGTCGTGTGTTGTGTGTGTGAGCTTGTGTGTGTGTGTGTGCTTGTGTGTGTGACCTTATGTGTTGTGTGTCATGTGTGCTTATGTGTCATGTGTCGTGTGTGTGTGCCTGAGCTTTGTGTGTGCATGAGCTTTGTGTGTGAGCTGTGTGTGTGTGTGTGTGAGCTTTGTGTGTATGATGAGCTTGTGTGTGTGAGAGCTTGTGTTTTGGGTGGGCTTATGTGTCACGTGTCGTGTGTGTGTGCATGAGCTTTGTGTGTGTGTGCGTGAGCTTGTGTGTGTGACCTTGTGTGTGTGCATGAGCTTGTGTGTGTGAGCTTGTGTGTGTGTGTGAGAGCTTGTGTGTGTGCATGAGCTTGTGTCATGTGTGCGTGAGCTTTGTGTGTGTGGTGTGTGTGAGCTTGTGTGTGTGTGTGAGCTTGTGTGTGTGTGTGAGCTTTGTGTTTGTGTGAACTTGTATGTGTGTGAGCTTGTGTGTGTGTGTGGGCTTGTGTGTTTGTGAGCTTGTGTGTGTGTGTGAGAGCTTGTGTGTTTGTGAGCTTGTGTGTGTGCGTGTGTGCATACGCGTGTGTGCATGTGCACAGCCCCAGAGCCCCACTGCTGGGCACCATCCCCAGTGAGTACCCCAGTGAGCCGGGTTCCGCATTCCATCTGTGGGTGAGGCTAGAGCCATGGTGCTTGTGTTTCATGTGGCCCATCAGGGATGCTGTTGCCTCCACCACTTTGGAGCCCCCAGGGCTCAACCCTCCTGTTGCCTCTTCTCTTTCCACAGATTCCTTCCTATCAGAACAGAAGGCGAGTGCCCGTCGGGCCCCTCTGTTCTTCCTGAGGAATGGAAGTTGTCCCCAGACTGCCTCCCTCCTTCTTTTTGAAAGTCCGGACACGATGTGTCTAAATCAGGCATGCCACGCCTGGGGGTCTGGCCCTGAAATGGCCAGGCAGGTGGTCTTTGGGTCAGTGACACTCTGGCTTTGAAATCTCCCCCAGATGCACTTGGAGCAAGGGGCTCATGGGAAGACCCCTCAGATCTGGGTGGAGCCAGCTCCACACCTCTCTCTGGGTGGCTGATATTTCAAAACTTGTAGCTCTCCAGACGGTGGCTGGGGAGCCTCTCCGCGGCGGGGGCGCGCACCCTCCCTTGGCAGCTTTGCCTGAGCTAGGGAGGTTCCCTGGTGTCTGAGGCTCTGAGAGCCGGGTCCACTGTTGAAGTCAATGCTTTCTCCCGTCTGTCCCGTGTCCATGCACACGTCCATGCACTTACGGTGGTCCTTAGGGTGAGGCAGGAGGAGGCTTCATGGGATTAGACATTTCCACAGTGTCTGCATAAGTTGAGGGTGGCGCTCTCGCTGTTTGGGGCCTCCCGACTCTCCCCCTGAAGCCGGTTGGCCTGAAATGCAGACTCGATGACCTGCAGCCGGCCCCTGGCCTCTGAGAAGCTGAGCTGCTGCTGTGTTGGCCTTTCCTCCATCGGGAGCTGAAATCCACGACTCTCGCCAGCCAGCTGGGGGCTGGGAGTGAAGCAGCGTCCAGGTGTCTGGGAAGGACTCTAGGGCTCTGACTGATGGACTGAGGGTACAGCCCTCCCAGGAGTTCCTGTCCACCCTGTCTCAGCGTGGGCTGACCCGGAGGTCTGGGACGTGACAGGCTTGAAAAATGATGTGGTGATCCTGCCTGGAGGGTGTTCATGAGAGACACATGCTAAGACGTGGCGGGTGGGGGGTTACTTACAGAAGACAGTGCTGTATGATCCTAATTATGCACAAGACAGGGCACAGCGGTCAAGACTGTGGGCACTGGAGCCTGCTGCCAGGGTTCAAGTCCAGCTCTGTCACTTTCCAGATGACCTTGACCTTGGACATGCTGCCAAACAGCCCTGCACTTCAGTGCCTTCAGCTGCCAAATGGGATGATGCTCACACCTGTCACTCAGGGGTATTGCCCAGATTAAATGAGTCAATACGTGGAACAGACTTAGATCACCAGCCCTACGTAAGTGACCACAGAGACAAATGTCTACAGTTTCCGATGATTTTAATGGTCTTCATTTTGTTTATCTGCATGTTTGAATGTTTCTACAACATATACGAATGACTGGAGTAATTTTGAAAAAGGTAGACGGTTGCTTTGAACAAACTTAGAATCATCATTGACCCACGTGTTGCTTGTGGGGTAAAAAAAAAAAGTAAAAATAAAAATAAGAAACATCTGAAAGCTTTCAACCCAACACACGCTGGCGGGGTAGCAGCTGATTGCAGCGCTGAGGTGCTGGAGGGGAGACGGAGTCAGTGGGGCTGGTCCATGGCTCCCTAGGGCTCTGTCAGGTGGGGGAGACACACCTGTAGAGGTGGGATGCTCCCCAAGGTGAGGGCTGAGTGGAGGGAGGGCTCAGAGGAGGGCAACTTGAAGGGGCTAGTGAGGGGCTGTAGAGGAGGTGGACTTTGAGCCAGGTCTTAGAGGACGGGTAAGATTTCGACAGGCAGGGAGCAGAGGCGCACACAAAGGTGTCCAGGTGCAGGGAACAGTGCATATGTGTGTGCGTGTGTGCATTTGTGTGTGCATGCATTTATGTATGTGTGTGCATTCATGTGTGCACGTGCATACAGGAGTGCATGCAGTTGTGTGTGTACATTCATGTGTGTGCTTGCATATGTGTGTGCATTTGTGTGTGTGTGCATACATTATATATACGTGCATTCTTGTGTGCATGCATTCACATGTGCGTGCATGCATTTGTGTGTGTGCATTCATATGCGTGCTTGCATTCGCGTGTGCATGCACACGTGTGTGCATTCAAGTGTGTGCTTGCATTTGTGTGTGTGCACTCATGTCTGTGCTTGCATACAAGTGTGTGAGTGGATTCATGTGTATGCATGAAAATGTGTGTGTTTGTGTGTGTGTGTGCACACGGAAGGAAGAGGTGCATGCTGGGGCTGGAGTTGAGACCTGATGAAAGACAAGGTGGGAGGAGGGCAGGGAGGCCAGCCTGCTGGAAGGTGCCCAGGCTCGGCACAGTGGTGGCAGGAGGGGATGCCTGGTGCTGTAAGAGGTTCTGGAGCTGGGGCTGCAGGTTGAGGCAAATGGAGCCCTGCTGTGCGCAGGGCAGGAGAGCAGTCTCCTTGAATAGCTCTCCCTAACCAGAAGGGAGCCTCGGCTCACGCTGGCATGTGTGGGTCCCGGGACACCCCTCACTGGGTCCCCAGATTCCCCCAAGTGGCTCCGAAGCAGGTTGGTGAGAGCCACAGTGCAGGTTCCAGAAGCTGCAAAGCCCAGCCAGCTGGACCCCTGCCACTCTGGGAGAACACCAGCACCCTGTCCCTGCTGGACAGACAGCACCCAGCTTGGGAAGACCTAAGAGAAAAAGCTTAATGTTCCTCTGGCTGGGCCTGGAGTCGGGGGAGGCTGCTTTGTTAGGCTAGGACGGGGCCAGCTGAGCCCCAGGACACGCTGTCCCCTGGTCTGGCCTCTGGTGTCCGTGCTGGGAATGGCATCTGACCCTGTGTTCCCAGCGGGGCTGGGGCAGTATCTTCAGGACACAGCTGTGCCCAGCTGTTCCCCAAACGA
Source organism: Theropithecus gelada (assembly GCF_003255815.1). Taxonomy (NCBI): domain Eukaryota; kingdom Metazoa; phylum Chordata; class Mammalia; order Primates; family Cercopithecidae; genus Theropithecus; species Theropithecus gelada. Next base: position 4,876,412 of record NC_037683.1, on the reverse strand, counting down.
CACAGTGCCGAAAGCCTGCCCCCTCCTCTGCCGCTCTGCCGACCATCCGTCACCTTGTGGGGGCCTTTTTGGCGACCCATGACCCTTAGGGTAACAGGACAGAGGCCAAGACCTGCTTGGCTTGCAGAGTTTGGGGAAATGTGGTGACTTCTTAAAGGCCTCGGGGGATATCAGTAGGTAAGAAGGTTTGTCTACAGCCCAGCTCCACGAGATGCCCTACGTTCAGGCTTATGGAGTTAGGGAGGGGCCTGGCTTCCAATGAGACAGATTGTGACTTCCTCATCCAGGGTTACTGGCAGAGAGAAGCCACTGTTACCTTTGCCCTCCCTAACTCCAGGGGTATTTGGCCCAGAAGCTCCTCCCTGAGTCCCTTTTGGAGCATTTGTCTTCAAAGGGAGGAGGAGAACCTGTCAGTTTGTGTTCAAATGTCGGCCAGGCCACAGACTTTGGGAAAGTTGCAAACCTTTGTGCCTCCGGGTTCACGTGGGTTCTGTGAGCTCATTCCTGTGGCTGCCTCCCAGGGGCATATGGGATCTGTCTTGGGGACTTAGTGGAGGGGTCGTGACCTGGAGACCCAGCCTGAATGGCAGTTGTGTGTTCCCTTGGCTGCTGCCTCTGACCCTGACTGCAGGTTCCTCCCAGTGCCTCTGCACACTCCGAGGGGCTCCGAGGCTGGTGCCTCTGCACACTCCGAGGGACTCCGAGGCTGGTGCCTCTGCACACTCCAAGGGGCTCCGAGGCTGGTGCCTCTGCACACTCTGAGGGGCTCCGAGGCATCCTCCACGCGCTCCTGTGCCGGCTCCCCCTGAAATGTACACAGTCTGAAGGCAGGAATGCAGCCCTTCTCATTTGGTGCTGTCTGTGTGATACGGTTTGGATCTGTGTCCCCACCCAAATCTCATCTTGAATTGTAATCCCTGTGTGTCCAGGGAGGGAAAAGATTGGATTGTGGAGGTGGTTTCCCCGACACTGTTCTCCTGATAGTGGGTGAGTCTGATGAGATCTGATGGTTTTAAAAGGGGCAGTTTTTCCTCTGCTCATGCTCACTCTCTCTCCTGCTGCCTTGTGAAGAAGGTGCATGTTTCCCCTCCTACCATGATTGTCAGTTTCCTGAGACCTCCCCAGCCCTGTGGAACTGAGAGTCAATGAAACTTTCTTTGTTTATAAATTACCCAGTCTCAGGTAGTATTTATTTATTTATTTATTTTTAGATAGAGTCTCACTCTGTCACCAGGTGACGTGCAGTGGTGCGATCTTGGCTTACTGCAACCTCCGCCTCCTGGGTTCAAGCGATTCTCCTGCCTCAGCCTCCTGAGTAGCTGGGACTACAGGAGTGTACCACCACACCCAGCAAAGTTTTGTATTTTTTGTAGAGACAGGGTTTCACCATGTTGGCCAGGATGGTCTCGATCTCTTGACCTTGTGATCCGCCCGCCTCAGCCTCCCAAAGTGCTGGGATTACAGGTATGAGCCACTGTACCCGGCCTTAGGTAGTATCTTTATAGCAGTGTGAAAATGGACTAATACAATGTGCAAGGCCTCTAGCTGTGGCTGGCTGGTAGAAGAAGCTCAATAAATGGTGGATGGATGGATGGATGAATTCACTAATTACTGACTCACTTGTTGGGTGTGGTAGAGCATCAGGTCACAGACCTGAGAGCCTGACTTCCAAAGTTTGAATCTGTGATATACTGGTTCCATAATTCTAAGTGATTTGTGTAATGTTTCTATGCCTCAGTTTTCTCATCTGTAAAATAAAGTCAAAAGATTTCTGTTCTTATCAATATGGCCAATTAAGAACCTGTACAAACCCTCCCACTAACAGCAGCTAGAGATTTTGGATAGAATGAAAAATGCCTATCTTGTTGATTATTATCTTGAGCTGACTAGGAAGTGTGGAGTATTCAGGCCAGGATGGAGAAAAGATGGGATCCAGAGAGGAAGGTGGACACTGAAGCTGGCTTTGCTGGGAGGTATGGAAAGATGTGGCCACTGCTCCATCTCTGAAACAAAAAGCTGAACTTATTGCTTGTTAAGCATGGGAGAGCTATAATTGTAAGGCTCAGACTCCCCAAACAAAGTAAACTGCTGGCCTTCATAACATTTCAGGAAGAGTGGAGTTCAGGCATAGGAGGCTTTCAGAAGTGGGAGAGCTTAGGGATTGATTGATCTTTAACAGAGGGAGACTAGTTATTGGAGAGGGGTTATTGCTGGTTGCTTGATCAAAGAAAGTGGTCACTACTAGATTGAGATGGACTTACTGCTGGTGTTTGCTTGTTGCTGTGGCCAGAAAACAGCCTGTCTTTTCTTTTTGAAGTTGGAGAATTGAAATTTTTTATTATCATAGGCAAACCTAAGCATCATTTTTTGACTACTTTTGTGGCTAGAGGTCAAAAGACAAAGCACAGAGCCTGGCCATGCAGGAGAGTCTAGTGGAAGACCATTCCTTCATTATGGGACTGCATGGGCTCCACCTCACTGTCATGGGAAACTAGAAAATCTATTTCCCCATTGGATACGACATCAACACTGCCTGTAGCACACTTTGGTGCCAAGTGGAGGAGGAAAAGCATTCTCTAAGAATTAATAACTATAACCTGACCTTCATGTGTGTGTATGTAGCCTGAATCCACACTTCCTCAATTATCCAAAATAAGGGATTTTAGTTTAAAGGAGTCTCAGATTGGAAGTGCCTCATTTGTTTGACAGCAGTAAATACAATTACTTTCTAAAGGACTCTGCCTTTACCTCAGGCCTCAGAAAATTTCCATAAAGTTCCACAGCAAATGAGCAGTTCAGAGTAAAAAAAAAAATCACTAAATATACAAGAAAGCAAGACACCATGACAGAAAGTCAACAGAAATAACAAGCAGTAGAATCAGATCAGCCAAATATTTAGATACTAAAAATATCAGGACTGGAAAATAAATGTGTTATGGGAGAAATAAAAGAGGATTGAATATATCAATAAAGGACAAGCATACTTGAAAAAGAACCAAGCATATTCTTAGAAATAAAAACATGACAATCAAAATGAAAAACTCAAAAGACAGTTTAACTACAGTTTAGACACAACCAAAGAAGGAACTGATGAACTGAAGGATAAGGCAAAAGAAATTAGGCAAGTTGCACTCCTGAAAGATAAAGAACTGGGAAATACAACCAGGCGCGGTGGCTCAAGCCTGTAATCCCAGCACTTTGGGAGGCCGAGACAGGTGGATCACGAGGTCAGGAGATTGAGACCATCCTGGTTAACACGGTGAAACCCCATCTCTACTAAAAAATACAAAAAACTAGCTGGGCGAGGTGGCGGGCACCTGTAGTCCCAGCTACTCAAGAGGCTGAGGCAGGAGAATGGCGTAAACCCGGGAGGCAGAGCTTGCAGAGAGCTGAGATCCGGCCACTGCACTCCAGCCCGGGCAACAGAGTGAGACTCCATCTCAAAAAAAAAAAAAAAAAAAAAAAAAAGAACATGAGGACTAGCATGCAAATGTAAGCATATTGCTAATTGGACTTCCAGAAAATGGAGAGAGATAGAATAGGGTTAGGGGCAATATTTGAAGAGGATTATGGCTGAAACTATTTCAGATATAATGAAAGATAGCAACCCACAAATTTAAGAAGCCCAATGACTCTCAAGCAAGCCAAAGAAAAAGGATTCCACACCAGTCACATAAGAATAAAAATACAGAACACTGAAGACCAAAAGAAGTCTTATAAAAAGAGCACAAGAGAAAATATAGATTATCTTCAAAGGCAGTTACACTGAGAACTTACTATTCAGGAGCAACAATGGGAGTTAGGAAATAGAGAAATGATGTCTTCAAAATGCTCAGAGCAAACGATTACCAACCTAGAATTCCATATCCAGTGAAAAAATTAAAGTCACAAAAGATTACCCACCTAGAATTCAATAGTCAGTGAAAAAAATAAAGACAACCATAGGCAAATAAAAATCAAGAAGGTGTCCCACAAACAACCCTTGCTTGAGGAAGGTTTTTGTAAAATTAATTTTATTTTTTAAGACAGAATCTCACTCTGTTGCCCAGATGGGAGTGCAGTGGTGCAATCATGGCTCACTGTGGCCTTGAACTCTCAGACTTGGGTGATCCTCCCACATCAGCCTTCTGAGTAGCTGGGATTGCAGGTGTGCACCACCATGCCCAGCTAATTTTTGTATTTTTTGTAGAGATGGGGGTCTCCATATGTTGCCTGGGCTGGTCTCGAACCCCTGGGCTCAGGCAATTCACCCACCTTGGCCTCCCAAAGTGCTGGAATTACAGGTGTGAGCTCACCATGCCCGGCTGCTTGAGGAAGTTTTAAAAGATACGGGCCGGGCACGGTGGCTCACGATTGTAATCCAGCACTTTGGGAGGCCGAGGCGGGCAGATCACGAGGATAGGAGATTGAGACCATCCTGGCTAACATGGTGAAACACAGTCTCTACTACATATACGAAAAATTAGCCGGGCGAGGTGGCGGGCGCCTGTAGTCCCAGCTACTTGGGAGGCTGAGGCAGGAGAATGGTGTGAACCCAGGAGGCAGAGCTTGCAGTGAGCTGAGATCATGCCACTGTGCTTCAGCCTGGGTGACAGAGCAAGACTCCATCTAAAAAAAAAAAAAAAAAAGATATGTTTGAGCCAGAAGGAAAATAACCTCAGATGGAAAAATTGGGGTATAAGAAGAGATGAAAGTCGAACAGATTGTCATATGGGGGCAAATCTAAACAATTATTGGTGGTAAAAATGTCATGTGGTGTCTAAATGAAGATAAAAGAAAAACACAAGGTAATAATGATCTTAAAGTTAGGAGGGAAATAATTGGAATTAAAAGGTTATGTGGTCCTGTGATGTTCAAGGGGAGAGTAAAGATATTAATTTATTACAGACTTTGATGAACTACCACTAAAAGAATGGAATGAGCGTATACATTCTAACCCTTTAAAGGGTTATTATGTATGTTTCCTCCCAGTCTGCTTCTTCATGATGTCTTTTGAAGGGTTAATGTTATAATTTTGATGGTCTAGTTGGTTTTTTCTTTGATGGATCACACTTTTGGTGTCATATTTAAGAAATCTTTGCCTAATCCAAGGCCACAAAGATTTTCTCTTATGTTTTCTGCTAGAAGTTTTTTAGTTTTTGTAGTTAATTTTGGGGTGGGGTGTGAAGAAAAGGTTGAGGTTCACTTTGTTGCCTCGGGACATTCATTTGTTCCAGCATTATTTGTGTTAAAGGCTGTCCTTTGCAGAGTGGGGCATTTCTCTTTTCCTTTCCTTTCTGTTCTTTTCTTTTTTTTCTATTTCCTTCTCCTTCTCCTTCTCCTTCTTCTTCTTCAACTGGATCTTGCTCTGTCACCCAGGCTGGAGTGCTCACTGCACCCTCGACCTCCTGGGCTCAAGCAATCCTTCTGCTTCAGTTTCCTGAGTAGCTGACTCTACAGGTGTGCGCCACCACACCCGGCTAATTTTTCAAATTTATTTTGTAGAGATGGGGTCTCACTATGTTGCCCAGATTGGTCTTAAACTCATGAGCTTAAGCAATCCTCCTACCTCAGCTTCCCAAAGTGCTGAGATTACAGGTGTAAGCCACTGCACTCAGCCTGAGTGGGAGATTTTTACACCTCTCTCTCAGGAGTTGACAGCAAGTAGGCAAATACTTGGTAATGACAGATTTAAGCAGCACCGTCAAGAAGCTTGACTTGACGGACTCACACAGAAGGCCAAGGGCAGGACTACATGGGGCCGTTATGGAAGATGACCACATGCTGGGCCATAGAGGGAGACAGCTGCTGTGAAGGCTTGCCCTCTCGGAGACTGTGCTTTCTGACCGACCTCAGTACTGGTTAGAACAATAATGATGATGGCGATAAAACAGTTTGAAATCCCCCTTATCTGCAAATTAAGGAAGAAGACATCATCATGAATATTAGGAGGGCAGTCATGGTACCTGCCTCACAGGGCAGTTGAGAGACCTAACAGCCGCTATCCAGAAAACACTTCTTAATTTTTAAAATTAATTAATTTATTTATTTATTTTTGAGACGGAGTTTTGCTCTTGTTGCCCAGGTTGGAGTGCAGTGGCGTGATCTCAGCTCACTGCAACCTCCACCTTCCAGATACAAGCGATTCTCCTGCCTCAGCCTCCTTAGTAGCTGGGACTACAGGTGTGCGCCACCACACTCCGCTAATTTTTGTATTTTTAGTAGAGATGGGGTTTCACCTGTTGGCCAGGCTGTTCTTGAACTACTGATCTCGGGTGGTCCACCTGCCTCAGCCTCCCAATGTGCTGGGATTACAGGCGTGAGCCACTGCACGTGGCCCGTATTTTAAAATCATTATTATTTTTGTAGAGACAGGGTATCCTTAGATTACCCAGGCTGGTCTCGAACTCCTGGACTCAAGCACATAAAGCATTTCTAACAGTGTCTGGCAGGCACTGCGAGAGCCAGTGACGGGCGACTCAACCTCCTCTCCCTCCTTCGTGACTCGTTTTCTGATTCATGTACTTGTTACTTGCTGGGTGCTATCTGTGGGATCAGTCAGGCACTTGGCTGCCCAGAATTCTGTCCCAACGCACTGTGATGAGCCCAACAGCCAAGATCCCTGCGTGCTCACAGCTCAGGAGGCAGTGCCTAGGGGCTTGGATGGTCCACAGTGAAGACCTCCACTGGGCCACCCAGTGGCAGAACAGGGCAGGACAAAGGAGGCCGTGAGTGCAGTGGACAGCACATAGGACTCAGAGACCCCAAACCTGGGGCTGCGTCCTGGCTCTGTCAGTGCGGGTTCTCACCTGTGCGGACACTCCGTGGATCCTTGGTTTTCCAGCTGGTGAAATGGGGAAGCCAAGATGACTAAGATGCATGGTGATGAGGAAGTGGTCCCAGGTACGAGAGCCTGGTCCAGGCCCAAAGACCGTGATGGGAGTGATCATGACAGTTGGCAGGACGAAGGCACCACGGGACCCAGCATAGAAGAGCAGGTGTCTGCAGGAGGGACAAGTGGAGCTCTGGGGCCTCTGAGGCTGCCTTCTGTGCTGACATCCTTTGGTTCTGCCATTGTGGTTTCTGGAATGGGCTGGCAGGCCAAGGGCCAGAGAACGCCCCAGTTTCCTCTGCCCCTCCTCTCCCACCTCTGGAAGGCTCAGGCAGCCAGGGCCGGTGGTCTGAGGCTGCAGCTTCCCGGAGCTCCAAGCCAGCAGCAGACGCTTATCAGCCTGCTGTGGTGGGGGCGGGGGGGTGGCGAACTCTGCCCAAACGTCTTCCAGATGTGGCCGCAGCTACTCGATAGCCTGGCTCCAGCCGGGGCTCTAGGCCAGCAGGCTCCTGTTAGCCGAGCTGTTAGGAAAACAAAACCCAACGAAGGCCCAAGGGGCCCAGCTTCTCGGAAGGGAAGGGAGTGATCGGGCAGAAGCCCTGGCCAGGCCCGGCCACTGGCCCTGAGCTTGGGGTGGTCACGGCCGTCTGCTGGCTCCTCGGGGCTCCTCCTGGGGTGAAACTGGGCCCCCTGGGCTAAAGGGGTATCCCTGTGAGCAGGATGCAGCTTTTGTCTCTTTTGCTTCTCCACAGTGTGTGCGGGTGGGGTTGTGGGGGCCATGCCCCTATCACCCTAGACAGGATGGCAGCTTAACAACGTGGTACAGTTTGCTGATGAGACTGAGGGGCCCGTGCACCTCTGCTGCCTTCCTGGCCCCAGGCGGGACTGAACCCAGGCCAGGTTCTCAGTGGCGGGGTGGGTGGGGCTGGTCCTTTCGCTTGTGTTGTTCCCTTGGATGGCCCTGGCAGGATAAGCAGGTGTCACTGCTAGAAGTTTTGGGGGGGTGAAGGGCCTTGCCCAAGGTCACACAGCCCCAGGGTGGGTACTCCAGAGCCAGTTCCTTTCCGGCTCATGGCCTGCTCCCGCCTGCGGCCGGTGCGCAGGTCAGCGGGGTCAAGGCCGTCTTCTGTGGTCACTGACTAACTGTTTTTGCATGTGGACTCGTCAGGGAGGCATAAACCTGCCCTTGCCAAGACAGATATGGAAAAATCCACTCATCCATTCATTTGACAAATATTTGTTAAGTGCCTGCCTACGGCCCGCCAGGCGGAGCGCGGGAACGCGATGCTGATCGAGACACTCCCAGCCTGGGCCGAGCTTCCAGGCTTCATGGGAGCACATCCGCCCCTGGCCTGCTGGGCATGGTCTTGGCCTGTGCAATGTAGGCTGGGCCCTGAGCGACGGCTCTCCCGCCACCCCCGTCGTGCAAAGGCTGCAGGGGAATGAATGACTAGGCAAGTGGGGGTGACCTTGACTCTGTGTGGCTTTAACAAGCAAGCCGGCTGTCCAAAAGCTTTGAGCTATGATTGCTGGCAACAGTTTGCCTCAATATCCCTCCCACACCAGGGCAGCTCCCTCAGGCTGGGGGCCATGGCTGAGAACTGCAGGAGGGACACATGTCCCAGGCACCACCAGTGACCGGTGACTGGACTTTGCACCACGGGAAAACCAGCTGGGGGACTGGTGGGCCCCCAGCGAGCTGCTGATGCCACCTTCGCTCTCCCAGCGCCTCCCTCCTCCCCACACTCCTGCCTGGTGGGCTTGGCTCCCTCCCAGTGGGCAGCAGCCTTCCGGGTCTCTTTCTGCCACTGCCCACCTCTTCATGGAAGCCAGACCCCACTGTCAGGCTCCCCCATCTAAAACCCTCACATCCTCAGGACCTGCCCACGGACGCCCACCTTTGCAGTTCCCAGGCAAACCCCATTAGATCTTTCTCCCTCTCCCTGGTCCATTGGCCCCTTCTCCTTCGGGTCTCCCAGCAGCACCCGCACTGGGCAGCCTTTCTGACCAGCACCTCACTCCCCCGACCCCCTGCAATGGCTCAGTTCTGGGTCTGCCTTCCCCATCAGTCTGTGCGTCATCGGAAGGCAGAGCCCGGGTCTGCTGGACTCGTGTGATTCCTTGGGGTTGGGAAAGCTGTGCGGTACATGGAGACACTCAGGAAGGGGTGACGTTTAAGCTGGACCCTGGGTCCGAGCCCCCTGTTTCCTGCTGTTTCAGGTCAGGTGTTGGGGTGCCACAGAAAGCCCAGGACAGAGCTGGTGATGTGACACAGGGCACGATTCACCTGAGATGGTTGGAGGGGAAGGGTCGCCTGTCAGTACTTCACACGCAAGGCCACACCACGAGGCCAGCCTGCGTCTGCCTCCCAAGTCCTGCTCATGGGCTCAGTTGGCCACAAATCCTCCCCCTTGAGGGAGGGCAGGAGAAAAGCCCAGCAAAGTCACCTTTTTCCTCCGCCTTTGGCCACAGGTGACCATGAACACAGGACAGACACACCCCAGACTCAGTCCATCTCCCTGTCCTGGGACAGAAGCCAGCAACGGACACACGGTCTCCTGCTGGCACCGTTCTCTCCACGTGGGCAGTGGTGGCGTTCTTGCTGCCCCGATGGGAAGGGGACAGCAGATCTGGGGAGGTTCAGGGCACAGGGCCATGGCTAGACTCAGAACCATGGAATGAAGAAGCCATCATAGACATGGCCCGAGAGTTGGGCATCTGCAGGCTCACACGGTTCAGTCCACTTTGCTTTTCTAGTTTCAGTCTCCAACTTCCAACCTTCCTCTTCCAGGCAGCCTTCCTCCCTTACTTTCTCAATCCATAATTAATTCCTGGGCACTTGGTATGAAGCAATTTGTTTCCTTGGCAAATGTGGGTATTTGGTTCCTTAACTGCAGTGAATACTCCCTGATGGTAAGGACAGATACCCCTGTTAAAGTCTAGAGATTTGACTGGGCACGGTGGCTCATGCCTGTAATCCCAGCACTTTGGGAGGCTGAGGCTGGCGGATCATGAGGTCAGGAGTTCGAGACCAGCCAACATAGTGAAACCCCGTCTTTACTAAAAATACAAAAATTAGCCATGCATGGTGGCACACGCCTGTGGTCCCAGCTACTTGGGAGGCTGAGGCAGGAGAATCGCTTGAACCCGGGAGGCAGAGGTTGTGGTGAGCCAAGATTGCGCCACTGCACTCCAGCCTGGGCAACAGAGTGAGACTCAGTCTCAAAAAAAAAAAAAAAAAAAAAATATATATATATATATATACACACACACACACACACATATATGTATATATATATTCATTTTTTTTGCCCTTGACCAATAATAATGAAAATAATAATGATTGCCATAAAAAAAAGTCTTTTAAAAAATACTGTGCTGGATGCTTTGTAGTAAATGTGTCATTTAATCTTAACAGCATCCATACGAGGCAGGCACTATTACAAAAGGGGAAACCAAGGCCAAGAGAATGCAGGGAACTTGCCTGAGCTCATAGAAGGAGAGCTGGGGTCCTGACCCCCACCTGCCCCATCTGCCTCCTGCCTCTTCTGCCCTTTAAACTCCCTTGACACCTTTCCAGCCAGCCAGCCACTGACTTAATTTACTCAAAGGGACCTGCATGGTCGGCAGGGTGGCGGGGCTGAGGCTGCTGTTCCCATTCACAGGTGGGGAATCCGGATGCAGAGCTCGGCAGAAATAGCCCCAAGGTCATCTAGACATGGAGAGGTGGCCTGGCAGGGGGCCCCAGGGCTGCACGCACTCTGCTGCCTCTCACCACCTTAGGCTGCTAGCTTTGGTAACCAGCTCACCGGCAAAGGAGATTTACACCCCGGGGCTTCCTGCCGACTCTGCAGAAACATCCCTTGCCCCCCTCCTCCTCCTCCTCCATGTCCTCCCAGCCAAGCCCCTGCGGCTGAGACCAGGGTGAATTCCTTTCCCGGAGTCCAGTGTGTGCTTGCCCTAACTACAATCCCAGCCCCGACAGCAGGACAGTCTATGAAGTAGATGGGGAGCTGTAAAGCCTTTTTAAAAGGGGCAATAAAAGTTTTGGGTTTCAGATCGTCTTACTGGAGAAGAGAATAACAGAGACAGGAAATTTCAGTAGCAGACACGACAAAGGCCACAGCACGTAGACTGCCCTCAGACAAAAAAACGCCTCCGCTTGTGCAAACAGAGGACGGCCTGGCGGGGGGCCCAAGCACTGCCCCGTGCCGTGCCAGCCTCACACCAGCTGCGGGGAGGTGAAGGTGCCTGTTCTGTTTATGTTGCTGTTAAGTGTTTAGAATCGGTCTCCGCGTTGGTGCTGCCCGAGGTGTGCCGCACTCTCCCCTGAGCTGGGCTCTTGCTATGTGTGCCAGGAGGGGGCACAGGCGTGGGCAGGCCGGGGCCAGGGCATGGGGCTGGGGTGTGGCTGACCCTGGCACTGTGATGGGTGAGGCCCAGACTGCTTCTGCTCCTAGGTTCAGGGAGGCTGTTGCCGGGTGTGTGCCCACCCATCCCCCCAGAGTGGGAAATGATCCAGCCAGGGAAGCACATGGCCATTCAGTCACCAAGAGTCCTCAGAGCTGTCCCATCCCTTTTGTTTCCAGCAGATGCACCGTCCTGTGAAGTAACCACCAGCCACATGGACAGGGCTGCCTGATCAAACAAAAAACTCTGGGTTAAACTCGATTTCAGATACGTGATGAATCATTTTTTGGTGTAGGTGTGTCTCATGCAAGTCTCTCTCCAGTAGCTCACCGGGTTTATGCTATGTGAGCATCTGCTATAGATCTGGAATTGAAACGCAACTGGGCGTCCTGGATTTCATCTGCAATGCCACCCATGTGACTTTTTTATTTTTTTATTTTTTTTTATTTTTAGTAGAGACGGGGTTTCACCGTGTTAGCCAGGATGGTCTTGATCTCCTGACCTCGTGATCTGCCCACCTCGGCCTCCCAAAGTTCGGGGATTACAGGCGTGAGCCACCGTGCCTGGCCAGATCCATGTGACTATTTAAATTTAAACTATTTAAAATGAGCTGACCCGGCGCGGTGGCTCAAGCTTGTAATCCCAGCACTTTGGGAGGCCGAGACAGGCGGATCACAAGGTCAGGAGATCGAGACCATCCTGGCTAACACGGTGAAACCCCGTCTCCACTAAAAAAAAAATACAAAAAACTAGCCAGGCGAAGTGGCGGGCGCCTGTAGTCCCAGCTACTCGGGAGGCTGAGGCAGGAGAATGGCATGAACCCGGGAGGCGGAGCTTGCCGTGAGCCGAGATCCCGCCACTGCACTCCAGCCTGGGCGACAGAGCGAGACTCCGTCTCAAAAAAAATAAATAAAATAAAAATGAGCTAACATTTAAAGATTCAGGTTCTTGGTTGTACCAACCACTTTGCAAATGCCCAGGCACTAGGCGTGTCAGGCAGCCCAGAGCTTCCCCACCACTAAAGCAAGTCCTCTTGGCCAGTGCTATCTGGGGACTCCTAGTGACATCTAGAACTACTTTTCCAAGCACTGGACTCACAGTCTCCGGGTCTCCCGATCAGGGCCGGGGAGAGGGAGTTCTGGCTGGGGCGGCCTTGGAGGCCCTTTCTCAGATTCCAGGGACACGACACCCTTGGGGCTGGTAGACACAGGGATTCAGAGGTGTTTGTATCGGCAGGCCACGATGTTTCTTTCTTGTCATCTTGCAGCATTGGGGTGACCATTCTTGGTGTCAAGGGAGCAGGGTGGCCCCCTCCTGGGTACTCCCTACCTGGCTCCCTGGTCAAAGCCCCCAAGATGTCAAAGTAGGCCATGGTGCCCGAGGCCACGGGAGGGAGACACAGCTGGGGGGACTGGCAAGATCCTGGCACCGTCTCCCACCCAGCAGCCACCATCCCAAGCTGTCTGACATCCCTGGCCCTCGGTGTCCTTATTAGCAAATTGGGCTCAGGACTGTGGCCTGGGGCCCCCGAGGGGTTGCCTGTGTAGAGGAGGGGGCTGCCCCTGTCGGGAGGGGCGAGGCTGGGCCTGGAGCCCGGGAGCCTGCAGCGGTGGGCAGGGACTGAGGGCTGGAGCGCGCCTCCTAATTGTCCGTGACTTACAGACTTGGCCAGGCTCCGGACGGCCTTCGTAAATCGCTGCAGCGAGGAGCCTGCCAGTGTGACCCTTCGTGCTTGGCAGGGCCCTCGCCGCCGCCCTGCTCGGAGTGGCCTGCCGCCTCCAACTTTCCATGTGCTGCTGCTGCGGGGCGGGAAGGGGGGGTGCTGGCTGCTAGCTGTGGCGGGGAGGGAGGTGGGGTGGCCACCGTGCAGGTGCCTGCTTCTGCAGGGATGTCCAGGGCTCTCCAGCTGCGGGGCCCCCAGAGCCTGTCCCCTACAATACCTGGTGTGAGGCTCATGTGGTCTCCACACGGGGCCAGAGGGGAAGACACCGGCTCAAGGACGCCCTGTCTTTTCTCTGTGTATGCAGCGTGTGTGGGTGTATGGAGTGTGTACATGTGTGCACGTGCATGTGTATGTGTGGTGTATGGAGTGTGTACGTGTGTGCACGTGCGTGTGTGTATGTGTGTTGTGTGTGGTGTATGGAGTGTGTACATGTGTGCAGGTGCGTGTGTGTGTGTGGTGTATGGAGTGTGTACATGTGTGCACGTGTGTGTATGTGTGTGGTGTATGGAGTATGTACGTGTGTGCAGGTGCATGTATGTGTGTGGTGTATGGAGTGTGTACGTATGTGCATGTGCGTGTGTATGTATGTGTGGTGTATGGAGTGTGTACATGTGTGCACGTGTGTGTATGTGTGTGGTGTATGTAGTGTGTACGTGTGTGCAGGTGTTTGTGTGTGTGTGTGGTGTATGGAGTGTGTACATGTGTACACGTGTATGTGTGGTGTATACAGTGTGTACATGTGTGCACGTGTGTATGTGTGGTGTGTGTGGTGTATGGAGTGTGTACATGTGTGCATGTGCGTGTATGTGTGGTGTGTGTGGTGTATGGAGTGTGTACATGTGTGCAGGTGTGTGTATATGTGGTGTGTGTGGTGTATGGAGTGTGTACATGTGTGCACGTGCATGTGTGTATGTGTGGTTTATGGAGCGTGTACCTGTGTGCATGTGCGTGTATGTGTGGTGTGTATGTGTGGTGTGTGTGGTGTATGGAGTGTGTACATGTGTGCTCGTGTGTGTGTGGTGTGTATGTGTGGTTTATGGAGTCTGTATATGTGTGCATGCGCATGTATGTGTGGTCTGTGGTGTATGGAGTGTGTACATGTGTGCATGTGTGTGTATCTGTGGTGTGTGTGGTGTATGGAGTGTGTACATGTGTGCACATGAGTGTGTGGTGTATGGAGTGTGTACATGTGTGCATGTGTGTGTATGTCTGGTTTATGGAGTGTGTACATGTGTGCACGTGCATATCTGTGGTGTATGGAGTGTGTACATGTGTGCACGTGCGTGTGTGTATGTGTGGTGTCCTCAGGCGGACTGGAAGCCCACAGAGGCAGCGCCATGACTGCCCCCCAACCCCAGGTCAGGGCACAGAAGTTGGGTGTCTTTGGCCCTATAATGGGGACACACAGGACATGTCCCTGCCCCCCTGTTGGGTGGATGGGCTTGGAGCCCTGGATGCCGGAGCCTCAGCTTGCTCATACCCTGAGGGCTGGGGAGAGAGCACCAGCCGTGGGCTGCCCTGTATTCAAAGAGTCCAGGGCCAGGAAAGGGCTGAGCTTGGCTGTCCTCTGTGCCTGCCCTTCGAGGCCAGGAGGGACGCCGGGTGAGGAAGGGGCAGGCCAGGGACCCCTGAGACTTGGGGGATGCCAGGCTGTCAGGCAGGGCAGCAGATGGGGTCACCAGGCCAGGGAGTCAGAGCAACCGTATGGGGGAGGAGCCTAGAGGGTGGCCCTGTCCCCAGCCCAGGAGTTGAGCCAGCTCTCTCCCAGCCCTGGAGGCGAGCAGGGGGTGACTCTGGGACAAATCACCGCCCTCTTTCCATGGGCAGTGGACCTGGGCAACCACTCCCAAGCCGGTGGCACCGTCTGGAAACACAAACAGGCCCCAGACAGGTGTAGGTAACTTCCTGCCTGACAGATGGGCCTGGAATCGCTGGGTGCCGGGGGACGCAGGTTGTGAGGTGATGTCTGGGACCTGCTGCCACCACCCCCGCAGTCCTTCACAGACAGGACCGCCCACCGCACAGCAGGGAGGCCCAGCCGAGGGAGCCCAGCATTTGGGCCCTGCAGCTTCTGCTCACGGGCACCGCACCCAAACCCATCACCTTTCCACGCTGGGGACGGCGTGCAGGGCTAAAAGCCAGCATGTGGGTGCTGAGGACCAGAAGCGGTGCTCACACCTCCCACACCACCCACTCTAGAGAGGCAGCCCCCGTTCCGGGCCCTGAACAAGCTTTTGGTGGGGGTAGGATGACGCTTGGCTGAGTCTTGTTTTAAGGGTTAGGATGTATATAAAGTGTCTGGGACGCAGTGAGGTTGATACATTGAGGCACTTCTTATTGGTTATAATTATGAAAACGGCTTGATTCAGGGATCCAGCAGAAGGGGTGGGGCCAGACTGGCCTGGGCCAGGGATCCAGCTGGCCCCGCTGGCCCCAGCTTCCTAAATGGGGTTGCTCGGAGCCTGAGGACACAGGACAGAGATGGTGATAGCAGTTCCCAGGAGAAAACTGAAGACATGGGAGCCCCCCCGTCATGGCTGGCACCCAGCTGGGACTCCTGGGCCGCTGGCCAGCAGTGGGGTGGGCTGACGCCAGACCTAGGGCTCCACCAGACACGCCAATGGGTCGTGACAAGACCTGGGAGGAGGCCGGGCGCGGTGGCTCAAGCCTGTAATCCCAGCACTTTGGGAGGCCGAGACGGGCGGATCACAAGGTCAGGAGATCGAGACCATCCTGGCTAACACGGCGAAACCCCGTCTCTACTAAAAACACAAAAAATTAGCCGGGCGAGGTGGCGGCGCCTGTGGTCCCAGCTACTTGGGAGGCTGAGGCAGGAGAATGGCGGGAACCCGGGAGGCGGAGCTTGCAGTGAGCTGAGATCTGGCCACTGCACTCCAGCCTGGGGGACAGAGCGAGACTCCGTCTCAAAAAAAAAAAAAAAAAAAAAAAAAAAAAAAAAAAAAAAAGACCTGGGAGGAGAACATTCTTATCTGTCCAGCTTGGTCCTGCTGCTGTGCACCCCGTCACAACGGAAGAAGCGGGTTCTTAAGAAGCATTTAGTGCAGTGTGATGGGCCCTTCACAGACCCCCGGGGGCCTCTCAGGGTATGCAAGAGATGTTTCTCCTGGATGCTCTGGGGCAGGGAAGGACAGCAGGAGCTGCAGGAGGAGAAACTGTCTGGGACTCTGGCCAAGCGTGAGCTGGGGAGGGCAGGGGCTCAGAGCCGGGCTGGGCGCAGCATCAGACACAAGCACAGCACAGGGTGGAGCAGTCCAGCTTGGCCGGGGCCCCCGGGGCTCCAGCCTTCTTGTTGACCTTGGGCAGCAGCAGAACAAAGGACATGGCCAGGGCACAGTGGTAGAAGCTGTGGACATAGGTGTAGTCCCAGTCCTGCGGGGGGCAGGCGATCAGTCTGGGGCCTCAGCCCCTCCCCAAGGCTCCTCCCTCTGCAAGACCCAGCCGAGCCCCTCAAGGCCCGCGCCTCTTCCTGGGCACTGGGACACCTGCAGGAATCCTCCCCCACGGTCGCGCTCACGGTGGCCTTTCTCTCCACCTAACCCCAGAGCAGTGAAGGCCTGTACCATTCTCCAGGCTGCACTCCTTCCTTCCTCCCCATCCCTTCTCTCTGCTGTCCTTCTCTTCCTCCATCCTTCTCTCCTTCCTACCCTCCCTCCCTTCCTCCATCTCCCCTCTTTTCTCTCCTTATCCCTCTTCCCCTGCTCCTCCCTCCCTTCTCCACTTTCTCCCTCCTTCCTTCCCTGTCTCCTCCCCTCCCTCCCTCCCTCCTCCAGGTGTCGGACACCTGCCCTAGGCATTGGGCACCTGCCCCAGGCCTCTCTCAGGCTGTGCTGCCATCTGAGATGCCAGCTTTCTGTAGGCGGCCAGCTTTGGTCTCTGTGTGGCCTCCAGGTCCACACAGGCCATGGTGCTGGCGGTGCCGGGGACGGCAGTGCCCCCAACATAGCTCTGGGAGGGGTTAGTGAGCAGGGACTAATGCCTGACTTCGGCCTGGGGCTGTCAGAGTCCCCCCAACGTGGGCACAGCCCTGGTTTCCCAGCTGAGCAGAGCCACGCCAAGTGGGCTCTGGGGCACAGGACACCTCCCCGCTGGGCTTGGTACCTCAAAGAAGAAGCGTAGCATCAGGGCCAGCGCCCCGAAGCAGAGGCCGGGGCCTATCTGCTGGGTGTAGACGCTCTTGTCTGGGTACAGGCCCTTCTTCTCCTTCATCTTCTGCAGCTGCGGGGACAGGAGGCCACAGCAAAGCTTTCAGGTCACAGCACTCGGGAACGCCCCTTCCCAAACCAGCCCGAGAGCCGGCCCTGCACAGGCTCACCCCAGCCCTCTCCCGGCAGGAGAGGAGGCTCAGGAGCCTCCTGCCGCACCCAGCCTCAGATGGCTTCTGCTGGACAGGGCCCTTCACGGTGGGACCCACCAGAGACCCCACACTGGATGGCTGGGAAGGGAGCCTCCGGGCCATGTGCCCCGTGAGGACCCCGCTGCCCTCCCGCCTCTTTGGGATGTGACAACGCCACCCTTGCATGTCTCCTCTCTGCCGGAGGGGAGCCCCAGAGGGACTAGACTCCATAATTGCTTACCAAGGAAGGTACTGGACCTGCCAGCCCAGTGTGGCCCATGGGAGTGGCACTTGTGGTGGTCCCTGAGCCACGGACAAGCATCGTTTGCTTTCCTAGTTAAAGGACCTATCTCAGTCCTCATTAGACACACTTGGCCAGCACCGCTTCTCAGGTCCCAGTGCTTAGGAAGGCTCACGTGGCCGTTTCCGCTTAGAGAGGGGTTTGCATTCCGAGGAAGATGCGGGAAGGGTGGGGCCACATCCCTGGGACCCGCCTTGTGTTTTCTAGGCCACTTCACGTGGAGTCTATTTGGGATTTGCAAGGGCAGTTTTTTCCTGGAATGAGGGCGGATTTTTCTCCCTGAGCCTGGTCCCCTCTTGGGAGGGGCTGGGGAACGACAGCCTTGTGGAGGAGGAAGGAGGGAGGGTTGGGTGTTGGCGGCCTCAGAGTGGGGCCAGGCCCATGGGGTACACTCAGGAGGCTTTAGATTTCAGTGGGATAAACTGTCAGACACACAGCGTGTGGCACAAGCGCCTGGGGGTGGGGGCAGCACCCCCTAACTGCACCCATTGCTGAGTGGCCTATGCAAAGAGCACGAAGAGCCTTATGCTGGGTCAGGTCAGGTTTCGCCACCCAGTGAATGATGAATTGATGCCTGGCTTTCCGTTTTCTGGAATTCCACTGCCAACAAGGAATTGGGCACCTGCAGTCGCGCAGTAGCGTGAAGACAGCTGGACCGTGTGACCCTGGCTGCAGTGACCACGGCTGCCAGCCCACCTCGGGCCGGTCCTGCAGTGGTAACACCAGGGAGAAGGGAGGTGCCTGCCCCAGGTCACGCAGCGGGCCTGGCACTATTGAAAGGGCGCCATCACCCAACCCTCCCTCCCTCTTTCTCCAGGACTGTCATTGCTCTACCCCTCCCAAGAGGGGACGAGGCTCAGGGAGAAAAATCCACCCTCATTCCAGGAAACAATTGCCCTTGAAAATCTAAAATAAACTCCACAATAAATGGTCTAGAAAACAACAATTTGAGTCCCAGATGCGGGGAGGTGGGTGGCCCATCTTGGGCTCCTGTGGCCGGATCTGCAGTCTGAGGGCCTTGGCAGTCTCGTGGCTCTTGGTGGGAAACCCACCAGTGAATTCTCTTCTGGCCAATCACAATGCAGCCCAGTTCAGACCTGGCCAAGACCAGCGGGAGGAGCAACCTTCGGGGGCAGAAGGAAGGGAGAGGTGGGTGGCCAGGGCCCAGGGCCCCAGCACGCTCCTTGCCGCCACCCACCTTGGTCCAGGCCACTGATGCCCAGCGCTCCCTCTCTCCCTGCCAGGCAACTCCCAGGGGCCTTCTGGGTCAGCCCAGGGTTAGCTCTGCTTCCTCAAGTTGGAGACAGAAAGCAGATCCTCTGTCTCCTGCTCAAAAAGTCAAGTCCAGCCAGGCACGGTGGCTCACACCTGTAATTCCAGCACTTTGGGAGGCCAAGGCAGGCAGATCACCTGAGGTCAGGAGTTCAGGACCAGCTGGGTCAACATGGTGAAACCTCATCTCTATTAAAAATATAAAACTTAGCTGGGCATGATGGCGGGCGCCTGTAATCCCAGCTACTCAGGAGGCTGATAATCACTTGAACCTGGGAGGCGGAGTTGGCTCCATTGCACTCCAGCCTGGGTGACAAGACAGAAACTCCGTCTCAAAAAAAAAAAAAAAAAAAAGTCAGGTCCTGGCCCAGCCACTGCCCTACCATAATGTTCTGTTAAGTTGCTGAGGCCTCCATGCCTTAGTTTCTTCATAGGCCAAATGGCAAATCAGTTCTGTGCTCCTTGGCTGTGGGGAGGATTGGGACACGTTTTGCAAGCTGCCTGCCAGAACTCGATTGCTCTCCTCACAGCCGTGGGCCCTCCTGCACTGACAGCTGCTCTCTGGCTTGCTGGGTACCCTGTGGTCCTGACTGGGGCTGGCAGTGTGGCTGGGGTGGACCAGGCCAGGTCCTCTCATAGCACTTGAAGCTGGGACCCTGAGACTTCAGGTGGCATCCAAAGAGGTGAAATGTAGCAGACGGATGTTCAGGTAGTGCCTCGGTTGCTGCAGGCCTAGAGGGCAGGCTCAGGCTGAAGCCTGCTGGCCCCCCAGGTCTGCGAGACCCCTGCAAAGGTGAGCTCCCTCCTGTTCTGGGGTCCCAGGAGATGCCCTGGGTCTATTCTGCCCTAGGATCCCTCTTTAGCTTGGGCGAGTTTGAGTGGGGTTTGGTCCTGAGCCAGGAGGGCCTTGATAGGACGGAGGGAGCAGGGAGCACTGAGGACTGTGTGAGGGCCTCATGGGTGCCAGAGCCTCGCTGCTCTGCAAGAGGCTGTCTGTGCTAGAAGCTCTGGCCCAGGCTTCCTCACTGTCATACCACACTCTCCCTCCTGGCTAGAGCCAAGTCAAGGCTCACCCCCTCCAGGAAGTCTTCCCAGATTACCCCAGGCCATTTTCCAAGTTAATGTCGCATCTCTAAAGCAGCTGTAGTAAGAGTGATGATGAGAGTGATAATAAATAGCTCCTATGTGTGGAGCACATTGGAAGCCAGGCTGCATGCCAGAACTTCAGGTGCCTGAACCACCCCATGAGACAGGCAGGGGGCTGTAATGACAACACCTGCTTTACAGGTACGGGCATGGAGGTGAGAGGTTGGGTAACTGGGGCTCAGTCTGGAGCTGGTGAGTACAGACAAGAGTCACCCACTGCACAGCCGGAGCACCTGATGGCCATTTTCTATGTGTTTTCACTGAATTCCTGCATCTACCCATTTGCCTGTGAGGCAGGAGGTAAACGAAGATCCAAGGCAGGAGGAGTCAGACAGGGGAGAGGTGACGGGCCTCCTGGGTCCCCGTTCATGGAGGCTCACACAGTACGCACCCACTTTGCCGCAATGATGAGGATGGCTGTGCCGATGGGGCCTGAGTATACCCCGTAGCCCCAGCGGTCGTGGTAGATCCTCACAGCAATGGTCAGGACGCCGAACATCACAAATGTTGACCTCTTGGGCTCATCGAAGTCGGCCAGTGCTGGAGGGGCCAGGGAGACACTGGGGGAGGTGAGTGGTCCCTCTCGCTCCTCCTGGCTGCCCCCCACCCCGCAGCCCCCAGGAGGCAAACTGTAGGTACCCTCTCTTGGCATTCCCTCAGCCAGCGAGACCCTGAGGCCCAGCCTGGTCATTGAGGAGGTCTGAATTCCAGCCAATTTGAGAGGACAGGCAGCCTGCTGCTTCCCCCATGGACACAGCAGCTTGGATGGTGCTCCCAGCACCTTGTTTTAATAAATAGACCACAGCTAGTTGTGGTGGTTCAGGTCTACAATCTCAGTAGTGCTTTGGGAGGCTGAGACGGGAGGATCGTCTGAGACCAGGAGTTCGAGACCAGCCTGGGCAACATAGCGGGAACCCCATCTCCACAAAAAATTCGGTGGGTGTCGTGGTGCATGCGTGTCATCCCAACTACTTGTGAGGCTGAGGTGGGGGGATGGCTTGAAGCTGTGAGTTCGAGGCTGCAGGGAGCTGTGTTCATGCCACTGCACTCCAGCCCGAGTGGCAGAGTGAGACTCTGTGACTAAAAATCCATAATCACTATGCAAAGTGAATGGGATCGAATCTATCCCATAGGATCGCAGGACAAAGACACTAAGATTCACGGGAAGCAGCGAAGCCCCTCCCAGGCCTGGCTGGATGGCAGGGAGCCTTCAGGTCATGGGGACCTTGCCACAGACAACAGTAAGTGGAAAAAAAACATGGTGGGACAGGGGGCTTATGAACGGTCCTGCCTCCCAGGCTGGATATCACCCGCATGTGCGGATGTCTGTATGAAAGTCTAGGAAGCCAATTCCCTGAGCAGTGAACAGCGGTCCTCCCAGGGACGGAGCGACAGGAGGGAACACTTTCAGTTTTTCCTTTGTCTGCCTCTGCTGCTGAAATGTGTCACAACAAGCTTTTACTAAATGAGTCATTTCAAATGGATATGAAAAATCGGCATCAAGGCATTTAAGAGGTGTATATTCTTTTTCATAGTCACAACCGTGAAACCCCGACAAGGGAAGAGGTTTCTGGGGATGGGAGTGAGTGGGGCTGGAGGGCTGGGACGTGGCTGGTTTGAGGGTGGGCGTGTGGACACTGGGGAGCCGGTCCTCGTCCGCAAGGCTTGGCTGCAGGGGGTGGCCACTCACCCATCAGCGAGACCCACATGCTCAGGGCTGTTCCATAGACGCTGAAGTATTCCAGGATGTCGTGTCGCATGAAGCACAGCACAGACAAGCCGGGTCCGTTGCAGGCATGGTGGAGCTGCCGGAAAACCCACAGGCGGTCACAGCACAAAGAGGCCGGGGCTGGTCCCCGAGCCACGGCCCCCAGAGCGCCAGACCACGTGCTGGCTGCGAGAAGTCACTTCGGGGTGTCACTTAATGACTATGTGCCTCAGTCTCCCCATCTGAAAAATGGGGGTACTGCCGAGCACTCCCGCAGAGGGTGCTGTGGGGATTAATTGGCTCATGCCAGTGAGGTGTTCAGGGGCTGGGGTGTGCCAAGGGTTCACTGAATGTCACCTCAGCAGAATTCGCTCATCTGCACTGGCAGGACTGGGTGGAGACTGAGTGATCACTCAGGTGAAGCCCGCTTAGGTGGGGCGGTCTCCGGGGGAACCCTACATGGCTCTCCCTGGACCTTCAGCATCTGCGTTTCCTAGAAGCACAAAGCAGCGAGTTCATTCGCCAATCTTTGGATGTGAGGCCAGAGCCTCTCTGGGGGCTCCTTTGCTCTTCGGGGGCTCCTGGGACCTTTTCTTGCACACATTACCCCTCTGATGACTGGTCTACACTGCAGCAGCGTTTGCAGGCTCGAGTGGGCATCGGAACACCTGAGGCCTGATTTAGACACAGGTTCTGAGCCCTGCCTGAGAGTTGCTGATTCGGGAGGGCTGGGTTGAACAGAAAAACGTGCATTTTGAACAGATTCCCCGTGGCGCTGCTGCGGCTGGCAGGGCCCACGTTGAAAGCCAGGCTGCAGCTCCTGGTTTCTGTTGTCCTAATGTGGATGAAGATCTCGGAGACCCCCTCGCAGAAGCTGAACACAGCCCCCGAGGCTCGTCCATCCCTGCCCTACACTCTCGTAGTCGCCTCCCCAACACCCACTTTCATGGCAATTTTTAAAGCAAAACGCTTATAAGGGAGTGTTTTCCAAGCAGTCAACTACTTTTCTATGGAAAACAACTCTCTCTCCTTTTGCATTCGCATTTCATCATTTTAGGTAATATTTAATTACATGACATAATTATTTTGACAGGTTCAACTGGCACAAACAAGCCTGGGAACCAGCACGGGGGACTCTTGGTCAGCCCAGCTCAGCAGGAGGAGCAGGCGTGCTGGAAAGCAGCCCGTGTCTGGAGGCGACAGGGACACCACAGACGGAGCGGGGGCCCTGGGTGATCTGGGGAGCGGGCAAGTCGGGGTCAAAGTGGAGTGCTCTTACCAATGGCAATTGTACATGGCCTAAAGGGAAGGTGCACCTAGGAGGCATTAATAGAGATCCAGCATCTAAAACAAGGGAGGAGGCAGTCCTGCTTCTCTCTGTTCTTGTCAGGTTCATCCAGAAGACTATGCTGAGCTGTGTGTGGCGCACCTTTCTTGAAGTGAGACTGGCAAAGACGCGGCTAGAGGAGAGTGACCAGCAGTGGACATGACTGTTTACCTTGGGGACAGGGAAGCTTCAGGAGGGGCCTGATCAAGGTGCTTACACTTCTGTGGGAGACAGGAGTGAGGAGGACTCCGGCCCTAGGCTGTTCTCCTCTTCTCCTGGCTCCCTCCCATCCCCGACCCCAGCCCCATCACCTGCTGTCTGTGCACCTCCCTGGAGCACAGATCGTCAGGTGTGATTAAGGCATTCACTGTGAGATTCCCTTGCCCTGTCAGGAGCAGGAATGGCTCTGTCTGGTCCCAGCTGCATGGACGGCTCCCAGCATAGAGTGTTTGCTGCGTGTGTTCAGGGATGGGGAGGCCAGGCTCTGAGCAGTCTGAAGGAGAGCTGGCTCACCCAGTCTGAAGGAGAGCCTCTGCCACTAGGTCCTTGGCTCCTCCCGATGGTGGGAACTTAGCTCTGTTTGACAGGTGGGGAAAGTGAACTTCAGAGCAGCACTGACTTCCCAAAGAGGTGAAACACAGCAGTGCTTGGCACCCTGCCATCCTGCAGTGCAGGGGCAGACCTGGCCCAGCTGGGGCACTGGCGGGGTGGGTGTGGCTGGGGGCCCGGTGGGTCGGAGCTCAGTCTGACTTCACAGATGCTCCCAGTGGGAGCTCAAGTGAGTAGCTGGCAGGGGGAGCCTCCTCTGTTGTATGGGGATGAGCACACTGTCTCCGTGGGGTTTGCACCCACAGCAAGGCGTCTGGCACAGACATGGAGATTGTCATGGGAGGGGCCTGATGGGAAGGAAAGGGACGCCATGCGGACGGCAGAGCTTTGAGAGGGACTGAGTGTGGCTTTGAGGCCGGAGGACATTTGTCACGAGAGACAGCTGCCCCTGCCACTCTGGATGGGGTAGGGTGGGGCCCTTGAGACCAGTGCAGAGGCAGCTGTGGGGCCAGCCGAGGCCCAGGCAGGGAGGGGTGGCCTGGTGGGTGCTTGTGGTTTGCTGGGCTAGGTCTAACAGGAGTCTTGAGAATAAGACTCCAGCTTTTCTCCCTGTGCTAAGGCCCTGGGACCTGCAGAGAAATCCTGGCTCTGCTCTGGGCCTCGGTCTCTCATCTGTCCAAGAGGCTTCCTAGCCCTAGCCCAGGCTGGAGTCCCAGAGGAGCGAATGCAGTGGCATTTGGGTGAGTCGGGAGCTCTGAAGAGTTTGATCTCACAGTGGCACAAGTGACTCTGCCTCTCTGGGATTCGGTTTCTTCATCTGCCAAACGGGAATCAAGATCCTGGGCTTGCGGGGGAGGTGAATCAGATGCTGTGCACAGAGCCCCGCCCAGTCCCCTACCCTGGGCGCTGGATCTCGAGGTGGAGTCAGAAGCTCCAGGGCATCTGGTTCAACAACGGACCCAGCCTGCCCCAGGCCACTGTCACCCTTAGGAGCGGCACACACTGGAGGGGATGCCTTGCTCCCAGCCCACGCGCACACACTCAACTTCTGCCATTGCAGGCAAAATTGGACTTGACTAATTCAGGATGCAGGCATAACATGTGAATACACACTTGCAAACACATGTGTGAGCTCACGGGCCTCACTCGCTCAGGACTGCCTGTGTGCACTCACATGCACTTGGCATTCTTGCCTATAGAGGCCCTGCTGCTGCAGAAGGAGGCTGTCTGGGGAGAGGAGGTGGAGTTTTCACAGGTTGGGCCCAGCACTGCCCCAAGAAGGAGGCTAGTGGGATGCTTGCCTCCCCGGAGCAGGTGTTGTGCTGGGGATTGGGCTGTCATTGAAGGAGGGGTCTGATGGAAGGTGAGCAACGAAGGTTTCGGGAGAGCAAGAGGTGGGGCACCACTTGTAGGAGTCCAGCAGTGAGGGCATGTTAGCGGAATCAGAAAGACCCAGAGGCAGGAAGGCAGGGGGTACCGAGACACATAAATGATGGCTGAATGGAGAGATGGTAATAGATGAATAGCTCACAGGTAGATGAATGGGTAGATATAGAGATAGATGGAGAGATATACATAGAGAGAAGTTGGAGAGGTGGATAGACACCAGAGAGACACACAGAGAGTCAAGGGACTACAACCAGTGAGGGTGGGATCAAGAGCTTGAGAGAGAGTGAATTCCATGGGAATCGAGTTCCACAAATCAAAAGAGAACCACACAGACAGAGAAAGGAAAAAAAGAGAAACAGAGAAAACTAGACATAGAAAACCAATACGAGAAACACAGAGTGAAAGAGACCCAGAGAGAGAAGACAGGGGACACAGGGGTCCCAGAAACAGGGACCTCAGAAACAAAGA
The DNA here is from genome assembly GCF_003255815.1 of Theropithecus gelada. Taxonomy (NCBI): domain Eukaryota; kingdom Metazoa; phylum Chordata; class Mammalia; order Primates; family Cercopithecidae; genus Theropithecus; species Theropithecus gelada. Next base: position 4,850,954 of record NC_037683.1, on the reverse strand, counting down.
CAGATGGGGTTCCAGGTGCTCCACTGAAAGACGGATAAAATCACCCAATGACAGGTACCAGGAAACAGAGAGCAGGAGAGAGCCAGAGAGAGAGAGAGAGAGAGAGAGAGAGACAGCGGAGACAGTCAGCCAGCCAGACATATAAATAGAAAGAGAAAGACGGACCCACAGAGAGAGAAGTAGGCCCCAGAAGAGGGAGAGACCAGCAGGCCCTCCTGAGCCAGGGAAGCTCCAGGATTCTGGAAATCAGACTCACTCACCCCAGCCTTCATACTCCCTAAACCCCACAGACCCTTTCCCAGGCCTGGCTTTCTCCATCCACCTCTGCTCCATCGTGGCCTGTGGGTAGAGCTGGAAGAGAGGTAGGGGGCGGAGGTGGCCCATGGGCAGCCGTGGGGGCATTGATTAGCAGCTGAGAAAAGGGGCACCCTGGAAGGGCTTACTCTCAACTCAATGGCCCTGCTCCACCCCGGGCTTGGTCTCACACAGGCAGTGATCCCAGAGCAACTTCCTGGCACAGATGGGAAAACTGAGGTCCAGAGAGGGGAAGGGACTCCCCCAGTCCTCTCTCTTCAGTCTCCAGACCCCACCTGGGCTTGCTCTTTCATTTTCAAATCACTTCTGCCCATCACTCAATACAAGAACGCTGTGGACAGACAGCCTCTCCTCTATCTCCAAGATGGGGCACGTGCGGGTCTTCCTCCCGGCCCCCAGACTCACCGCCACGAAGAACAGGGTGAAGAGGTAGACCATGGCCTCCATGTGGAACCGCCTCTTGGCCGCGATGCTGACAGTGGGGAGGAAGGCCAGGCTGCTGAGGGTGGGCAGGAGTAGCTTGGCCACCAGCGTCCCCATAGGCCTGGAGGGAAGCACTGGCTGGGGCGGGGTGGGTGCTGGCGCCCTGGGTCCCCAGCACAGGAGCACGAAGGGGGAAGGCCAGCTCCCTTTGGGCAGGGCTCTGATGGCAGCTGCGGGGAGCGCCCACGAGAGGGTTTAAATGCCCTGGACGGAGGCGGGGATGTGCGTGCACATGTCAAGCAACACATGGGGAGGGCTGACAGCTGACGCGCCACGTGACCAGCACTTGTCTCTGATTTTCTCTTTTCTTTTTTTGAGACGGAGTCTCGCCCTGTGGCCCAGGTTGGAGTGCAGTGGTGTGATCTCGGCTCACTGCAACCTCCGCCTCCCGGGTTCATGCCATTCTCCTGCCTCAGCCTCTGGAGTAGCTGGGATGACAAGTGCCCGCCACCACACCCAGCTAATTTTTGTATTTTTAGTAGAGACGGGGTTTCACCGCGTTGGCCAGGCTGGTCTCAAACTCCTGACCTCAGGTGATCCGCCCACCTTGGCCTCTCAAAATGTTGGGATTGCAGGTGTGAGCCACTGCATTTGACCTTCTCTTTCTTTCTCTCTCTCCTTCCTTCCTTCCTTCCTTCTTTCGTTCGTTCGTTCTTCCTTCCTTCCTTCCTGAGGCCAGAGGAGTTAATTCAAGGATTCAAGGAGACTATATTTCTTTTATCTGAGGCAACAACCTTGGGGAAAAGTCCCCAATAGGACAATCCCTGCCTTCCAGACATTTTCCATCCTGGTTCTCCCCCCAGAATGAGAAGCCTGGTGGATGCTGCTGCTTGGGTCACATGTCCATGGGTGGCCTGAGGTGAGAGAACCCAAGATTTCGCCAATTCGAATCATTAAACGGACCTTGTAGATAAATTTCCCACCTTACCAGCCCACATATACTTCTTACTCATCAGCTCTTGCCCCACACAGGTTTCCGTGGTGGCTAGACTAATGAAACTAACATTCTTTTCTACTTGGTTACACTGTTTCACATTATAAGTAAACAACCGAGGACCATCTCTTTCAGTGTTCCAAGCACCAGGCCGGTGCTTGCCCTCTTGGTGTTTTTTCCGTCTTCCATTGACAACAGCTCTTTGGCTGGCCTTCTGGAAATTACCTTCCCTCGTTGTAAGAGGTCTTGGGGGAGCTGTCTGGCAGGGTGCCCCCTATCCCCTGGCCAAGGAATGATGGGTGTGTGTGGTCTGAGCTACCCAGGCAGACTCTCTTTCCCTGGATTGATTAATTGATTTGTTGTTCGCAAAAGAACAGCTTTTACTTCCATTCTCTTTTTTCACTGTGATGTAATTCACATAGGACAAAATGCACAGATTTTACATGTATAGTTTGATGAAAATGCACCTTTGTAACCACCACAGTGTCCATCCTCCCCACCCAGGATATTCTCCTGAGCCCTTTCCAGTGAGCCCCCTGCCGAGGCAGCCACTGATGTGATTTCTGCCCCCATACCTGACTGCCTGTTACAAATAGACCATGGACTCTTTTGGAGCTGGCTTCTTTTGCTCACAATGTAATGTCTATGCGATTTGTCCCTGTCCTACTGGTGGCCAGTCCCTTTGGTTGCTGGTGAGTGGCATCCAGTGTAGTATTCCCGCACCTTTGTTCTCCTGGAAATTAGAATCTGAGGACAGCAAGACCGAGGACTGTCTCAGCACTGGCCACTCCAAGAGAGGCTGCTGGGCCAGTCCTGCCTTGTGAGGCTCGGCTGTTCCACCTTTCCCTCCATGTGGGAGCTCCCACAGACCTTTCCAGAAATCTCTCTTGTCTTAAGTTGGCTGGAGCCCATTTCTGCTGTTTGCAATGAAACGTCTGACTTGATATGTCTCATTCTCCTGCTTAAGACTCTTCTGAGGCCCCCACAGCCCGAAGGGTGAAGTCCAAGTGCTCACAGAGAGCACCAGGCCATCTACGGCCCAGACCCATCCCCCCAGCCCCCATGCACACTCTCAGACGCTGCCTCCTCTCCTCCCAGCCTCCCACCTCCCCTGCAGGGAGGCACTTCCTGCCCCGCCTGTTCTGGTTAATGCCTTGCTCCCTCTGCCTGCAGCCTAGACAGCCAGTCTGTGGGGAAGGCTTCTGTGACGAACAGCACCCGCCCCCCACCGCCCCCAGGGAAAGCTGAGGGGCTCCATGCGGTGCCCTGTATGCCACGTCGTTCCTGACCTAGCACCAGCCACCTCAGCCGAGATGTTGGTGTTGGGTTGTCTGGACTGTGGCCCCCTTGGACTGCAGGATCCAGGGCCCGGGGTTCTGGCTGGCTGGCTCCCTGCCCCGCCCCCGACGCCCAAGCCTGGCACATGGTGGTGTTCAGCACACACTGGCTGAATGAATGACTTTGTTAAAAGAATGAATGAAAGTCCAAGGAGGCGGGGCTGCCGCACACTTCAGTCTGGCCTCTGAGGAGCCCAGTTCCCTCTCCAAATGGGAAAACCAGACCTGCTGTGTGTGCGGCTCTGGTAGGAGGCGCACGATCCCCTGTGGGCCTATCACGGCGGGGGCCCTGATCCTCCTTGATCCTCACCTCTCGGCCCCTCTGCTCCGGCTCGTACTGGGCCCTAGTCCCCAGCCCCTAGCCCAGCTTTCAGTAAGAGTGGAGAAGAGTGCTGAGGAAATACAATTCGATGTCAGGTGCTATGAGAGGCGGTGGAGGAGAGAGCTCTCTGGAGCCATAAACCCCGCTCGAAAGCAGGAAAACATTCCACAGTTGGTTTTGTGCATGAGTGTGTGTGTGTGTTTTTTTGCAGCTGTAAACTCCAGGGCCAGGGCTGTAAGCTTGGGGAAGGGAAAAAGCAAAGGGGGAGGAGGTGGAGAGGGAAGCGGAGCCACACATGTGTTGCAGCGATTAAGGAGAGTGGGGGCCGGGAGGGACAGTCCCAAAGGGGGGAGACAGGTGGCTGGGCCTGGGGCAGCCCGAGGAGCCCCTGCAGAAAGGCTGGAACGTGAGCTGCCCTCTGAGGGAGGTGGTGGAGTGCAGAACGGAGGTGAAGGGGGGGCGGGCTGTGTGTGGCTCCCGTCCGAGCCCTGGCCGCCTGGACGCAGACCAGCTGGCTCTGGGGAAGGCGTCCAGCTCTGAACAGGACTGAAATGACCCTCGGCTCTCCCTGGAGCAGGGGAAGCGATTGGCCTGGGGAGCTGGGAGAGGGGAAGGCAGAGTGGAAAAGCCAGACCGGCTGCTGTGGGGGGTGTCGCCGCCCCAGGAGACACAGGGTGGGGGGCGCAGGATTGGGCCAGGCCAGGAGCTGCTTGACCTGGACAGGCTCTGAGCTAGCACAGACGTGAGCTGGCATCCCTGGTCCTTCCCACCCCGAAACCTCCCATGGCCCCTGCCTGCCAGCCCACCATTCAGGAGTCCCTGGCATCCACCCCACGCTTCACCTGCTCCAGACTTCAGCCAAACCAGATCCCCACAGCCACATGCCCTCCAGGCTCTGGGCCTCTGCATGGCCTTCTGCCAGGAGATCCTCCCCTGGTTCCCTGTGTAGCCTCAGCTTCTCCTGACCCCCCAGAGGGGTGTGGGCTCTCTGTGCTCAGAACCCCCATGGCACTGAATGTGTCTTGAAAACCAATCATGTCCATGGACAGACGGTTGGTTGGCGCTGGCCATGTACCAAGGACTCTTCATACCTTTCTCGTTGGGCCCTTCCAGCAGCCGGGAGGTGGGGTGGAGGCCTCTGTTCTCCCCATTTTACAGAGGAGGAGACTGAGGCCCAGGGAGCAGCAGCAGCCCTCCTGTGCCCAGCAGATGGCAGGCCCCAGTGGGCTCCAACGGGCTGGTCCTGTGCCACGCTGGTGAGTGGGGCCGCCCCGCACTCCCCTTCCCTAGCCCCCACAGCCGCAGGAGCGCCCCTGCTTTATAGAGGCCCTGAAATGCCTGGAATGTCAGGCAGCTCCCGCCTCCCAACAGCTGTCTGTCTGCCCGGCCCAGGAGGACTGGCTGGCAGCTGCATTTGCGTCCTCTACATTTTGAACACCTGACCTACAGCACTAGGTCACCCCAGCGCACAGCAATCCTTGTGCCTGGGCTCTCCGTGGGGCCCACAGAGGCTCCCCCACAATTGTTGGGAGGAGCACAGGCTTTGCTGCCTTCTGCCTGCTCCTCGGGGTCCCCATGCCTGCCTGGACTGCCACTCAGGGTCCTCCCCCGCGCAGGACATGGCTCTGCGTGTGCCTCTTTGGCCAGGGCTGCGATGAGCAATCCAACATCGTCCTCAGCTGCAGGCTGAAGATGAGCAGCACACCACCCCCAGCTTCTGAACACCTGCCAAGTGAGCCAGGTGGGGGGCTCGGCCCATCCTAGCTCTAGGACCTCTGTGTGCCCTTGGCCCTGGGAGCCTCAGTGTCCTCGTCCGCAGAATGGAGCTTGAGGGATGCCTGCCTTTCAGGGTTGCTGCAGGGGCTGAAGAATGCACAGATGTGAACAGCTCAGCTGCCAGCCCGGCCTCTGGCAAGGGCTAATGTCTGTTGTGTGAACCAGGGACTCCTCACCCTCTGAAGCGGGGAGACCCATCTTCCATTTACAGAGACCCAGGAGCTGGGAAAGGGGTTGGGGCTCGAACCTGGGCTTGCCCAAACTGCACATCTGTTACCTGCTCCCCTCTGCAGGGCTGTGGGATGGTGCCTGGCAAATGCCACTCACTGAGTATGACTGAGAGGGCACAGCCACACCTGGGTCAGCAGCAGCCCCAGCACACAGTTTCTTCTGGGGACCTGAACATTCAGCTCCTGGGACCCAGCCTGCCCTTGGGGACAGGACTTGTGGCAGGGTTGCAGCTGGTGGGGATACTGTCGGGGAGCCCTTGTGGACAGGAGACTCTTCTGCAGGCTTGCTGGGAAGCCTTTCACCTTTGCTGTGGTTCCTCCCAGAGCTGTCTCCCAGACAGCAGGGCTCTGCCCGACTCCAGCCCAAGGCCACACCAGGGCTGCTCAGGTCCCTATCTGCTCCAGATCTGGAGACAGAGGAGCCTCTTTCTCCTAGAGTCTCAGACCAGGAATGGCCTAAGCAATCTCTGCTAGTCACAGGCCTGAGCTCCCCCAACTCGAGCTTTCAGCATTGGCCTAACAGAAAACGCCTCCTCAGGGGGAGGAAGAGGAGGAGGAGAAACAAAGTTCTGTGGTCTGGCACCAGCTGGTTACCCCGGGGACTGCAGTCACCTCCTCAGGGCAGGCTCTGATTGGGGGTATAGAGGTACCACCCAGGGTTGTCCATTCACCACCTGTGGGCTGAGCCACGGCAGGGTTGATGTTGGCAGGGAGCACTCCCAGAGGGGAATCGGAGCCCTGTGTGTGTGCTGGGAGGACAGAGAGCAGGCCAGCCCAGACCTGCACCTCTCAGTGAACCAAAGGCTGCTCCTGCCCTCTTTGCAGGCCCTACATCTCTGTTGGTCCCAGCCTGTTGTCTGCCCCAGCTTGCCTCTCTACATGGAAACTTGCCCCTCCTGGGCACTACATCCCTGGGTTTGGCTCTCTTGCCCCTTGCAGGGAAAGGAGAAGCTGAGTCAGGGCTCACAAGGCTCTGGGCTACAGGAACAGCAGTGGAGGCTATTGGGGAGTGTCCCGCTGCTGGTCCTGGTGGGCAGGCTGAGCACGTCCTGCTGCTCTGGGCTCTCCTGGGACCCAGATGCATCCCATCCTGGACCAATGGCAGGCACCCCATCCTAGCCCCAGACATCTCACAGGCACACTCAAGAGACCATCTGAGAAAGTTGGCCAGGCTGAGATGGACCAGGCTGAGAAAGTCCACTCTGGCCTCAGACAGGCGGGGTCCAAGCCTTGGCCTCAGCTTCCTTCTCTGTCTGGGCGTGACAGTGTTACCTGATGTGGCATTGGCAGGATGGAGTATGACAGCAGAGTAGACACAGGCCCTGGGCTACCTGTTGAGCTCAGAGCAAAGCACGTGCAGAGCCCTTCCCTTCTCCACCACCATCCCAGGCCCTTCTCCCGTATGGACTCATTTCAACCTCACGGGAGTCCAGCATAGGGAGTGCCTTCTCACCCCCACTTCACAGGTGAGGAAGCGGAGGCACAGAGAAGTGTCTGCCCTCACCCAAAGTCACCCAGCTGGAGAGAGACAGAGTCAGGATTTGAACCCAAGGAGTCTGGCTCCAGGCACTCCCACGTGACGCCGCCGTTGCCGTGCTATCGGAAGAGCTGCTGCTTCCTATGCTGAGCCTGCACGCTGAGCCTCTAAGACAGGGCCCTTCTCAGTGTCGGGATCCAAGGTCCTGGGTTTCCTGATTCCCCGGCTGTGACACCAGTGGCTGCCCATCCCTGGTCACTGTGGGTGACATGGGAGAAAGAGTTCACTGGCTGGGTGACATCCTCCTGTCCCCAGCAGATGTCCCTGATATGGGGCATCTCTGGAGGTCATGGCCGCGTGCGAGCAGAGCCCCCGAGGGGCTGCCGGGGACTGGGGTTCTTCCAGTTGACCAGCTTTCAGGTGACGCCTCCAGGAGTCCTGGTGCCCAGAAGGGGCCTCAGGGCTGCTGAGGAGAAGAGGGGAGGCAGGAGCCCCCACCTCTGCTTTTGTCTCACTTGTCTCTTGAGTGTGCCTGTAAGATGTCTGGGGCTAAAAAAGGACCTTGACCTTGTGCAACAGACCAGGAAACCAGGCCTGTCAGGGACAAGTGGCCCGAAGTGACCTGGCCAGCCAGTGGTCGTGCATGGACCTGGGACTAGCCAGGGAAGGCGGGGGAGGCTCTTCCCGTATGTCCAGCCCTGGGGGGCCTCAGGGACAGCTGGCTTCTATCCTGGGCCAGGAAGGAAGCTCGGGGAGAGGGATGGCCCTTGGGGTTGCCGAGGCCCCCTCACTCTTCCCCTGGGGCTGCCTTCTGAGTCCTGCTCCTCTTCCTGGCCTGCCAGCCACCTCCCAGCTGGCCACATGGTCCCTTGGTGGCCCCGTCCCAGTTGGGTGTGAGAACTCTGGCAGGGTGTGCCCAGGAGGCTCCTAGGATGTTCTGGGTCCTGGGCTGGCAACAGAGAAGAACCGCAGGATACCAGGGAAGCTGGTATTGGTGGGCCTCTCTCAAGGCCGTGGCCGGCCAGCCCTATCAGTCAGGTGAACCACACTATACACATAAGTTTGCTAGGCCTGCTAGGCCTCTGGGTGCCAGACAGGGGACCCACCTCCCACAGCTTGGGCCACGTCCTTAAACTCCTGAACCTGCCGTGGCCACTTTGTTGTGAGGACAGGCCCTGCTCCCACTGCGGCCGCCTAACATCATCCCAGGGAACCTCCAAAGTGGTCGACCACGGCTCACCGGCCCCTCTGCCCCAAGCCTGCTTCTCCATCCCTCTCTTGTTTTCCCTCGAACCCCACCCTCCCGGGCATGCCCTCCACATATTCCTGCTGTCCTGTTTCTAAGCTCCTCAGATATCTGGAAAACACAAGTGGAGACAATCCCCTTCTTTTTTTTTTTCTTTTTGAGCTGGAGTCTCACTCTTTCGCCCAGGCTGGAGTGCAGTGGTGAGATCTCGGCTCACTGCAACCTCTGCCTCCCAGGTTCAAGCGATTATCCTGCCTCAGCCTTCTGAGTAGCTAGGATTACAGGTGCCCACCACCACACCCAGCTAATGTTTGTATTTTTAGTAGAGACGGGGTTTCACCATGTTGGCCAGGCTGGTCTCGAACTCCTGACCTCCAGTTATCCACCTGCCTCAGCCTTCCAAAGTGCTGGGATTACAGGCATGAGCCACTACGCCTGGCCAACAATCCCCTTCTAAAGGCAGGTGGTGTCTCCAGCACCAGGGCCACACGGCTGCAACAGCCCTGCAAGCGCTGGTGGGTGTGTGCTGAGAGCATCCTACATGAGGGAGGCCATGGGAGGCCAGGAATTTGCAGGCCAAAGAGGGAGCCTGGAGAGTGGAGGACTCACCTCAACAACATTCCTTAAGGGGCAAGGAGTCCCTGGCATCAGGAGCTGCCACAGCACCTGCTACGTGACAGTCATGGCTCCCTCCGGGCCTCAAGTCTGGGGGCTCTGGGGTAAGGGGTGGGGGTGGTGTGGAAGCGTGGCTGGCCAGGGGAGCTGGGGCCTGGAGGGTCACACGCCTGCAGTAGGTCACAGAGCCAGGGGATGGCTGGCCCCACAGACCCGTCTCCCAGGTGGCCAGCCTGCAGCCTGTGCCGTCTTGCTGAGCCAAGAGAAGACACTGGGAGTGTTTGTGTTGGTAGGCTGTGGGGTGCCTCCCAAGGGAAACCATTAGTCACCCTGGCGCTGGCTGGATGTGAGGCCACAAACGCCAGCAGAGCTCAAGGACTGTGCCAAGGGGTGCAAGGCCTGGCGGTCACCAGAAGAGAGAGGAACGGGATGGTAGAGGCTCCCAGAGTGAGTGTGATCCAGTCATGTGAGAGGGACTGTGTGTGTGTGTGCCTGTGTGTGTGTGTGTGTGCTGGGTGACAGGTGCCACCATGTCTGTGCTTCAGCATAGCGACCCCAGGGGGCAGTGTGGGCCTGGGTTAGGGTTAGGGTTAGTCCTGGTTCTGTGACTAGGAGCAGCCACCATGTACCCCAGTGGCCCCAGAGGGGGAACGAGATAAGACGTGCCTGCCCGAGGGTGCCAGGGAGAGGAACTTAAAGAGCCCAGCAGAGGACAGGACCCGACTCCTAGGAGCACTGGCATCCCAGCCTTGCCTGCTGGAGAGGTGACTCGGCCCCCGAACCTCAGTTCCTCCACCTGTGAAATGCAGATCATAAAGGTGGATGCTCACAGCTCTGGGCCTATAGGACAAGCCGGACAGAGGGCAGAGGGTATCATCGCTTTCACTACATTACTGGTGGCTTTCCTTCCCAGCCTTTCTGGTGGCTGGTCAGACACAGGGCAGAACTTTCTCAAGAAGGCAGCTGAAGGAACTCACAAGGTTATTCCAGTGGGGAGGACAGAGGGAAGGAGAAGGGTCTTCCAGGCACCGCTGTGGGCCCAGGACATCTGCTGCATGGAGGCAGGGGCATGGATGAAAAAACACAGATGACCTGATGGAACGGTGCCCCAGCTTCCTCCTCCTCCTCGTTTTGGAGGTGCCTCTGTTTGCCGATGATGGGCTCTAGAGAAGCTGGTGTGCAAAGGCTAGGTGCCCAGCCTTGCTTTAGGAAAACCTCACAAAGTCTGGGGCCTGCCCGGGTTTCCCAGGGGGGCTCTACCGCTCCACCCACTCTGGCTCTGCTCTGTGCCCTGGCTCAGCCGGAACAGGGGCTCGAGCTCCAGGCCTGGCCTGCCAGGGGCTGCCAAGTTGGTGTTGGACATCTGCAGAATCCCTGCGCCTCTCTGCCCTGGCCCTGGCTGCTCTAGCCATCTGGTCAGCAGGCCATGGGCACATCTGTCTCCTCCCTGGAGCCCTTGGTTCACTCTTGCTGGGTCTCTCCCTCAGTCCCTCCACCTGCTTAGGCCCCTGCATCTCAGGAGCTTTCTGAGGCTGGTGACCCGGGCCATGGTGGTCCCGGAAGTTCAGCCTTTCCCTCCGTACAACAGAGCAGTCAGACGGGACGCCTCATACATCCCAGACCCCATTCTCAGGAGCCCCAGGGACAGGGCCCGCTCTGGAGGCAGAAGTCGGACAGGCGGGGCTGGGGCTTTGCCATTGCCAGCCTCCCCGGTAACCTCCGGCCAGCGGCTGCTCCGTCTGGACACCCGACATGTGGTCCCCAGTTCTAGACCCGGGAAGAAGGCCTCCCTGCTCGCCGCTCCTGGGCCGCCGCCGCCGGCAGCAGCCAACAGGCAGCTGGGCCGGTCTGGCCGGGCTCCAGAGGCGCAGAGCGGGTTAAAGTGTGCGCCAGGCCGGCCGGCGCGGGCGGGGGAGCGGCCTGGTGGGAAGTGTGAGTTCCTCCCCGTCTGCCTGACAGCTATAAAGGCGGCCGCCGGCGCAGAGCCGCCACTGGGCTGCGCCCCTCCCGGGAACCCCCTCTCTTGGATGCTCTTTGAAGTGGGAGAGGGAGGCGGCGCGGGGGAGGAGGGGAAGGGGAGAGGGAGGCCGGGCCGCAGCCTCTGCACTCACGCCGCCCCCGCACGCACAGCGCACCTGGCGCCGTCTGCCCTCCGCAGCGCTCGCCCCTTTCTCTGGGAGGACAACCTGCTGACCCGAAGCCAGGTAGGCCACCTCGTCCCATTCCCCCTCACGTTGCAGCGTCCACCAGGCCAGCCCACTGCTCAAAGTGGGTTTGGGGGTAGGACCACCCCGCGCCCTCTGGAGCCGTTACATAACGTGGGGAGGCTTGTGGGGAGGGGTCGGGCCGCAGAGCACGGGGCAGGGTGGCCTCTCAGCACCTAGCCTTGTGCGCCCGAAGCTCTGTGTGCACGGCAGACCTATCTGCTGCCGCCAGCCGCTGCTTTTGGACCCCAGGGAGGGAGGGATCCCTGTGAGCGAGGCCTGGCCAGAAGCCAGCGGTGTCTGGAAGCCTTAATGAAAAGCAAGTGTGAGGCCGGCTGGCACCTGTCTTCAGCCGGCAGGCAGAGGCTGGGGCACCCGTTAGCCAATGGCACAGTGGAGGGGGCTCCTGTGGGTGTGAGGCTGGGAGTACAGGTGGAGGTCTGCAGGGGAGGGAGGTGGGGGGCAGGCGGCGGGGGCAGGGGAGGTCAAGGACTCAGGCTCCCCACTCCAGGGTGCACTGCCGCATCGTCCGGGCTGCAGCGGTGTCCTTGGAGTAGTCCCTGAAAATCTGCAGGTGTCTGGCCTGCAAGGAAACTCTTCAAGTTGGATAGAGGCTGCTGAAGAGGGAGGGGCAGAGCCAGAGTTGGCCTCTGGGCTGGCAGGGGTGAGGGATGACCTCCATTGTTTCTGCCCCTGGAATTGGCCAGGCATGGGGGTCGAGTCCCTGGGTTTGCTGGTGTCCTGCCTTGCTGTGTGGCTTTGAGCAAGTTGGCTCCCGTCTCTGGGCTCCAGGTTATGAGTGCAGGCTGCATGGTTTCTGAAATCCCTTCTCTAACTTGTTGGCCAGTGACACTCAGCACCTGAGCAAGGCCTGGACAGAGGCCATGGCAGATCTCTGTTCTTCCCTTCCACAGGGCAGGGTCCGTGCTGAGGAGGGGGTGGGGAGGGCTGAGGGCCCAGAGGCTGGACAGTCCCTTCCAATGGGCTTGCTTTGACCTCTGGCAGGTGTTTTGAGCCAGGGTACTGGCTGCTGGGAGGAAGTCAGCTGTGTGGCCCTGGACTGCTGACATACTGGCACAAACTATACCTCCTCCTGCCTCGCCCCTCCCGCAATTCCATGTCTCCGGGGATGGGGAGGCGGCATAGGTACCTGGGTTCTGCCTCACCTGAGTGCCGTCTGTTGCTGGATGCTGACTGTGGAGCTGCTCGTCTAGGGCGAGGCTGCATGTTCACCTGGGACCTGGCCAAGCCCATCTCCATGCACTGACCCTCAGCAGCCAGTGGCAGAGGCCATTCTCCTATGAGGCCAGCAAGAGCTGAGCCAGTCGAAATCCCAAGGTGCTCCTGCCAAGGTGCTCCTGCCAAGGGGCTGGACTGAGCCCAGGCCCATCCCTTTGAGCCACAGCCTTTCCCCTCTCCTGGGTCCCCAGACCCCTCAGCCGAGGCTGTCTGTCTCCATAGCAGTTATCTAGGGGGCTCGAGGACTTGGAGGCAAAGCGTGGCATGCTTCCCTGCATGCCCTTGGATCAAGGGTGGCGCAGGCTTAGCACGCACACCACCGCTGGGTGTCTTGCCTGCAGCAGGCATTACTAATCATTCTCCAAGCTCCTTCTTGCTAAGCCTAGACTGGGGTGGGGGGGTTCATCCTTCCCAACAGGGTCTGCCAGGCAACCACGACCAACTAGTCCCAGATAACCTTGAGGCCTGGGCACTGGCTGGGCCCTGAGGGCTCTTCCCAAAGCGTACCCTGGTCATCTGGAAGAGGAGCGGAGCTTGCCTGGTGGTGACAGTGGCCTTGCTTCCTAGGATGGACGGCAGATGGCAATGTTCCTGCTGGACCTGGTCCCTGCTGGTTCTGGCGGTTGTGGCTGGGGACACAGTGTCAACCGGGTCCACGGTGAGTGTGGTGTTGTGGTCTGAGGGCCCATGCCAGTCCCCTCCCCAAGTGCTGTGATCGCTCCCAGATGGACTGGCTTGGAGGGGGCTGTGTGAGCACGTGCCCCAGGTCCCAGAACCCCTCTTGGCTCCTAGAAACTTCTTCCCAGAGCCAGTCAGATCTTTCTCTGAACAGGGCCCCTGGCTACTGTGGAGCCCCTGGTGACTTGGGCAGGAGAGGGCTGAGGGGGCTGAGTACTTCCCTTCCAAGTGAAGGCCCCAGCATGGCCAGTGTGGGCTGTGTCCTGCAGAACACAGATGGGCCCTGAGCTGCTCCAGGGAAAGTGAGGACAGTTAGGTGCAGCCCCAGGAGCTTGCCAAGCCCCCAGGCCATCCTAGACCTCAAGGTCAAAGAGGCCCTCTTTGACCTGTGGTCTACAGTTCCTTGGGGGTTCCCCTCAATGCCACCCAGAAGATCTGAACCCAAGCTGCTGAGTGACCCTGCAGGGGGGTCCAGCCAGGGGGCTGTGTCTTCTAGTCCCGCTGATGGTGATGCCCTCGGGTATGGGGTGGGAGCAGGCTGGTCCTGCTGGGCACTCAAGCCCTCTACCATCTGGGGGTCCCTCTCATCCAGGACAATAGCCCGACATCCAATAGCCTGGAGGCGGGCACGGACGCCACGGCCTTCTGGTGGGGGGAATGGACCAAGTGGACGGCGTGCTCCCGAAGTTGCGGAGGTGGGGTGACATCCCAGGAGCGGCACTGCCTGAAGCAGAGGTGCGAGGTGGGGCACATGGCCCTGAGGGCTGGCATGAGGGCAGGGCAGCGGGCAGGAGAGGGCAGTTGGCCCTTCAGCCTGGTGGCTTCTCCCCCTGGGAGGGTTCTCAGGTTGGGGGCAGCACAGGCTGAGTCCGCCCATCAGCCTCTGCTGGATGCAGCTATGGATGGGCCCCGGCACTGGTGCGCTGGGGTCCTTCATGCTTCAGGGCACCAGGGAAGCCCTTTCATGAGAGGGCAGGAGCCATTTCTAGAGGTCTGTCCTGGAGGCGGAGAAACACTCTGCCTTCTCTTCTGAAGACCTGAGTGAGGGTCTTTAGAGAATGCCAGGGAGCCTCGGGAGAAGCAGAGGACTGGCAGTGAAAGCCTCCACTGCCAGATGGACCCGGCTCCTATCTGACCTGTGCTACTCCCTTGCTGTGTGACCTTGGGCAAGTCACTTAACCTCTCTGGGCATCAGTTTTCTCATCCATGGCATGGAGAGTGTGCTGATCCCACCTCATGCTTCTGAGAACACACGTGTGTGTGCACCTGGGCACAGGCCTGGCACGCAACTCACGTGGTGGTTTCAGTTCTGTGTACGGAGCCCCTGTGCTATGTGCCGCTGATGTAGAAGTGAATCAAATCTCATTCTCCCTCGGCTCTGGTGTGTGGATGGGGTGGGAGCTGAGTAGAGAGGAAGGGAGCCCTCTGGGTCATGGGAATCAGGGGAGATTCTGGACCCCAGTGGCCGTGGGGCCAGCCCAGGCGACATCCCTGAAACTCCTCTGCAGCTCTCACTCCGAGCCTGCATCTTTCTGCCAGGAGGAAGTCCGCCCCAGGCCCCGGGAACAGGACCTGCACGGGCACGTCTAAGCGGTACCAGCTCTGCAGAGTGCAGGTGAGGCCTGGCTTGGGCAGGGGCACCATGGCCTGCTCTCCCCGTCATCATGCAGTTTTCAGGGGGTCTTCCCGGTGGCTCCTGGGCTTCCTGGGCATTCTGTTCTGGGCCTGCACTTCAAGGAGAGCCCAGGAGCAGAGTTGAAGAGAAGGTTGCGGGGGGCCCTGGGCTGGGACGGAGCCATCCACTGTCCAGACCGCTGTCTGTGTGCCCACAAGTGCTCAGCGATGCTGGGACGGGCGGACTCACTGTGCTCCTGGAGCTTCAAGTGCAGCCTCAAGGTTTGGGGTCTCTGGTCGCGGCTCCACTTTACTTATAACATTCCTGCACCTGCTGCTCACAGAGACCCAGCAGTTGCCAGGCTTCCCCGTCCCATGAGACAGTACCCCCCACCCCATAAAGCAGTTCCCTGGGCTGCTCTCGGAGCCCTTCTGCTCCAGCCCCCATCAGCTTCCTTGGGTAGCCGAGGCTGGAGAGGAGGTGTTGACTCTGACCAGGCAGCTCCCAGTGGGGCGTTGGGCAGTTGGAACCTGAACACCTTTCCAAGGACCGTTGGGCGTGAGGCTGGGGCATGTCGAGCTGGGATCTGGGCCTCCCAGAGTGGCTCATGTGGCTTGCCTGGTCAGGGAAGGTGGAGCGGCTGGAGGTTTTTGTGTCTGTGTGTCTCAGGGGGCGTGTGCTCCCGTGCAGGGAGCGAGGGGCTGGAGGGAGGCAGGTAGCCACAGCTTCTGTGTTGGTGACACCTGGTCAGCTGCCCTCCTAGGATGGCGCAACCAGGGGTTGGGGGAAGGGCATTTATGAGCTCCAGCATGAGAGGGACCCAGGTTTGAGCTCTGGCCCCAGCACGACTAAGCTGGGTCCCCCCGAGGACGAGTCTCTTGTCTGCAAGCTGGGTTCCTCTTTATGGAGTCAGGACCACGATCTTCCTGATTCAGGCGGTGCGTGTGGCCACAGACCATGTGCCAGGCACTGTTCCGGCGCCGTGGGCACACAGTCAGGGCCTGCTGAGGATGGGGGCAAGGGGAGCACCCTTGCCAGCCATAGTAGGGTCATGTTCCCTCCGCCGCAAGACTGGGAGAAGGTGTGGTGGGGAATGGGAGGGTTGCGTCTAGAGTAGGCAGAGGGCTGGCGTGGAGGGCGGAGCTGCCCTTCCCTGTGTCCTTGCTCCCTCCGGAGAGTGTGTGGGAGCGAACAGGAGCCTGAGAGGCCACCCCATGGGCCGTGGCCCCCGCACGGCTGTCCCGGCTGCAGCCACTTCCTGCGTAGCCTGGACAAAAATGCCTTTGTCGGGCCGAGTTCCTCCTGGAGCCTCCTTGTCCCCTCACTTCCCAGGAGTGTCCGCCGGACGGGAGGAGCTTCCGCGAGGAGCAGTGCGTCTCCTTCAACTCCCACGTGTACAACGGGCGGACGCACCAGTGGAAGCCTCTGTACCCGGGTACCTGCCGCCCTGGGGACCCACCTTGCAGGGAGCTGACTGAGCTTTGGGGGTGGCCCTTCTGGCACCTGGGACCAAACTCGACGGGTGGGCAGGTGGGGAAATGGAGGTGGTCAGACAAGGAGCCAGGAATGAACCTGGGTCTCCTGAGCCCTGGCCCAGGGGTCTGTCCCCTCCCCGATGACCCATGACATCAACGCAGGACAGATTACAGGGCTGAGTTCCCTGCAGGCCTGACCTCTGAGGGCAATGGTGACTCTCCCACTTACTGGCTCCTGGGCACAGTCAGGAACCAGCCGAGAGGATCCCAAATGGAGATCGCCCACGCGGTCCCATGGAAAGCAAGTAGTTCAGGCAACAGCTTAAATGCTTCATCCTTCTCCTGCTCACCCGCGAGGGCCAGGGCTGGGGTGCCCAGGGCCAGCAGCACAGGGGTGTCGAGTTGGCTCAGACCTCCTGCAGAGGGGGAACCCCAGTGTGGGTCTCAGGCGCTGCTCTCCACTCACAAGAAGGTAGAAGCCGGAACTCACGGGGTGTGGGCTGAGCCAGACAACCCATCAGTTTCTGCCACTGAGACCTGGACAGGTCCCTTCTGTTCTCCAGGCCTGAGTTTCCCCATCTATGCAATGAAAGCTGTCTCAGAGGGAGGAAAAGGGAAGTCCCCTGAATCCGGCATTTCCTGTCCCGCTGAGACCTTCTGTCTTTGTCTCCCTCCACCAGATGACTATGTCCACATCTCCAGCAAACCATGTGACCTGCACTGCACCACCGTGGACGGCCAGCGGCAGCTCATGGTCCCCGCCCGCGACGGCACATCCTGCAAGCTCACCGACCTGCGAGGGGTTTGCGTGTCTGGAAAATGTGAGGTTGTTAAACGTTGTAGCAAAAGTACCGCCGGTCTCACTGTGCTGACTGCCTGCCCGCCTGTGGGAGGCAGTGGCGGCCCCGAGGCCTGGCCACAGCGCCCTCCCAGCAGCCCTCTCCCTCTCCCTTCCTACAGCCCATCGGCTGTGACGGGGTGCTTTTCTCCACCCACACACTGGACAAGTGCGGCGTCTGCCAGGGGGACGGTAGCAGCTGCACCCACGTGACGGGCAACTATCGCAAAGGGAACACCCACCTGGGTAAGGCAGCAGCGTGCCCTGAAGTCCAAGGAGAGCTGAGTCTGGAAATCGGGGGTCCTGAGTGTGCTCCTGTCTGCAGCCTTCTGGGTACCACTGGGCAAGTCTTTCCCCTCTAGAGGCACCGGATTCTGCATGCAGGCCCAGGCGAGCTGGCCCGGTGATGGTAGGCCTCTGTTGGTTTGCAAAAATGGGCAACCCTTTGTTGAGGACCTACTGGGTACCAGTGGACACTTGGCTTGGGGGTCATATTTGCCCTTTGAGACAGCCTGTAGGGAGGTGTTAACGACGCACTTTCTTTTTATTTTTAATTTAATTTTTTTCAGACAGAGTCTTGCTCTGTTGCCCAGGCTGGAGTGCCGTGGCTCGATCTGGGCTCACTGCAGCCTCTACCTCTGCCTCCCAGGTTCGAGCGATTCTCGTTCCTCAGCCTCCCGAGTAGCTGGGACTACAGGCACATGCCACCACACCTGGCTAATTTTTGTATTTTTAGTGGAGACGGGATTTCACCACGTTGGCCAGTCTGGTCTCGAACTCCTGACCTCAAGTGATCCACCCACCTCCGTCTCCCAAAGTGTTGGGGTATAGGCATGAGCCACCATACCCGGCTAACACCACACTTTAAAAAGGGAGAAACTGAGGCCTGAGACGCATTTTCTCTGCAGATATGAGATTTGACTCTGGCATACTGGATTCTGGGGCCTGAGTTTCAGAGGCTCCCTGTCAGCTCCAGGCTGACCCAGCCCAGACCCCCTCCTTCCCTTGGGCAGCACCTGTCCCCTTCCTAAGCTACGGGCATTCAGCCCGATGTTTGTGTCCAGCTCTGTCCCAACCCTCGTGGGGGCGTGGGCGTCTGTGCATGGGACAGCACTTTCTACTTTTGGAGGGATGTCACTTGTAATGCTTGGCATTAGATTGAACACACTTTTGGGTCTGAAGAAAAGCTTGAGGAATGGAACTGGGTTATTGCAACCTCCAGACTGGTGAAGGCAGGGCAGCTTCAGACCCACTTAGTAGACAGGGAAACTGAGGCCCAGAGTGGGAATAATCTATCAAGGTCCCAGCGAGACCAGTCAAGTCTGGATTAGAGCCAGGCCTGTTAGGGCCATGGAGGACCCGGCCGTGTTTTACAGGTTGAGAGAATGACCTTCGCCTGCCACTGAGGGCTAACTGTGGCGTGAGTGTCAGCTCCAGGAGCTGCCAGTGGGAGAGCACTGGAGAGGATGGGGCTTGGACATGGGACCTAGGGACGGGCATGCCGGACTGACAAGGGACAGGGTTGGGGCAGAGCCACCAGGCAGGGGTGTGAGTAATGCGGGCTGGGTGTCCAGCAGGGTGAGGTGGGCAGAGGCCATTTCTTTGGTGGCTTCACTATAGGAGGCGCTAAGGTGTCTGATTTTCCTCCCTTCCTCCCACAAACCTGCTTACACGGCCTCCTGCTGGACCCAGGGCATGCAGAGGGAGTGTGGGCACTGGGGCAGCATGTGTCTTATAGGGCATCTAGTATGTGCCAGGCACTGTGCACACAGTGAGGCCTGAGAGATAGGGCTCACATTCTCGTGGAACTCAGCCTGGGCCCAGGGACTGACGTGCAAACAACGTCCCTCATTCTGCATGCTCACAAGGTAACTCATTCATGCCTGGCAACAGCTCTGCAAGGCTGCCACATTACTGTTGCTGAAATATACAGAAACAGGCAAAGAGAGGCTAAATAACTCATCCAAGGTCACACATCCACAAGAGGCAGAACGGGGCCTGAACCCGGGCAGTCTGCTCCTGGCCTGTAGTCCTCCCAGCTGAGCCACACGCCTTCCCCGGACAAGCTGTGCTTGGTAACCATGCTGGGGGCCGTGGGATGGGCTGGGGTATTAAATGCTCAAGAATCTTGTGAGCTAATCTTGCTAATTTGAAAATTAAAGTACAACAGCCTATATTTAACTACATTATATTTAAAACAAAGTCACCACTTTCTAATCCTTTGACGTCTAGAACTAATTTTTTTTTTTAAGACGGAGTTTTGTTCTTGTTGCCCAGGCTGGAATGCAATGATGTGATCTCGGCTTTCTGCAACCTCTGCCTTCTGGGTTCCAGCGATTCTCCTGCCTCAGCCTCCCAAGTAGCGGGGATTACAGGCTCCCACCATCATGCTCAGCTAATTTTTTTTTTTTTTTTTTTTTTTTCATTTTTAGTAGAAACAGTGTTTCACCATGTTGGCCAGGCTGGTCTCGAACTCCTGACCTCAGGTGATCCACCCGCCTCAGCCTCCCAAAGTGTGTAACTATTTTATCTGTGTGGCAAAAACACCCTATATGGGTGTGCTGCAGCCTCTCTTCCCAATGCCACGCCCAGTGACGTCACGTTGGTGGTGTAAACAAACATAGCTTCAGTCGCTTGCTTCAAGTTTATGTGTTGAAACCCAAAGAAGGGAAAAAAAAGTTTTAAAATGAATTTTGAAGTTAAGCTGCCCAGCCCAGTTATAGTAGCGTGAAACTGGCCACAGCAGGGGTGTTTACACCACGGAAACTGGCCAATGCTACAAGTCACGGCTCCTGTTTCCCCATGTCTCCAAAGAGCCTACTGTTAAACATTTTCCAGAGCACTGCTGTCCGGGAGGGACAGGTCAGGATCTCTGGAGACCTGTAGGTGTGATGGCGTTGGGGGAGGAATGGCAGGCAGGTGCTGGCCTGCGGGAGACACTAACCCCGGCAGGGAGGCCCACGTGGAGTCCTCCACTCCTGGAGGAATCAGGTGAAACAAGCGTCAAACCCCAGGAAACGTCCGACCTGGAGAGCCCCTTCTTTCCTGTCCCGGGGCGTATTAAAATCTCTCCTTCTCCCTAGGCTCCTCCCTCGGCTGCCTGCCAGTAACACCTCTCCTTCTCTCGGCACTTCCCCTCCAGACCCTTGGTTTCTTTCTAGCTGGGAGGACTGCATGGCTGCCTCCCCACGGGCCTGGGGGCCTTGAAGACAGGCTCTGAGCCGGCTGGTATTGTCCGATCTGGACCTCAGCCTGGGGCCTGGCGCTTAGGAAGGGCGTAGGCAGAGCTGGAGATTCTATTTGCAGCTCTCCTTGTCCTTTCTCACCCACGTCTTTGAGTGTAGTGAGCCTTGAAAGTCAACGTGGTGTTGTGACAAGACAGGATTTTAAAATGGCAGTGATAGGCCGGGCGCGGTGGCTCAAGCCTGTAATCCCAGCACTTTGGGAGGCCGAGGCGGGTGGATCACGAGGTCAGGAGATCGAGACCATCCTGGCTAACACCGTGAAACCCCGTCTCTACTAAAAATACAAAAAAACTAGCCGGGCGCGGTGGCGGGCGCCTGTAGTCCCAGCTACTCGGAGGCTGAGGCAGGAGAATGGTGTAAACCCGGGAGGCGGAGCTTGCAGTGAGCCGAGATCGCGCCACTGCACTCCAGCCTGGGTGACACAGCGAGACTCTGTCTCAAAAAAAAAAAAAAAAAAAAAAAAATGGCAGTGATAACGCACGCAGGGAGCTGGGGCTCCATCGGCTGCCCAGGGTCTCCTGGGTGACACATGGCAGAGTGGGACTGAACTCCCAGTGTGCTCCACATCGCTGTGGCCCTCGCTGTCCCTTAGGAGGGGTTGGGGCAAGCACGGGCAAGCCCTCCCGTGGCCTTGGTAGGAAGGGGTGAGCCTGGGCAGGTGCCCAGCTTGGTTGGTCAACCTCTGCAACAGGATGGGTCTGAGCTGAGCTACCCAAGTGGGCGTGGGGGGTGGGTTAGCCTTTAGACAGCCACCACTCACCCTCCAAAAGCTGTGGAGTGGGCGAGCACCATCCAAGGGTGCCTTTCCAATCCAGAGGGGCTCACTGTCATCCATTTGCCTCCAGGTTACTCTCTGGTGACCCACATCCCGGCTGGCGCCCGAGACATCCAGATTGTGGAGAGGAAGAAGTCTGCTGACGTGCTAGGTAGGTGCGCAGCGTCTGAGCTTTTGGTTGTGGGGTATTGTGCATGGCGGAGAAGGGGCGCTTGACCCTGGACCCCTTCCTCCAGGACAGGAATGGGCCAGTGCCGTAGGCATGGCTGCAGGAGCCAGAACTTGAGCCAGCTATGTGGGTGTGGCTGAGGGGCTTACAGGGGAACCAGCTTTACCTCTGTGCGTGGAAGGACCTTGAACTCGGAGCTGCTGGACAATGGGAGGGTGGTGATGTTGGGTAGGGAGCTCCCTGGCACTCAAGAGCCTGGCACAGGCAGAAGCTGGGGGCCGCTGCAGATGAGATCCCTGTGGGGTTCGAGGAGTGAGTCTCAGGAGGTAACGAGGTCAAGGTAGCACTGAGAGGAAGTTGGTGCAGAGGTAGGATTCCGACTCAGGTCTGGGGGCCTCATGCTGATGTTCTTGCCATTAGTCAGTCTCCACTGGGAGGCTGGGCCATGGGAGGGGAGTCCTCTAACCTGAGGATTATGGAGTTATTTCCATGATGGATGGAGTGGTGAGACCCCATTTTGGTGGCAAATTTTGAGTGTAGTGAGCCTTGGTGGCAAATTTTGGAAGGGCCCTCTGTGAAGCTGGATCATTGGCCCAGCAATGTGCCATGTCTGCACCCTTTGGGCCACGGTGGGCAGGTGCTGACGCCTGTGAGCTGCTCTGTGCTCGACCCTGCCCTTCACGGGGCGGGCTGGTGACCCAGGCTATAAGGGGATGTTGTTTTTGGACACAGGTGTAGCCCCAAACCTGATACTACCTGGGCTTACTCCCCCCACTGCCTCCCACTCCTCCTGAGAGCCAGAACTGGTGGGGTGAAGCCGATCTCCTAAGTGGGTGCTGGAAGAGAGGCTTTGCCGAAGGTCTTCAGGCTGGGACCCACTTCGGGTTCTCCTATCCCCTCTCCAGAGCCCAAGGGCCAGCCCTCCGTATGTGCCCTGGGGTCTGAGTGCCCCCACCCCCGCAGGTCTGTGCTGCAGACGCTGGCTCCACCACCCAGCGCCCTGGGGGCTGCTCCCTGGCCTGAACGGGGAGCTGGGCCTCTCGCCAGGCCGGTTGCTTCGTCGCTTGCTTGCTGGGAGAGTGGAGAGGCCAGGAAACTCCACGTTTTCTGAGCTGGCTGCAGAGCTCTCGCTCTTGAAACAGACGCGTGGAAATACCAAGGGTGGCCTCGGAGCACTGGGAAAGCCGTAGGAAGGAAGGTCATTACTGTCAGGAAACAGGTTTTGGACGAGAGCCTCGGATTTAACCCTGCGCATACACCTGGAAACGGGGCCGAGACAGCCAGGCCCCAGCACACTCCCCTCGCAGAACTTGGACTCTAATGTGTGTTATCTTCTGACTTTTCTACGTTAAGGGGGTTTTTCAAGCAGACATGTCCTGCTTGTTGCGTCTGTCTGATAATAAATTAATTGCCCCGGCTCCTCTGTTCATATTGCATCAGGAATTTGGAAGTCGAACTCCTCTTCTCCCGCGGGCCAGTTCCTGGAACTGGCTTTAAGGACACCCTTTGGAAGACAGAGTGTCCCGAGCGCGGAGTCAGCCTCCTCCCCGCGTCCCCAGCCCTGGAGGCCCCCTGCCTCTTCTCACTCTTCATGGCCCCAGGGAGAATCAGTTCCCCCTGAAACCCCACCAACTCTGGGCATTTGTTCCAGTCTGCAGGGGTCACCGGCTTTCATGGGCCATTTGTTTCCATCCTGAGCGTCCATCAGGCTGGAGTCAGGCCCTGGGAGTGCCCACCCACCCGGCCCCAGGAAGAGGGCAGCTGAGATTGTGCCAGGCCATCCTGGCCTGATTGAGCACCTCGGCCAGGTCCGGGTGCACGGGTCAGCATGGCCCTGCCTGCAAGGGCAGCAGGGAGTCTCTGCTCCTATGAAGAGGATGGAGCTGGCCAGCCCAGGGCGATCCCCAGGAAGGGCCTGGTGGTCACCACCCCCCATGCCGGCCAGGCCAGGGCTGCAGCGTCACTCTGTGTGGACGACGGGAGGGGCACCCAGGACTCCTGCTGGTGAAATCGTTCATTCATCCATCTTTTCACTGTGGCTAGCTTCCCTGGTGGACCAGCGGGGGTTCTGTGCTGGCCCATTTCCTGCCCTTTGGGAAGTCCACAGGGAGCTCGGGGCACTAAGGACGAGGCTGGGCCCCTCCCCACCCAACGGTGGAGGGGTTTATGCCCCTATCTAGCTTCATGTGTGCCTTCCACAGGCCACAGGCTGTCCTGCTCCAGACCGCGTCCCTTGGTCGTGGTGCGACCTCATTACTTTGCAGCGCCTCAGCTTCTTCAAAGGCAGCTGTAAATGGGTCCCTAGCCAGCCGTGTTCAGCATCTAGACAAGTCCTTCATTGCTGATTTTAGGCTGAGAGGAATGTGCGTTTGCGCCTCCTCTGCATTCACTGGCCAGACTCTCCATGATGGGAGTTTCCTGTTTCGGGGGCATCTGGGCCGGGGTTCTGGAGGGCAGGGCTGGTGGTGGTGGTTCCCTGAGCCGGTGACACTACCTCCTCCCCCAGCCAGTTTAGCCCTTTGTGACCGGCGGTTTTGCCCTTCCAGCTCTTGCAGACGAAGCTGGCTACTACTTCTTCAACGGCAACTACAAGGTGGACAGCCCCAAGAACTTCAACATCGCAGGCACCGTGGTCAAGTACCGGCGGCCCATGGATGTCTATGAGACCGGAATCGAGTACATCGTGGCACAGGGACCCACCAACCAGGGCCTGAACGTCATGGTGCGTGTGCCGCAGGCCTTGGGGGCCCCTGAGGCCCCGGGCACTGCTTCCCCAGAATCTGGCCACAGGTGGGGGCTTCCAGCCTGTGACACCCCCAGGGCCACTGTGCATGTGCACCTAGCAGCCTCACCACTCTGGGTTGGGCTTCACATTCAATCACTGTTACTCATTCACTTGTTCTTTCACTAACTGCCTCCCCCGTTCATTCATTCACTCAGATTTTGGTTCATTCACAGTCTCCCATTCACTCATCAGTTCATTAATTCATTTACCCGTTCACTTCTCACTCAACCACCCACTCTCTCACCCACTTCTTGAAATCATTCATTCATCCATCCATTCACTGTGGCTAGCTTCCCTGGTGGACCAGCGGGGTCCAGCGGTGGACCAGCGGGGGTTCCGTGCTGCCCATTTCCTGCCCTTTGGGAAGTCCACAGGGAGCTCGGGGCACTAAGGACGACGCTGGACCCCTCCCCACTCTATGGTGGAGGGGTTTATGCCCCTATCTAGCTTCATGCTCCACCCCCCTGGGCACTATGGTGTTTGTGCTGGGTCCTTAGTGCCAGGGCCCAAGGTAGTTCCTGTGGCCCCTGCCCCTCCCCTGACATGGCCTCCCCGGGGCACTCAGGGGTTCTGGGGTGGGGCTCAGGGCCCGAGCAGTGGGCAGGAGAGAATGTGGGCCTGTTATGCCCGGTTTGCCACGAGTTCTCCTATGGCTAGCATCTGGAAATGGAGCCCCTGGTGGATTGGTGCCTCAGCACCGAAAATATGTAAAGGACTTGTCATGTCACCAAAGTCAGGTGACATTGAGATGGGCAGTTGTGGTGGCCATCAAGGCCTACTGGCTTTCCTGGAGGCCGAGGGAATACAGCAGGGATGGAGCCGCGCCCCCTCCCTACCTGAGCTGTTTTGGTTTCCAGATATCACTGTAGTGGGTTTCATTGCCTCACGTTGCAGGTAATGAAATGTAGGCATACAGAGGTGAGTGACTTGAGCAGTCATGGAATTGTAAGTGGCACGACTGGGCTTTGAACCCAGGCCTGCCTGGTGCCAGAGCCTGTTCTTTGTTTAGCTGCTGTGCAGGAGGGGTCTCTAACTGGGGGTGCTTGTCCGTCTCTCCACACTGCTTTTTGGCTGAAGAGCTTTCCTGGTGACCCCGGAATCAAATGCGGGCCACACATCTCTGTGTCTATGCTTACCTGGCCCTGCCTGGAGCTGTGTCTGGAGGTGGACTGGCCACCTGGCTTCGCCTCCTGGCTGTAGGGGCTGTTTTTAGGTCAGGGTCCCCAGAAAATAGACTCTGAGGTGGGGGTTTGCGTGCAAGAGGGCTTGGGGGAAGTGTCAGGAGCGGTCTTGGGAACACTGGTTGGTATGGGCAGGAGGGCATGGGACTAGACAGAGGGGGCAGCTGAGCTGTGATGCAGTTTCAACGGGCTTCGGCCAGTCCCCCGGGGATCGCATTATCTCCAGCTGGGGCAGGAGAGCATCACGTATTGCCAGGTGTAGTTGCCTCTTGTTGAGGGCATGACCTGGGGAGAGACAGCTCCCTCTGGCTGAGGGAAATGCCTGGAGCGGGGCACAGCTGTGAACTGTCGCATGCCCACCCCAGGCAGTTCACCGAAGGGTGAGGTCCGTGGTCCACCCCCGGCACGGCTTGGACCCATGCGCTTTGCATGAGTCTGCCTTGGCAGGGAACAGCTCCTCTAGAATTGCGTTGGTTTCTTTCTTGGGGAGCCTTACAGGAGGAAGTTTGGTGGGCTGAACTGCAGCTGGTGTAGGGGCTGCAACTGACACTCAGTTTCCTCCTTCTGTGACACACTGTATTTCCCCTTAGCCTGAGCTAGCACCTCAGCGGGGCCAGGTGGCTACCTGGTGAGGTGACCCTGGTCTCCATGGCCTTCTCAACCTGAGGCTGCTGGCTTTGTCCAGTTATCATCACAAGGGGCAGGGGGATACCAAGAGATGCCCAGGGTATCAACAGGTGTCACATAGATTCTTTGGCCCCAAGGTCAAACAACGCCTTTCCTACTTTTTTTTTTTTTTTTTTTAATAGAGAGAGGGTCTTTTTTTTTTTTTTTTTTTTTTTTTTGAGATGGAGTCTCGCTCTGTTGCCCAGGCTGGAGTGCAGTGGTGCGATCTCGGCTCACTGCAAGCTCCGCCTCCCGGGTTCACGCCATTCTCCTGCCTCAGCCTCCTGAGTAGCTGGGACTACAGGCGCCCGCCACCACGCCCGGCTAATTTTTTGTATCTTTAGTAGAGATGGGGTTTCACTGTGGTCTCGATCTCCTGACCTTGTGATCCGCCTGCCTCGGCCTCCCAAAGTGCTGGGATTACAGGCGTGAGCCACCGCGCCCGGCATAAGAGAGAGGGTCTTGCTATGTTGTCCAGGCTGGTCTTGAACTCTGAGCCTCAAGTGACCCTCCTGCCTCGGCCTCTCAAAATGCTTGGATTATAGGCGTGAGCCACCTCCCCTGACCTCTCTGCTGTTGATCATCAAGGTCGATCACCCCGCCAGGATGGCCACTTGTTTCCACGCTGCTGGTCTCTTGGTACAAAATGCCCAAACGGACCATGTGTGGCCACAGCCTAGGGCGTAATGAAACTGTTGCTGCATCTTTGGATGGAAACGTTCCCCCTGTGCAAACCAAGGCCTCTAGACCACAGACCCCAGAGCTGCAGGGATGGGGAACACACAGTCCCCAAGTGGTGGCTGGGAATGATCGCTACTGCTACTACCTCTCCTTCGTCCCAGACCCATGTTGTCTACGTACTGGGCACATAGCACCAGGACGACGCACAGGGCCAGAGGGTACAAGAGAGCTGTGTCAGCAAAGGACGCAAGCTCTCCCATCCAAGACCCTTGTCCCCACATCCCCTTTCTAGCTCACAGCTATGGCTGTGTGTGGGGGGCCCTCACGATGAAGTAAAAGCAGAGAAAAATGGCCAAACTCTTTTCAGAGGTGGGTCGGCTTGCCCTGAGGGTGCAAGCTGGAAATGGGCTCTACTTCACTAAAGCCCTATGCAGGGCTGGCCTGGAAAAACAGCAGTGAAGGAAAATCCTTTGATTTATGTGGGTGGTACCTCATGGGGGGATGCTCCACCCTCACAGGTGTGTGGCCTCTCAGCTGGCACCGTGGCTCTCCCTCCATTGCTCCATCAGGCTGGCGTTTCTGGGTGTTGTAGGATACGGCAGGCCCAGTGGATCTCACAGTCGTGTGCCCGTTGTGTCACGTCCTCTGATATAAAGGGGGTCCCTTTGTCCAGTGCCATGTTATTGGTATCCTGCCTCGGTTAATCAGATGCTCTGTGAGCCCTTGGGTGTTAGGGCTGGCTGAGGTTCTGTGGGCAGGAAACGCAACTTTTATTTAGGACCAGATTCGGTGTTTCCCCTTCCAGGATGGAAGCGGTCTGTTGTGATCAGGTTGTCACCCAGTAGCTGAGTGGCCTCCTTGAGAGGCGGTGCTGTTTAGAGGCTTAGTGTTGAGGCCAGAGACTGGACGTTCAGGAATGGAAGGAGCTATGGTGGCTGTGGTGAGTGAGAAGCCGTGATCCTCCACGCTGATTCATTGTGCCTGCAGTGGGGTGACCGATGCCAGCGACTAGCCTGTGTCCAGTGGCAAGGCCATTCTGTCTTCTACTGGGGTGTTTAGTGCCTCTCGCATGGTGATGCTTCCTGGTACAAATTAACAAGTGAAATGAAGACCTCCATTATGCCCACTCCCTAGATCCAGCCACAGGGGCCTCCTCCAGACCTCATGGTCTCCAGCCTTCGGATCTTTCCCATCCAGGCTCCTGACCTGACCAGCCAGCCGAGCCACTTGCCACCGCCCGTGATTCAGTTCATATTCTCATCTCGGGCCACCCTGCCTCCCATCACACCGACGCTCACATCACGTGCGCTGCCTGAAGCCTGTAGAGAAGATTTTCCTTCACTGCCATTTTTCCAGGCCAGCCCTGGATGGGGCTTCAGTGAAGTAGAGCCCATTTCCAGCTTGCACCCTCAGGGCAAGCGGACCCATCTCTGAATCAAGTTTGGCCATTTTTCTCTGCTCTCTCTTCATCACAAGCCCCCGCTCTGCTGCCCACCACCCGCCAGCCGTAGCTGTGAGCTAGAAAGGGGATGTGGGTGCAAGGGTCTTGGATGGGGGAGTTTGGGTCCCTTGCTGACACAGCGCTCTCGTACCCTCTGGCCCTGCCTGTGCCTAACCCTGGTGTAAGACTTCCACCTTATGATGGATTGCTGCTGGCAGAGCTGATAGGACTCATGTTGGAGGCGGCTCTGGCTGCGTGGGTCGCCTGATGTCCCGCAGCCCAAGCGTTCCATCTCTAGTAGGGCCTCACAGCGTGCCAGAAGTTTTTTGCAACTGATGTATATTTATTTGCTGCAGATGGCCTTGCTCCAGAACCACAGGGTTCTATGTTATGCTTTCCCTAAAGGCTTTCCAGAAATTCCGTCTGACATCTTTCCCTACCACAGATATCTCTATTCCTATAGGATCTGCCAGGTCATACTTTCCATGTGGCAGGCTGCTTGCCTCACAGCCTGGACGTGCTGCGGGGCCCCTTCCACTCAGGATTCCACCCAAAGCAGCACCTGTTTTTTTGTTTTGTTTTGTTTTGTTTTTTTGAGATGGAGTCTCACCCTGTTGCCCAGGCTACAGTGCAATGGTGCAATCTCAGCTCCCTGCAACCTCCACCTCCTGGGTTCAAATGATTCTCCTGCCTCAGCCTCCAGAGTAGCTGGGACTACAGGCGTGCACCACCACGCCCAGCTAATTTTAGCATTTTTAGTAGAGACGGGGTTTCGCCATGTTGGCCAGGCTGGTCTCAAACTACTGACCTCATGATCTGTCTGCCTCGGCCTCCCAAAGTGCTGGGATTACAGGCATGAGCCACTGCACCTGTCCAGCAGCAGCTTTTAATGTCACCCAGCAGATGAATTGAACATTCTTGGATGTAGAATATGCTGGCTCCAGAATTATTCTTCGTGGTGGAGGGGATGAGATGACATCAATTTCCCCTTCCTCTCAAAGAGATGTCTGGCGTACCCCAACCCACTGAACCCTGACATTTCCACTAATGTAGGGGGCCGCTGAATGTTCACGGGGTTGAATCTCTGCTCCTCTGAAAGACAGGTGCTTTACCAAGACCTCTAGCGCCAGTGCCTGCTCCTCTGAGCCGCTAAGTATCAGTGCAGAGGACAAAGGTCAAGTTCTTGGAGTGGTCCAGATGCCTTTACAGTGTATTGTAATTGGGAGCGGAAACGTAAGCGTTGCCCTGGGTCAAGACTGTAAACGTGTACAGTTGTCCGCCCCAGGGGAAGGAAATCATTTCTGGTCCACCTTCTTGGCAGGGATAGAAAAGAACATATTTTCCAGATCAGTGGCCACCTAGGATCAACATGAGGCCATGCTCATCCGCTCTAGGAGAGAGAACACAGTGGTCACGCCCTGGCAGTGGAGGGTGCCCGCTTGGTGGAGGATGCAGTACCCATGTAGACTCAGATGGCAGATCCTGCGGGGTCTGTCTGGTTATTGTGGAGGCTAAACTATTGAGTTAAAGGCAGAATGTGGGCCAGGCGCGGTGGCTCATGCCTGTAATCCCACCACTTTAGGAGGCCGAGGCGGGTGGATCATGAAGTCAGGAAATTGAAACCATCCTGTCTAACACATTGAAACCCCATCTCTACTAAAAATACAAAAACAAAATTAGCGGGGCGTGGTGGCGGGCGCCTGTAGTCCCAGCTACTCGGGAGGCTGAGGCAGGAGAATGGCGTGAACCCGGGAGGCGGAGCTTGCAGTGAGCCGATATCATGCCACAGCACTCCAGCCTGGGGGATAGAGCGAGACTCCGTCTCAAAAAAAAAAAAATGCGGAATATGATGGGCTGGCTATGTCTGCCTCATGTAGGTCAGCCCCTGCCTTCTCTGTGCTTCTTTTTTTTTTTTTTGAAACGGAGTCTCGCTCTGTCACCCAGGCTGGAGCGCAGTGGCCGGATCTCGGCTCTCCTGCCTCAGCCTCCCGAGTAGCTAGGACTACAGGTGCCCGCTACCATGCCCGGCTAGTTTCTTGTATTTTTTAGTAGAGACAGGGTTTCACCGTGTTAGCCAGGATGGTCTCGATTTCTTAACCTCATGATCCACCCGTCTCGGCCTCCCAAAGTGCTGGGATTACAGGCTTGAGCCACCATGCCCATCTCTGCTCTCCATGCTTCTAAGTACCATCCTAGTAGCCTGGTAGCATTTCTCCCCACGTTCTCACCAATGTGCTAAATTCTTTGTCATGAGAGGATGCACCCAGCAGTTCCTGAGGGCTGGTCCTGACGTTCTGTTGGTGTATAGTCCCTTCTCCCAGGACTCCCCGGACCGGGTGAGAATGTGACTTAATCCAAGCTATTGCTCTGGTGGCCGGGAGAGAAGGGCAGGCCAAGTCCTGTGGGAGGTCCACGTGGCCGTGAAGGCAGAGGTCTCTGTGTCATCTTCAGGCCGGAGTAGTGCTGGCTTTAACAGGGAGGAATGAGACAGACCCATTTTTTAGGCTCCGAAGGCTTGGGACGTTTGAGATTTGAAGTTTTTCAAGCGTGTTGACTCAGATCCCCACACCCTGAGTCTCAAGGTCCCCCTCTTCTGGTTGGACTCTGTCCTGGGCATAGCAGGCCCAGCAGAGTTGGGAGGAGCACACGCTCTGCTCCTTGGAGGCACCTCTGCCTCTCCCACCTTCCAGTTGCTTGACACGAGGGTGTCTTTCTCTGCTACTGCGCAGACCCTCACCTTTCCGGGCCGTCCTTTCATTCTTGGGGTCCTTTACTTCCACGGTCCTTTACAAATTTTTTTTTTTTTTTTTTTTTTTGAGACAGAGTCTCGCTCTGTCGCCCAGGCTGGAGTGCCGTGGCCATATCTCAGCTCACTGCAAGCTCCGCCTCTCGGGTTCACGCCATTCTCCTGCCTCAGCCTCCCGAGTAGCTGGGACTACAGGCGCCCGCCACCTCGCCCGGCTAGTTTTTTGTATTTTTTAGTAGAGAGGAGGTTTCACCGTGTTAGCCAGGATGGTCTCGATCTCCTGACCTCGTGATCCACCCGTCTCGGCCTCCCAAAGTGCTGGGATTACAGGCTTGAGCCACCGCGCCCGGCCCCTTTACAAGTTTTTAATCCCTACCCCTGCCCCAGCCAACTCTCAAACACTTGAGCTATTACACCAATAGTGCCTTTCCTTTCACTGGCATTCCCTCTCAGTTCCCTAGCGGTGAACCTTTTCACAACAGCATTGTCTTCCGGGGGTCTTCGTGCTCCAGCCACTCCCAGATGGACCCTCATTGCCTCTGCCAGCAGGTGATCCTCTCCAACACCTTATTTTAGAGTCTGCTTCCTAGGCCTCCCTGCTCCTGACACCAGCTGGTTTTGGTTGGAATCTCTGGAAAGAGCAACTCCTAGAGAGAGGGGCAGCAGGGGTCTGCAGAGGGAGAAGCCGGGCTGCCCCGGGATCTTGACAGCGGCCTCAGCCCATCCCACAGGGAGCCCTGGAGCGGGGATGAGCCTTCATTGTTGTCTCGAATTGAGGCAGAGCCTGGGTCTTTGTACTCCCACGCTGGCCCGCGCGGCGGGGCTCTGGGTTGGAGGTTGATGGGAGAAGGACACTAATTACTTAGGATTTCTAGCACGTGGTGAGGAGAAAATGCAAGCCAGGTTTTAGTTGACTTCATTACTTAAATTCTCCACATACAGCCTGCCTCTTGCTACCTGTACCCAGGGCGGGCCATTCCCCCGACCACCCTGCTCCAGCGCCCGCCCTGTTCTCAGGCTTTGACTTGGATGCCCCTGGGGCAGGGATGCTGTGTTGGGCTGGGCCCGCAGTGTCATTCCTGGGGGGACTCAGCTGTGAGTCACACACAGCAGGCAATCCTCCCAGCAGCTCTGTGGGAAGCGGATGGGTGGGGAAGGGGCTGGACAGAGTCAGGAGGGGCTGGGGCCGCACTTCTCTTTCCCTAGGTGTGGAACCAGAATGGCAAAAGCCCCTCCATTACCTTTGAGTACACGCTGCTGCAGCCACCGCACGAGCCGCACGAGCACCGCCCCCAGCCGGTCTACTATGGCTTCTCCGAGCCCGCCTCCGAGAGCGCTGAGAGCCAGGGCCTGGATGGGGCCGGGTTGATGGGCTTCGTCCCACACAACGGCTCCCTCTACGGCCAAGCCTCCTCAGAGCGGCTGGGCCTGGACAACCGGCTGTTCAGCCACCCGGGCCTGGACATGGAGCTGGGCCCGAGTCAGGGCCAGGAGACCAACGAGGTGTGCGAGCAGGCCGGCGGCGGGGCCTGCGAGGGGCCCCCCAGGGGCAAGGGCTTCCGAGGTAACCAGGAGGAGGGAGGCATGGGGGTGGGGCCCGGGAGGCAGCCCAGGGAAGGAGATCTTGGGGAAGGGGTCTCAGGCCCTTTGCAAACCTACAGAGGAGATTCGTAAGAGCTGCCAAGTACCTGCAGATGTCCTCTGGGCAAGCGCAGGTTAAGTACTTGGGATAGGTCCTTCTGTCCATGCATTCTTTGAGGTAGATGTGGTGATCCCCATTTGATGGATGAGGAGACTGAGGCTTAGAAAGAGGAAGTGGCTTGGCCAAGTCGCACAGTCCACCATGGAGGAGCTGGGAGTCAAACCCGGGATGCTCTGATCTCTCGCCCATCCCATCGCTCATACAGCGAGCACCTGCTCTCGCCTCAGCTGAGACACCACAGGGAGCAAAAGCTTCGGGGGCCCCAGGTGCCTCTTGGTTGTGACCGTGTCACTCTGGCCTCTGCCTTTTTCCTCACGGGCCTCCTCCTCTGTGACGGTGTCTCTGTGTGTCCCTTTCTGATAAGGATATTTCTCAGTCCACGATCATTTCATCTCAAGATTCTTAACTCATTATATCTACAATGACCCTATTTCCAAATAAGATCACACTCTGAGGTTGCGGGGGCGGGTTATGAATTTTAGGGGGATGCTAGTCAATCCACTGCAGAAGTCCGTCAGCGAGAGATGGTCCAGGTGCGCTTCGTGCCTCCGTCTTGGCCGAATTTTATCCTCTAGTTGGGCAGAAGCCTGCCTTCTGGAAGCTTCTTGGTTCAGCTCGGTGTTTCCATCGCCCCTCTTCCAGGTCCCCTCCCCAGGGCAGCCCTTGCCCCCAGGGCTGGGGTGCACTCATGATTGAGCCACCTGTCTCCTCTCTAGATCTCAACGTCACAGGGACTCCTCTCGCCGGGGACAAGGATGACCAAGAGGTTGACACCCACTTCGCCTCCCAGGAGTTCTTCTCAGCTAATGCCATCTCCGACCAGCTGCTGGGCACAGGCTCTGACTTGAAGGACTTCACCCTCAATGAGACTGTGAACAGCATCTTTGCACAGGGCGCTCCGAGGAGCTCCCTGGCCGAGAGCTTCTTCGTGGACTATGAGGAGAATGAGGGGGCTGGCGCTTACCTGCTCAACGGGTCCTACCTGGAGCTGAGCAGCGACAGGGTTGCCAACAGCTCCGCCGAGGCCCCATTCCCCAATGTCAGCACCAGCCTGCCCACCTCGGCCGGGAACAGGACTCACAAGGCCAGGTAGGAAGCACTTTCCTGAGCCCTGACCAGGGCCCTCGGGGGCAGGATGGGGCCGAGGCCAGGTAGAAAGTGAGGCCCCACTGTGGGGGGTCTGGCCAGAAGGGCTGGGGTCCTAGAGATAGAGGAGAGAGGGCTCCTTCTTCCTGGGGTTCTCCACTCACTGCCCTGTGGATCTGAGCAGAAAGTCAGAGGCCTGGACTGGAGTGAGTTTTCCCCAAAAGTTACGTCCGTGGATTAGGATCCAGGGCTGAGCCCCTATGTGTGCAGCTGATGCGGGGAAGGGAGGCTGGAAGATAACAGCTTTGAGCACTGCTTGTGAGCCAGGGACAGAGCTCAGCGTTTTATATGCACGGACACATGCCGTTGTCACAACTGCCCTTAGCGGTGGGGTGGCTACTGTGGGCTCAGAGAGGGCTAGCGGTGTATTCGAGGTCCCAGAGCCCGAGGACCTGGGATCCCTGAGTTCTAAGTCTGGACAGTCATGGCATACATGCCTTTAGGAGGAGGCAGAGCTCCAGGCAGCTTCCCAAGTGCAGAGTACCTCAGCCCCAGGCCTCAGCAAGGGCTGGAGAGGATCTGGTGGGTTCCTCCACGACCCTGAAATCAGGGATGAAGAACAAGGTTGGCATTGCAGCTGGCGAGGGCCATGAGAGAGTCCACCCGGGGCCAGGCGTCCAGAGCCAAGGCCGCAGCTGGGGCTACATGGGCAGCCATGTCTGGGGGCACCTGGGCAGTCACAGCCAGGGATGTCTGGACAGTCACAGCTGGGGATGCCTGGGCAGTCACAGCTAGACCTGGGGGAGCCTGAGGTTGGGAGCGTCCCTGGGTCAGGGGCCAGCTGTGAGCAGGGTGACCCCAGACCTGCCATGTCCCTACTGGAGCACAGTCCCTGGTGATAAGCTCCTCCCACCCCCAGACAGAGGGTGGGCCCCCCTTGAAGGTCCCCACACTTTCTCCCAGCAACTCACGTGCACCTGGGAGCTATTTTAAACCGGCGTTGAGTGGGGGTTGGAGGCAGGCATGGGCCCACTGGTATTTGGGTTTATTTTCTGAGGTGCAGCCCAAGCCCCTTGACTTTAGATGCAAGCATGGACTGAACCCGGCCTGGGCCGGGAGTGCTGAGTGGGTCTTCTTGGGACTCAGGGACTGAATTTGATGGGAGATTCAGGGTTCACTCTCGAGGTGATGTGGTTTGGGGCCACCCTTCCACCCATCCAGCCCTGGGACCACAGCAACGAAGCCAGCCTCCCTGGTGAGCCAGGAGTCCCCAGGGGATGCCTGCCCCTTTGCTCAAACCGTTTTCTGAGGCCCCTGAGGTGCCTGGGGCTGCGGGGCACAGGGAGGATGTCCTGGACACTTCTGGCAGGCTCTGGGCAGAACCCTACTTTGCAGATGTGGACAGAGTGGGGCCCGGAGCCTCCTCCAGCTACCCCTCTTCCCGCAGGGGTGGCACAGGGCTGTCTGCTCACCCTTTACCCTGACACGCTCAAAGCCTTGGGTAGGTGGGACCTCTGACTGGTTCTCAGGACTCAGGTGGGGAGTCTGGGCCTTGCTTTGGGTACAATGTCTGAGTCTGATAGGGGACCCTGGGCAAAGGACGGGAGGGACGGACCCAGACAGTGCCTGCCCGTGGGAATGGCACTGCTCAAGGCTACCAGTCTGTCTGCGTCTTCAGCGTGGGCCCTCCTCACCTCCCAGGGCGGTCCAGGGCATTACCTGGTATTCCGTGTGTGGGGCACACGGTAAGGCCTCCCGTAACCAGAAGCTATTAGTAGAAAACTGAGCCTCCAAGTGGCAGCAGTTGGGGGGGGCACCTTTCAGGACCCATTGCCTGGGTCAGGGAGGCCAGCTCTCTGCCAGTCAGAGCCCTCTGAAAAGGTTTATCAGGGTGGCTCCAAGACCTCACTGTGGAATTTGGCTTAAGGCATGGACACCATGTGAGTCGAGCGTCTCTGTCTTCCTCTGGGCCTCAGTTTCCCCATCTCTCATTGAGGGGCTTGTCAGGGGGTGCCCTTAGGGCCCACCAGGTCAAATATTCAGTGATCCTTAGGCCAGGGTCATGGCACAAGCTTTCTGATCGTCAAGCCGCTTTGTAAAGAGTCTCTCCCGCCCCATCTTGGTTGACTCTTACCCTCCCCTCCTAGCCCCCGCCCCAGGATATATTGAATTTCCAGCGCCTGTCAGGGGCCTCAAGGATTGATCAACTAGGTTGTCAGCCCTCAGAAAGTTCCCGAGTGCCGAGATGCCGCTGCCTCCCCGACCGGCCTGCCATCAAAGGATGCTGCCGCCCAGGGACCAAAGGTGGCCTGGGGAGATAAAGGGCAGAGGGATGCAGCAGGGGAAACCACCAGGGCCAAAATAGCCACGTCTCGGCCGCGTTGTCCAAACACAGGAAGTCGTGTCTGCTCAGAGAAGGCAAAATCAAAGGGGCAGCCCAGAAAGGAAAGGCTATTTTCATCTTTCCAGAAAAGCTTCAAACAATCAAGGGAGGGGCCCCTGTCACCAGACTCCGACTTTGGGAACAAGCGTCTGAGACACAGAGACGCGGAGTCCTTCTCCGAAGCCTTAGGGGGAGAGAAGAAGAGAGCATTTTCTGGCTTGCATATAAACAAACACGGTGGCTTCAGAGCTTCTCCTGCCTGGGGAGCCCGTGAGCCTGTGTCTGCCCAGGCAGCTGGGCGAAGGACCCCGAGGAGTGACAGGCGGTCTGGTGGTGACTCCACGGGCGTCACCAGCCCCAGTCTAGCAGCTCTGACTTTCACAGCTGAGAGGGGCAGTGTCTTCCTTCCAGATGGAGGAGAGCGATGGGTTGGTGCTTCAGCGATTTCCTGGGTGTTCCATTTTCTTGTGCTACTTCCAAGAACGGAACCTGCTAGGCGTTGCATTGTTGTGCAAATATATGCAGGGTTATGTTCGAGAGTTGCATCTGCTATGCCCCACACGTGCTGCTGCGAAGAGTGTG
Source organism: Theropithecus gelada (assembly GCF_003255815.1). Taxonomy (NCBI): domain Eukaryota; kingdom Metazoa; phylum Chordata; class Mammalia; order Primates; family Cercopithecidae; genus Theropithecus; species Theropithecus gelada. Next base: position 4,814,728 of record NC_037683.1, on the reverse strand, counting down.
TGGGCAGCCCCTCCAGAAATACCTTTGGTGCTTAAAATCCAAAGGGTTATTTTGAACCAGGCCCGCTCTCTCTTGAGTCAGGCATGAGTCATGCTGCCTGCTGGCTCAGAGCGTGTAATTAGATAAAGATGGCGGATCGCCTCCATGGGTGGGGTGGAGAGGCATGGGTTGGATCTTTTCGTTTCTTTTTGTTCTCGGGGAGAATTTAAAGCTGTTGAAAGTAGGTAGGGACCTGGTCAGCACAGTTTAGTGTTTTCTGAATCAAACATTAAGGGTTGGTCTTCCAGGTTCTCCCTTCCCTAAAAGGACTTACTCATCCCGATCTGGGTGCTCTGAGTGGCCCCCATTGGGACAGGTTTCCAGATTTCCAGGAAACTTTTGTTCTGATATGACAGGGTCTTGGAAAATCCCCCACCCACCCCCATATTTTTTTTTTTTTTTGAGACGGAGTCTCGCTCTGTTGCCCAGACTGGAGTGCAGTGGCGCCATCTCGGCTCACTGCAAGCTCCACCTCCCGGGTTCAAGTCATTCTCCTGCCTCAGCCTCCTGAGTAGCTGGGACTACAGGCGTCCGCCACCACGCCCGGTGAATTTTTTTTGTATTTTTAGTAGAGATGGGGTTTCACCGTGTTAGTCAGGATGGTCTTGATCTCCTGACCTCGTGATCCACCCGCCTCGGCCTCCCAAAGTGCCGGGATTACAGGCGTGAGTCACCGTGCCTGGCCCCCACCCCCGTTTTTAAAGCTTTAAGTTTTAAAGAGGGAGGAGAAGGCACTACTCTCCTTCCCCTCGAGCCCCAGGATGGGCTGGGACAGACTCTCCTGGCTTGAAGCTCCCAGGTGAGGGAGGCTTTGAAGAGACAAGTGGATCAGCCCCCAGCCTGCTGCCTTTCCTGGGCTTTGGTCCTCATCCCTTCTCCCTTCACTCGTCTTCTTCCTCCCTGAGTTTAGGGAACCACACCGGTGAACTCACTGCTGAAGCTCCTGTGGGTAGATCATTCCTGGGGCCTCAGATGTGTGGTCAAGGCAACGTTCATCCCCAAAAGTTCTGCCTGGCTTTGGGATCCTCCCATTCCAGTCCAAGCAAAACAGAAGAGCAATCCTCACCCACTTGCCTAACACATTGTAAACTCCCCGTTCAATCCAAACACACGTCTCTATCACGGAGTCAATCCGAAAGTCTTTCTGAATATAATGCTCTAAGCCTGACCACCCCCAGGTGACGGAAGGTCCCAAAGAAGGACCTGTGACCTGGCCCACATTTCAGCCCAATGACGTATGGCAGCTCGGGGTCATCTCTAGCCAGTCCCTCTGGGCCCAGAGGAAAGTGGAGCCAGTTGGGCAGGGCCACCTGCTGCACTGTCCTGTTTAAAAAGTCGAAGCTCGAAGGACCTGCTGTCCACCGTGCTGGCTTGCCCTCGCCCCTTTTCTGGCTCGGAGGCGGCGGGACTCCATGGCAGTGTCCCAGAGCAGATGCCCGGGCTGTGGAGCTGCCTCTGCCTCTGCTTCCCTCCTCCCCTGCCGAGTCCAGAATCAGCCTGCACATTGGATGTGGAGCTTGGGCCCAGGCACACCTACTGGTTCAAAGAAGCAAACAGTCCTAACAATAGTTGGCTTTGGCTGCGTAGGCTCCAGCCAAGAATCATAGCTGGTGACTGGCTGGGACCCAGCGTGCCTCCCCCAACCCCAGCAGGTCTGTGCAGCCATGGCCAACCCGAATTGCACTGTAGGCTGTGGCCACACCTCTGCCAGCAGCCAAGCTTTTTAATTTTGATAATTGGAAGCTGGATGCCTAGTGTCCCCCATTCCATCAGAGTCCCAGCTGGAGGAACGGGTGGGAGAGAATTCTGGAACATTCTTAACACATAAGACACCTTCTGAGATCCCCTGCCCGGTGGGAAGAAGGAACCCACTAGCTGATGTGAGAAGGTGATATCGAGAAGCCTGCGTGTGTGCAGGAGCAACTACAGTGCTGGGGGCCCCAAATTCTCAGGCCACCCTGGCCCCCAGAAGGAGCTTGGGCAGCTCCCATGCAGTTATTGAGATGGAAAACAATGTCTGTTCAATCCTAAAATGTGCCTCTCCGGGGGCGCCTCATCCGTTCCACTTCAGACAGTGGGAACTCTGACTGTAGCGGGTGGAGAGTCGGCCTGGGGCCGACAGGTGTGTGCTTCAGGTGAACATACTCTCCAAAGAAAACACACTCACCTGAAAAGCCAGAGCCCGCCGGTGAGGCGTGGAGCTTCTCATCGCCTTCTCTGCTTGATCTCGCTTTCAGGACCAGGCCCAAGGCGCGCAAGCAAGGCGTGAGTCCCGCGGACATGTACCGGTGGAAGCTCTCATCCCATGAGCCCTGCAGTGCCACCTGCACCACAGGTACTGGTCACGGGTGCCATGGGTGCCAAGGGGCAGCAACTGCCCTGAATCCATTTCCACAGATGCAGGCTGGGGCTGTCGGGCCTACCCACTAGCTTACAACCCCAAACTGCCCTCAGGGTGCTTGTCTGGTGGCCTCCTGACTTGGGGGCGGTGTGGCGTGATAGGAGTTTGGGTGTCTGGTGAGGCCACCCTCGTTCTCACAGTGTGCTAGACCGTGGTCGGGTCCAGGCCCCCAGGGGGTCACCCAGTCCACCACCAATGATCCCTTGTCTGTTGCCAGTGATACCATGTTTTGTTAGGGTTAAAAGTTTTTACTTTGGGTTAAAAGTAAGAAATCTTAGGTAGCAGAGATTTTACTTTTGCTTCCAGCAAACATAGTAAGGGAGTCACAGGCCCCTGTGATCTATGATGAAGGGAAGTAGGCAATTTCTTGGACCTCATCAGCAGGGGAGGAGTTAGGAGGGGAAAAAGACCATCTGCAGTGGTTCCTGGACAGACAGATGTGTGTGGTTAGTAAGAGCTGAGCTGGGATTTGAACCCACAGCTGTCTGGCTGCACAGCCACCATCGCCCTGAGACACTGGCCACAGCTGCTGGGAGCTGGAGCTGCCTCTGCTGCCTACTCTGGTACCCTCCCCTGGGGGTGCCACAAGGTCGGATGTCAAACCCGGGACCAGGATACAGGGGCGTTGACAGGGGAGAAAATGTGGTAGGGAGACCCCAGTGCTGGCTCTGAGGTCACATTTTATCTATTCTTGGGGCTTCATGTTTGGATGTAGAGGACACCCAGCTGCCCCTCAAAAGGTTTGATGCTCCTGGCCCCGCCCCAGTGCCCCCTATTTGCCAGGGCATTTGATGCCCTTACAGTCTCTGGCCAGTGAGGATTCCATGCAGCTGGGCAGTCTGAGCTTGGCCGCCCCCTCTGCAGCCCTGCTGGCATCTCAGGAGATGGGTCCGAGGGGGGGAGGGGCTGGGGCGACCACGCAGGCTCTGCTCACACTGGCCTTGCCTCTCTGGGGCTGAAGAAAGGGCTCCGTCTCCTGTTATACGAGCCCCCAAGCAGGGCATAGCCACAGGGCGTGCTGTGTTTGCCCCTGCGCCTGGCGTTCTGGAGGGAAAACAAGTGTTGTGGGCGGTGTGGTGAGCACCCGGCTTGGCCAGGCTTGCACCGCCTGGTTGACCACACCACGGGCCCTGGGCAAATTGCCAAATCCTTCTGAGCCCCCATTTTCCACAGGTGAACGGGGACACATATTTATGTCAAAGGTGGGTTGTGGGGATCCACATGAAACAAGAAATAGCCTCTCCTGGTCAGAGGTCAGTGGATGCTGCTGTGCTGAGGGTGGCTGCCACCACCTGACGCAGGGTGTGGCTTCCAGCATGCACAGGAGCGGCTGGCCTCGGAAGTGAGCCGTGTGACCTGCCTTCCGGGCAGGCCCCGAGGGTAGCTGAGCTTGGTGGTGGGGTGTCAGCAGGGGGGGTCTGCTTTGCCAAGTCCTTTGCGGACCTGCCCTGAGTTCCTCCACACTTCCCGGCCAGGGGACTCCAAGCGTGTGGGCGTTGTCAGTAAGTGTCTGCAAACATCTGTGATTCCTCCCAGACACATCGCTGGCTGGGGAGGGGATGTCGCTCGAGACGTCTGCAGGGTGAGGCAGCCTCGGTGGCGAGGGGCCTGATGGGCAGCCCTTTGTGGAAGACGTCCCCAGGAAGGACACAGCACCGTCTCCCAACACCCAGAGAATGGCAGAGAGGGGGCTGGACTGGGTCTGTGCAGCGTGGCCCAAGGTGCAGAGGGGCAGAGGACAACAGGAAATCAGAAAGACAGGTTTTGGCTTTGGAAGAAGGAAGGCTGCTTTAGAGGAGGCTGTTCAGAAATGGAAATGAGCCACCCAGAGAGACAGAGAGAGAGAGAAAGAGAGAGAGAGAGACAGAGAGAGAGAGAGAGAAAGAGAGAGAGGGAGGGCAGGAGGGAGGGAGAGTTCCCTGTCACTGTGGGAGGTACTGAATGGCACTGGGCAGAAATAACAGAGTCAGGGTCCACCCTTTTCATAGGTTGTGTCCGTGTGGATGTCTCATGGATGGTCATTGGCGTACCCTCCATCCTGTGTTTCGCAAGAACCCAGGCACAGGGCAGTGCCATCAGTGGGGCGGGTCAGCCTGCCCTGAGCTTTGGCCACGGTGGGGAGGCTTGCTATTAGATTTTTCTTTGAAGACACTCTTTTGGAGCCACAGCAACAGAGGGGCGTGAGTTTGGCCTCAGCTTGGGTCACAGGCGGAAGTGTCTGCTGCCCTTCGGTGTTCCAGGGCACTGTGGTGAGGACAGTGGATCCCGCAGCCCCCAGGCTTCATCGTCCCCTTTCTTTTGTTTCAGGGAGGGGCTCTGTGGCTCAGGGGGTTTGAAAAGCACCCTTTTCGAGATGGGTGTCATGAAGAGGGTGCCCAGAAAAAGCATCCTGGCACTGGATTCTCACAGGCTCTCTGGAAGGTTCTCATTTTGGGAAGGAGCATGCTGAGGCCTGGAGTCTGGTCACAGTCACGTCACCCCAGGGAGGCACTGAGCTGGGACTTGGATTCCAGTCTCTCTTGACCAAGGCCTGCCGCGTTTCCACTCCATGACGAGGAGCGAATGAATAACCAGGCACTTGGCGATGGTCTGCAAGTCCCCAGCCCCGCACCTCCCTGGGCCCCAGAGCGGGTGTCTCTGAGGCCTGGAACATTCCGAGCAGACCTGGCCGGGAAGCCTGCCTCCCCCTCAGAGAAGGCTAAAGGCTGCACGGCCCAGCTCTGGCGGGAGAGGAACCGTGATTGCAGCCTGGCTCGTCCTTGACGGAAAAAAGAAAAAATCCCCTCGTCGGCTGCTTCCCAGGCTGTTTCGTTCCATCCAGGGCTGGGGCTTGGAGAGGCAGGAGCCGCTGGCCTGCAGACACGCGCCGCTGGGTGGCTGGGCTCTCTGGGTATGGGGAAACCGATTTCCTTCTGGGGGAACTGGCAGCTGCAGCCAAGACCGTTCCATGATGCCCGTCATCCCGGAAGGCTGGGTCTGTCTCCGGTGGCCACACACACACACACACACACACACACGCACAGCAGAAGCAGCAAACCCTAACCCCAGCCCAAGGCCATTCCCACTGCTGCCGGCTCTCCCAGCATCATCCTGCTCCTGGGCAGGGAGCTGGGCCTGTGTGGCAGTTCGGTACCAGGTGAGGGTGTCAGGGCGAGGACAAAAGAAGCAAAAGGTGGAGATGTGGTCAAGGAAGTGGCACTGCTAGGTGAGGGCTGCCTGTCACCCACTGTCCCCCGATGGGATTACAGAGTACGGGGCACCAGCAAAGACAGGCACACAGTGATGATTGAAGAAAGTTCAGGCCTGGCATGGTGGCTTACGCCTGTCATCCCAGCACTGTGGGAGGCCGAGGCGGGCAGATCACCTGAGGTTAGGAGTTCAAGACCAGCCTGACCAACATGGTGAAACCCTGTCTCTATGAAAATACACAAATTAGCCGGGCGTGATGACAGGTCCCTGTAATCCCAGCTACGCAGGAGGCTGAGGCAGGAGAATTGCTTGAACCCAGGAGGGGGAGGTTGCAGTGAGCTGAGATTGCACCATTGCACTCCAGCCTGGGCCACGGAGTGAGGCTCCATCTCAAAAAAATAAAGTTCAAGATGATGCTTGCTAAGTCTGGGGCATGCCATAGAGGGCAGGGCGCACCCAAGCCCCCACCATGACCTCTGAGGGGGCTGACAGGGCTGGAGCGGTCAGGTTTCACTCCCACCTGCCCGTCCACCCAGCGATGGGTGGTTGCTGAACGCCTGGCGATGGGGGACACCTGACTGTGTTTGCCTCTGCACCTCCACGGGGGCCAGCTGGAGTGGACTCAAAGCCCGGACTCCGTGACGTGGGAACTGGGAGCCCAGCCGGGATGGGTGGGGTGGGGTCGGGGGGCAAAGAGAAGAGCTCGGACCCGCACAGCTTAGACCCACAGTGCTGCTCTAATGCTGCAGTTCCACAAGCTGTGACTGATCCCCAAGCCAGAAAGCTGAGCTGGAGGTCAGGTGACTTGCCCTAAGTCCTGAGGCCTGTCTCCTGGGCTCCGAGGTGCTGGCATGGCTTACAGGCCCTCCCCTGTCCCGAACCCAGGGGTCATGTCTACGTACGCCATGTGTGTCCGCTACGATGGGGTCGAGGTGGATGACAGCTACTGTGATGCCCTGACTCGTCCCGAGCCTGTCCACGAGTTCTGCGCTGGGAGGGAGTGCCAGCCCAGGTACCTGCCACCGGGGGCCCTGGGCAGGGGGTTGGAAGGGGGTGTGCAGGGCTCTGCCCAGAGAAGCAGTCAGACTTACCCCACTGCCCCGTAGAGGTGCTTCGTGTGCAGGACCGTGGGGGTGCTTTGAGGAGGGGCATAGAGACCTCACCTCTCAGAGATCTGTGTCTTCCCAGGAGTTGCAGTTTAATCTGTCACTGTGCCTCGTATACAGTAGGTGCTCAATAAATGCTTGCCACCATAGATTTAGAAACCATTCTCAACATTACTCCATATTACAGAGATATCTTTGCCCCACCAGGTCTGCTTGGCACATCTAGGATTTTTAGAAACCTAAAGGGATTATTTCCACGATTCCATGCCTATTGACTGTCCCTTGGATGTGGGTGGAGGCCTATTTTCTTGAGCCGTGGGCCTCGTCTCCTGCCTTGTGGACGCAGTCAGACTGAGCTGAGTGCATCCTACCCCTAGTGACAAGTGGGGTCCCCAGATGAGCCTGAGGGTGCCGGCCTCCACCGACGAGGATCCCACGCTCCTTGGAGGCTGAGGTCTCCTGCTCCCTGCGCACAGCCACACTGCCTCTTCTTTTCTGGGCTGCTCCATCCAGGGTCTCCCGCATCCTGCACGTTTGCTCCTTTCTGGGAAGGGCAGAACGCCCAGGGTCTCCAGGATGCTGCTAAGCCTGGCCCCGGGGGTGGGGTCCAGCAGGCCCTGTCGTTCTGCTCAGAGCCCATCAGCTTTGGACCTCTTATTCCAAGTCTATCTGCCTGGAAGACTTCCAAGTCTTGTTCATAACCCCTCCCAGCTCAGGCTGAGGGGAACGAGGTCTTTCCCCAGCACGCTGGCCAGGCCCCCTTTCTGGACACAGATCCAGAAATGTGCCTTCTGCTCACTTCCACCCTCGTCAGAGTCCCATGGGGGCACAGCCACCTGTGTGACACAGCAGGGCACAAAGGGGCAGGAATGCCGAGCCCACACTCAGGGCACCCGCCAACCACCTTGCTAAGGTGCTCCCTGAAGACCTCCGGGGCCGTCATGGCCCAGCCTGCACCCTTGGGCCTCGACACCCTCCTGTCCAGCTTAGCTTGTGGCGTGTGGTTTTGGACCACATAGGGGAGGGAGGGAGGAACCGTGTTGTCTCTAGGGGTGTGGGTTGCATGGGGTCCCGGTCGCCACAGGGGGATCGTTGAAGGCCATCTGCTTCCGGGGCAGGTGGGAGACGAGCAGCTGGAGCGAGTGTTCGCGCACCTGCGGAGAGGGCTACCAGTTCCGCGTCGTGCGCTGCTGGAAGATGCTGTCGCCCGGCTTCGACAGCTCCGTGTACAGCGACCTGTGCGAGGCAGCCGAGGCCGTGCGGCCTGAGGAACGAAAGACCTGCCGGAACCCCGCCTGTGGGCCCCAGTGGGAGATGTCAGAGTGGTCCGAGGTGAGTGCCTGCGGGAGCAAGCCAGGGGTCAGGAAGAGCTGGGGAGCTGAGCTTGGGAGATGGAGGTGGCTACACCTTCACCATCCCCCCACCCCCTCCCCCTGCTGCCACAGTGCACTGCCAAGTGTGGGGAGCGCAGTGTGGTGACCAGGGACATCCGCTGCTCAGAGGATGAGAAGCTGTGTGACCCCAACACCAGGCCTGTAGGGGAGAAGAACTGCACGGGCCCGCCCTGTGACCGGCAGTGGACTGTCTCCGACTGGGGACCGGTGAGGCCTGCACTGAGGGGTGGCTGGGCGTGTGGCTGGTGAGGGGTCCCAGAGCTTTGCCTTGATGTGCCTCCGTTTCCATTTTTTCCGAGGCAAGGGTGTGAGGTGAAGAATGTCCAACCAGCCTTCTCCCGTGTTACCATAGGAATCAAAACTGCTCTCCAAACACGTGACCAGCATCACCTTCCCTCTATCACCTGTTTATCTCTCTGTGTCTCTCTGTCGTTATCTCCCTGTCTGTGTCTGTCTCTGTTCCTCTGTCTGTCTCTGTCTCCCTGTCTCTGTTTGTCTCTGAGTCTCTCTGTCTCCCCTATCTCTGTCTCTCTGTGTCTGTCTCTGTCTCTTTCCCTGTCTCTGTCTCTCTCATCGAGAGAGATACTCAGATGCTAGCTGGGGTCGCCTCTGGGTGGTGGGTGCACAGATCTTTTTAAGTGTGCTTTTCTCTCTGTGCTTTTCATCAAGCATGCATTATTTCTGTAATTAGAACAGAAAATGTTATTTAAAAAGTGGTTACCATGGCAACCGCTTCGACACTGCCTGGGAGCCACTCCTCTCCCTTGGGACTGACATCCAGGGCCCCTCCTGGCGTGGCTGCCTCTCACTCGATGTCCCCTGCCTGTCCTCTCCCCTGCAGTGCAGTGGAAGCTGCGGGCAAGGCCGCACCATCAGGCACGTGTACTGCAAGACCAGCGACGGACGAGTGGTACCTGAGTCCCAGTGCCAGATGGAGACCAAGCCTCTGGCCATCCACCCCTGTGGGGACAAAAACTGTCCCGCCCACTGGCTGGCCCAGGACTGGGAGCGGGTGAGTGCCCCAGAGCCCACTGAAGGGCCTCCCGGTGTCTGGAGAACATTTGGCCGGAGAGGAGAGCCAGGTGGCTGGGACCACAGATGGGTGGAAAAGAGGAATTCATTGCAAATTATGAGGGACCATTCCCTAAAAATTAGTTTCGAATACAAAAGGCTTAAAAGGTAGGAAAACACCTTTCAAGTCCCCAGATCCCAATTTTGCATGGCTCAGTGGTGTGTGCAGAATTGGCATTGTCCCCAGCCTGGGCCCCCAAGTCCCTGGGATGCAGAAAGCTAAGGACGGGGGTTGTTCCGGCTGCCTGCTCCTGGCCCAGGGGCCTGTGCAACCTTTGATCATGACCAGTGTGTCTTCCCCGCCCACCTGTTGTCGTCATCAACTTGCCATTTCAGACGAGTTGCTCTCCACAAATTGCTTTCAACCAGCAGCTCCAGGCAGATCACTAAACCAGATAATCTCGGGCCAAATTGTTTTCTGCTAAATTGATTTTGGCCAAATCATCATTGGCCAAATTGTCATTAGCCAATTTGTTTCAAAACAGATGGTTTTGTGCTAAATTGCTTTTGATCAAATCCATTTGGGGCCAAATGGTTATCGAACAAAGAGTTCTCAGCCAGTTTGTGATGCATTGGAGCATTCTCACCCAATTGCTATTGACCAGACCGTTGTCACCAGAGTCGCCGTGGGCCCTGTATAGGGTCCTGCTGGGCCCTGGCGCTGACCCGCTCCCTCTGCCCCGGCCTCAGTGCAACACCACCTGTGGGCGCGGGGTCAAGAAGCGGCTGGTGCTCTGCATGGAGCTGGCCAACGGGAAGCCGCAGACGCGCAGCGGCCCCGAGTGTGGGCTCGCCAAGAAGCCTCCCGAGGAGAGCACGTGTTTCGAGAGGCCCTGCTTCAAGTGGTACACCAGCCCGTGGTCAGAGGTGAGCTCCCAGCCGGCCCCTCTGAGGCTGCCTGAGGCCAGACCTGAATTTTGATCCCGCCCCTCCTGCCTCAAGCCTCCTTAAGTGCTTCCCGCTCCTCCCTCCCGGACAGCCTCTGTGAGGGCCTTCCTTCCCAGGAAGGCTGCTCAACTCCACCACGTCAGCTGGTGCCAGAGCCAGCACCTCCGGGAAGCCTTCTCTGATCTTGTCCCTGGGATCCCTGTGGCACTCATCCTGCGCCTGGCAGCCCATGTGCCTGACACCACGGGACAGACAGGCCCCAGGTGGGCGGGAGGAGCAGATTGGGCTGAGGCACACACAGGGTTGGCCCTCCGGGAGCCACAGCCAAGGCAGGAGCTTGGGATTAAGGGAGACAGTAATACACACGCATCCCAGGTCAGGACACTGGCGGGGCCAGAGAAAAGGGCAGTAAGTTTCCTGCACAGGCCTGGCCCCTCCGAGATTCTTTGACTCTTGGGCCCCCAGAATGCCCCAGCGTCAGGATGTCAGGCAGGACAGAGCTGAGATCTTGGCTGTCTTTGTAGAGGAGAGGAGAGCCCTCCCATCCTGGGGCCTTGAGGCGTGTGTGGCCACCCTGGCCCAGCTCTTTGCTGGAAGGGTCTCCTCTCTCCCAGTAGTGCCATGAGGAGGGGTCCTTTTCCCCATTCCTCAGAGGAAGAAACTGAAGTTCAGAGAACTCTCTGGCCCACTCAGGGTCCCACAGTTACTGGGGGCTGTAGCAGACATTGGAGGCCAGGCCTGTCCATGGCCCTAGAGTGAAACCTAGGTGGGGTGTGGCATCTGCAAGGGAAGGGGGACCTGGACCAGCTCATCCTGAGGGGCCCTGGGCAGGGAGCCCCGAGGTGGGTGGGCAGCCCTGGTTTCACAGAGGGGGTGGCAAACTGGGCGCCCCCTCACCCCCAGTTGTCTTGCAGAGCAAACAGGTTACTTTCACCTCCCCTGCTGTTTTCCCCTTCTGTGCCACTTCCTGTGGGGCCTCCAGGAGACTCCAGAGCCCTGCCCTGTGCCAGTGGGTGCCCCTCCGCCTTCTGGGCCCCACGGAGGCAGTCCCGTTTAGACTCCAGCTTGAATAACTCACATCGGCTGTGACGCGTCAGCCCTCCATGCCCCTTTCACAGCAGTGCCAGCCCTGGCGCCAGTCCCAGCCCCTCCCACCTGGCGATGCCATGAGCTTCTGAGAGGGGGACCTGGGAGTGTCCAGAGGGTATCTGGGAATCACTGGGCAGGGGCTGCCATAGCCAGGCTGTTTACCTGGGGTCTCCAGCTACCTGTAGCCTCAGTTTCCTCATGGGCCAACTCTGAATACCCAGGCGACAAAATAGGGGTGTCAGATGGGACTCGGGGCCTGGAACGTTCATGGTGAAGTGCCCCACTGTGTCTCAGGCCCTGGTACCCGAGGGCTCTATGTCTTGGTCACTGTGGCGGGTGGGTGCCAAATCCTAAACCTTATGAGTTCAAGGCAGAGAGTCCAAGAGTCTGTGAGGAGTGAGCGGGGACCCCAGTGTGGCCCTGCTCAGAGATTGGGGTCCAGGTCCTGGGCCCTCGCCAGGCCCCAGGCTCTCCGTGCACGCTGGGTGGTGTCTGGCCTCCACCCTGATCCCCCAGGGCCTCTGCCTGCCCTATTGCACACATGCTTATTCAGGAGGGAGAACACCCACTCACTCATTCCCTGTTGCCCACCAAAGGACACCCAAGTGAGGAGGGGAAAGGCTAAGCGTGGGCCTGGGGCTTCCCGGGGGAGGCCTGGGCAGAGCCAGGACCTGAAGGGTGAGCCGGCTTTTGCTGGGAGTCAGCTGGAGAGACCACAGTGTGCTGGGTCATGAAGGCTCCTTCTGGAAAGGCTAAGCCCGGTGGGAGGGGAGAGTGGGAAGGGGCAGGGGGGCTGACTGGGGTTCCAGGGCCCCAGGGAGTCAGCCCAGGTCTGTAGTTTGGGAAGAGCACTAGCTTCAGATGGGGGGGCCACTGTGGGGCCAGGAAACTGGGACCCACTCGGTGCAGGTACCTTGCTGGGTGATGAGCCATGGCATGGGGGGCCATGAAGCCATGAAGGGGGGACCCCAGAGGGTGATGAGCCATGGCACGGGGAGACCATGAAGCCATGAAGGGGGGACCCCAGAGGGTGATGAGCCATGGCACGGGGAGACCATGAAGCCATGAAGGGGGGACCCCAGAGGGTGATGAGCCATGGCACGGGGAGACCATGAAGGGGGGACCCCAGAAGGACAGCCTGGGATGCTGGGGAGGTGCATCCTCCTAGCCCTGATGAGGAGGTGGCAGGGCTGGATGAGGCGTGGCTGGCACAGACGGCTGGTGGGCACGTGGACTCCTCCTTCCTGGCGGCTGCCCCCCCGATGCCGGTGCACGGCGGCGGCTCAGTCAGTGTTTGTTCCCGAAGCTGCCCAATCCCATCCACTCCCCAGGGGCAGAGGAGCTGGCACCAGGGCTGGCCGGGAATGTGCTGCTCTCCAGAGGCACGTCCAGAGGCTCCTCAGGGCCCTGCCAAAGGCTGATTGTCCTCACGCCGTCAGCGCCAAGCCGGCCTCTCCTCGCCTGCAGATGGTGCCAGCCCCCACCCCCTGGCTCGGAGCAGGCAGGCAGGCGGCAGTCTTTCTGCCAAGTCTTAATCGGTCCTCCTGCTCCTTTGCAAACAGAAGTGGAGAGTGGGCCCCAGGGCCAGGGCCTCCCACCCTGCCCACCTCAGAGAACCGAGGGCTCAGGTCCCAGACGTGCCTGGGTGACGTGGGGTCACCCATGTGGGGGGGAGTGTGAAGGAGCCACCGCCTGTGGGATCTTGGCAGGAGGGCAGCAGGGTGACTGGGGCCAGCAGATGTCTCTGGTGTTCTGGGGAGCTCAGCGGGGTTTTCCAAGGGGAACATCTGGACAGGGAGCCACTGGAGGGAGTGGTGGCTTCGCGAGATGCATTTGATCGGCCCACAACAAACAGTCTGCACCACAGACCCAGGAAAGCTGGGTCCAGAGGACCCTCGGGGAGATGGGAGAGGAGGGACCACCCCTCACTGTGCATCTGGGGAGACTGAGGCAGCACTGCGTGGGGAGAGAATCAGAGCCTCCTGACTGCCAGCCAGTGCCCGGAACCCCTGGGAGATGAGAGAGGAAGGACCACCCCTCACTGTGCATCTGGGGAGACTGAGGCAGCCCTCGGTGGGAGACAATCAGAGCCTCCCGACTGCCAGCCAATGCCCTTTTGTCGGCACCTCCACTCAGCCCTGGAGCTGCAGGTCGGGTTTCAAATTGGCTTCCACGGGTCCTGTGTCAGCTGGGACTCACAGCCACCTGGGAAGGGTGGGGTGGGGAAGGGGGAATGCGCAGGCTCCCCGCCTCCTGCCAAGGCCCCTGCTGCATCAGGAGGCTTTCCCCAGGCCCTCTGTCTCTCCCACACTAGTGCACCAAGACCTGCGGGGTGGGCGTGAGGATGCGAGACGTCAAGTGCTACCAGGGGACCGACATTGTCCGTGGTTGCGATCCACTGGTGAAACCTGTTGGCAGACAGGCCTGTGATCTGCAGCCCTGCCCCACGGAGCCCCCAGGTGAGGAGCGGGGAAGCTGAGAGTGGGTCTGGGGCCTCCCGGGGGAGGTGAGGACAGAATCAGGGCCTGAAGGGTGAGCAGGCATTGTTCATGTTGATGGCGAACCTGGGAACCAGCTTGAGAGACCAAGGTGTGCTGGGAGTGGACGCTCCCTCCCAGCATGGCTGAGCCCCACTGGGAGGGGAGAGTGGGAAGGGGAATGGAGGAGGCCTGACTGGGGTTCCGTGGCCCCAGGGAGCCATGCTGAGACCTGTACTTTGGGAAAAGTGTCAGCTTCAGATGGCGGGGCCCCTGAATCCAGGATGACTCAGCTGGAATGGCCAGGGGCTGGCACACAGGGGGCAGGGAGGGGAACAGCTGAAGCAGGGCCTGGGCACCTGGAGGAGGGACAGGGGACAGGCTCCATGGGGGTGCCCGGTGCAGGGCACGTGATGAGTTCTGTTTTGGATACATTGAGTGGTGGACGTGGACGGCCCTTGTGGACCCCTTGGGGATGCTTAGGCCTCCAGGTGTGGCATCTGTAGCTCCTCTAGGCATCACTCCTCTTGGGACACAGATCAGATCACCTTGTGTGATCTGGGACAGCGACATCTTGGGGACGGAGATGGGCCAGGAAAGAGGTGGCAGAGAGCTAGAGATGGAGACCCACCATGGGGTGGGAGGCCCACGGCACCTGCCCCTGGAAAACTGCACGTAGGGGTCCTTGGGGTTTTCACCCCTTGGGCACCTCCTGAAACTGCCCCGCTTCGCCCTGTGTTCCTTCTCCAGATGACAGCTGCCAGGACCAGCCAGGTACCAACTGTGCCCTGGCCATCAAGGTGAACCTCTGCGGGCACTGGTACTACAGCAAGGCGTGCTGCCGCTCCTGCAGGCCCCCCCACTCCTAGGCCCGGCAGCTGCAGCCCCTTCCAGACGAAGACCCAGCGCCCCTCCTGGGGCTGCTGCAGCTTCTGGGGCCTCCACAGACCCCCCTCCTGCAGGGCATGCTGGCCTGAGACGTGGCACTGAGTCTCGGCTGTCAAGAGGGGACTTCCCACGGCCCATGGACTTTTGTGCTCCTGGGGCAGAGACTCCGGCACCCACTGGCCTCCCCCAGACAGGGCCACCCGTGCCGTGGGAACCTGTCTGTGTTCCTGCGTGGATCCTGTGTGTGTGGCTCCCACTCCCCAGCCCCCAGCAGCCCCCAGCCGAGGGGCCCGAGGCCCACAGCCAGCAGTGGAGGTGTCTTGCCCCGGGCCGGCAGCCCACGCCCTCTCTAGGTGGCAGGGCCTTCTCAAGGAAACTTGCAGGCGAGCCCAATGTGGGGGGGGCCTCCCTCCCTCGGAGACCACAGGGTGAGAGGGACACAGGCAGCCAAGGAGGCCCAGGCGTGCTCCCTCCTATAGAGCCCCTCCCGTGGAGCTCTCTTCCCGCCGCACTTTCTACCCCGGGCAGAGGCGATTGCCCACGGGACGTTTGGGGATGGACCGCGGGCCCCGCCCCTGCAGTCAGCATCAGTGCTCATCTATGTTAATAAAGTGGTCCTATTTATGGTGGCATCATGGGGTCTTGGTTGCTTCTGGCTGGAGGAGTGGGTTGCCTGGGGGCTTGGTGGGCCCGGGCCTGGCTCTGTGGGGTCTCTCCAGCTTGCTGAGGCCTGGAGTGCAAGGGTGGGCCGGCGGGGGCCACAGCACCTGCTCCGAGGAGAAAGACAGGTGCAGATAAAAGGCAACGAGAGGCGTGGGAAGCGTACAGGGAGGGCGTTTGGGGACACTGGGACTCAGGCACCGGAGGAGGAGTGGAGTTGACATCCGAGCCCATCAGCAACTGGTACAGGACCTGTGGGGGCAGGGGTCAGAGACCTTGGCTAAGGTGTAGGGCACCCACCTCCAAGCACGTGGGCAAGAACAGAGGAGATGAGGCAGGTATTGGGGGCCCGGGGCTGGACCCACCTCAAGCTCTAGGAAGCAGCACCGTCACTGCCATTCCTGGAGCTCATGGAGGACTTCCTGACCTGGACTCATGGCTGCAGGAACACAGGGGCTTCTGGGGAGGGGCTGCTTCGTGGACCCAGCAGCAGGAGTGGCTTCTCCAGACGAGAGGGTGGGAAGGAGCACTTGGGAGAGGAAAGCGACACAGCTGGAGGATGCCGCATGGGAGGAAGGACGGGGCTGTACTGCCTGGAGAGGGCCCCAGGAGGTGTTTCCGTGCACACAGGCGGCCGGGAGGTGAGTGGTTGCCAGGCTGCTTCCTCAGTGTGAGGCCAGGTTGTCCTCAGACTGGGAGCCAGAGCAGGGTCCATCGCAGCTTTAGGGTGGCTTCTGAAGGACTTGGGACTCTGGGGAAACTGAGGCAGCACCCCCCCCCCGGGTTCTTGTCTCTGAGTGTGCCTGCATTGAGGGGCTGCAATCACTATGGTCCTTTCCATCCCTAAAGTCCAGGAGTTAGAGGCCCCTGGGATGGACTTGCTCAAGGTCCCCAGCCAAGTCGCTGAGCCAAGTCGCAGAGCCAAGTCGCTGAGACCTGGGGGTCTGAGGCCTCTCTGTCCACCTCACCCTGTGTCCCCCCTCACCTCGCTATTCTTCTCTCCTCCTCTCTCCCTCCACCCACATCTTCTTCCTGTCTTACTGTTTTCCTCCCAGCTGCTCCTTTCTGCCAGCACTTACTGTATACACTTACTGTATGCCAGGTTCTGTGCCCAGCACCTCCTCAGCTCTCCTGCCTGGGTTTATCTTCCAAAGGTCCCCACGATACAGGCATCGTGATTACCCCATTGTGCGGAGGCTAAAACTGAGGTCCAGAGATGCTCAGTCACTTGTCCCAGGGGACCCAGCCTGTCCCCCAACAACCCTCTGTCCAGGGGCTCAGAGTCCATCCTGGTAGTTCTCAATGCTGGAGGATGGATAGCCACCCGGGAAACTCAAAATCAAACGTGGCCCACTGCTGTGCCCCCCAGCCAGAGAGCAGCTCTTGGCCCCGCCGGGTAGAGCCCTGGCCCGACTGGCCGCATCCTGAGGGAGAAGCTGACTCTGCCTCCTAGAAGTTGGAAAAGCGTGGGTGTGGACGGCCTGGACACCCGGGAGGACTGAAGACGCTGCACGGGGACGTGGGAGATGTTTTATTGGCCTTCACTTTCCTCAGGGAGCCAGCGGCTCCCCCAGCAGGTCCCCACGGTGGAGAAGAGTGAGCTGGGAGGGATGGGTGTTTACTTCGTTTCAAAGAGATCTACATATCTACAGAGAGAATGGAGACCAGAAAGGAAGTGGGAAATTGAATCAGAACAGCCACAGCACGGGCCAGCTCGGGGCCCTCACCCCCACCCCACCCAGCCCACCCCCCACGCTGACGCATCAGAAACACACTTCACAGGACGCACAGGGGAAGCCAGAGGTGTGGGCGGGCCCCGGGGGCCAGGGCTGCGAGGGACCTCAAGGGTGAATGCCACTGGCCTATCCAAACCAGGCAGGGGAGAAAGTAAGAAGAGGTAAACAACTGAAAACATAACAATTATGTCTTCGCCAGCCTCTGGAAACTGGTGATTTCGTTTTTGAGTAAGGGCAAGAAGTGTCCTGCGCAGGCCACCCCTCAGCTCAGGGAAGGCCACTGCCCTGCAAAGCCTTGTCTTTGAGGACGGTGCCTTCCCTGGGCAGAGAGGGGCTGCCCCGGCCCTGGGGCTCCATGGCAGGGCCCAGAAGGAGAGGGAGAGCCCCAGAGAGGGAAGGGGGCTCCTGGAGCCAGGTTGCTGAGAGGAAATAGTTGCCTCTTTCTGGTTGAGGAAGGGCTGCCTCCCTGACAGCTAGTGTCCCGGGGTTTGGGGCATTTCTCTGGGGTAACCACTGACGTCATTTCCTTAGCAGCAGGAGAGCCGGTGAAAATTCCCAGGAGACCTCAGCCTGGGTGGGTGTGCTTGAGGGAGAGTGGGCTCAGATGAGGTCTTCAGATGGCAGCAGTAGGTTCCAGCTGCTTGGGGTCCACCAGGAGCTGGGACGGGCCTCCTAGGTCCTGCTGAGAAGCAGGTAGGGGAGGTGACCTGCAGCTCTGTCTCCCTTGGAGCTCTCAGTTCCTATTGAGACCCAGAGCCTGAAGACCTCTGTCCTCAGGGTCTCTCTGTGACCAGCCCCTCATCACACAAGATGGGGAGACTGAGGCCCAAGGGTGGGAAGGGTCAGCCAAGTCTCATGGGGAACTCGGGGGTTTTCAAGCCCTGGGCCACGGCTCTGCCCAACCTAACGAGCCTCGGGCTGCCTCCATGCACTGCCGCTTGCTGGCCCTGTTTCTGGCTGAGCACTGGGTCTATACGTTTCCGCGTTGCCTCTCCCACGGCAGGTGGGCTGCGACATGGCCTCTCCCTCTCCCCGTGCCTCCCTCTTCCCCTAAAAAGCCGGTCGGGGCTGAGCATCCCAAGGGCCCTGCTGCCCCTGAAAGTCTCCCTTCTAGGGGGCAACCTGTCCATCTGCAGGGGGCTCAGCACAATGTGTCTCAGCCTGGGCAGATATTTGGCACTTGAACCCTGGAGAGTGTGTGTATGAGAGGGACAGACGGGTAGGGGAGAGAGAGAGAGAGAGAGGGAAAAATAGAGGAAGAGAGAGAGGCCAGAGTTCAGGGTGGAGGGGCAGAATCCTTGGTCTGCAATTGCCAGGAAGGGCCTTGCTGCAGAGCCCTGGGCCTCACTGAGGTCATCCCTTCCTTGAGCAGGTGAGAAGGCTGAGACCCAGGGAGGGGGTGACACATGGAGACCTCCTGGGATGGCCAAGTTGTTGGGTCTGAGACAGAAGCATCAGGAGTATCGGTGGCCTCCGAGCCTGAGAGCCCTGGTGCACGCCCGGCTGGCTGTATGGTCACCTGGTCCTTCCAGCCCCAGGCCCCAGCTGTGCCTCCCCCCAGGACACGTTTGTGTTCAGTGAGCCTTATCCCTGCCGTGAGCCTGGGGGCTCCCCAAGCCTGGGCCTCCCCTGAGGACAGGGATTCGAGGAGGGCTCAGCCAAGCCCCACTTGGGGCCTGGGGCCAGGTGGGTGTGCCACAGGAATCCCCCCATGGTCTCAGGACCTTCCAGGCCAGGGTCCCGGGGGCTGGCCCGGGTCACACGTCGGTGCTGATGCTGCGGCTCCGGGCGAAGGCCTCCCGCATGGCCGAGAGGCGGTTGGGGTTGAGCGCCTGCAGGCCCCCGAAGCCCCCCGCGGGCAGCTCCACGTCCTCCTGGCTCACGCTCTTGTAGAGCACGCGCTCCCCGCCGTTCAGCACGTCCTCTTCCTCCTCCGGCGGCTCCTGCAGGAAGAAGGCGGGGGGCTCGCAGTGGGAGCAGCTGCGGCACAGGGTGCGGGCCTGCGGAGACTTCTGGCTGAAGGAGGTGGAGGCAGTGGGGTAGAGCGCCGGCCCGTTGGTCAGCACCAGGTTGCGGTTGGAGTGCAGTGGGGGCAGGTGCGAGTGAACGGCGAAGTCCGGCTCCTCCTCGTCCTCCTCCGACTCGTCCTTCTTGCAGCAGTAGTACTGCGGGCAGAGGGACGGTGACCGTGTGGCCGCCTGCTCCCACCCCAGAACCCACACGCGGGAAAGGCTACCCCTGACTGGGGAGGGCAGACAGGCACAGCGGGAGTCGGGTGGCCCAAGCCCAGGCCTGACACCTCAGCTGTTTAACCAGTGCTATGGGTCTGGCTCAGGCCAGGCACAGTGCTGAGCGCTTCACGACGATCCACTCATCTCTTCCGCCCAGCCACACGCAGGTGTGACTGTTATCTCATTTTGCAGGTGGGGAGACTGAGGCACGGAGGGGTTCGCAGCCCCACATCAGCAGAGCTGGGGGTCACAGGCACTGGCAGCTGTGTTGCCTCGCCCTGCCCCGATGGCTCCCCATTATCTCTCAGGGAGACATGGGGACCCTGGAGGGCCCTGGAGTGCAGGCGGGAAGGGAGTGCTTACTGCGGCACCCGCTCTGGGCAGCTGGTGCCCTTGGCTAAGTCCCTTCCTGTCTCTGAGCCTCATTAAAAGCTCTGGGTGAGGGGAGTCAGGCACGTCTTACTGAACCCCGTGGTGGGCTCCCGGCTGCCTTCTGCTGTGTGGCTTCTCTGCCACAGGGCTTTCCCACTTCCCGGGCCGTGACCCTTGTGGCCTTCACGCGGGGCTCCCTCCCGAGGTAGGGGCACCCTCCGGGCCTCCCCGCCCTGTCCCCTTCCCTGCCGCCCGGGAGTACCTGGAGCCGGCAGTAGCACAGAACAGCGATGATGCAGAGCAGAATCACAGTCGCCAAGATGCCCCCGGTGATGACCACGGTCCCGGCTGTCATCCGCCCCCTTCTCCATCAACAGCCTGCAACACACGCCGCCAGCTTTAGAGCATCACGCTTCCTCACCACAAAAGTCACCCGTGCTATTCTAGAGAACTGAGAAGACAAGCCTGAGGGGAAAAAAAGCACTCCAGGATGTGCCCGGGAGAAGCAGGGGCTCTGCCTGGGACGGGCTGCAGGAGCAGCCCCAGGCCCTGCTCTGCCTCAGCTGGCCTCTGTCCCTGCCCCTCTCCCAGACTCAGCTTCCACATCTGTAGAAGGTGGACGCTAATAGCCCAGGGTTTTGTGACGCTTTTACAAGCGTGTCTCTCCATGCTCAGCGTAGCATGCTCTCAATGAATGGCGTCCTTCCAGCCTGGCTCTACAAGCTCGCACGTTTTAAAATTTACCCAAATGCAGTCAAGCCGAACATATGGTTTTGTAACCTGCTTCCCTGCATTTTCATCTCACCATTATTCTGTCATATCCTTACATTTTCTTCTGCAACATAATCTCTAGCCCGATTCCATTGTTTCATGTAACCGACCCCTTTTCTTTAAAATGCTTAATTGTGGTAAAGCACACATAAAATGTACCATCTTCTCCATTTGTAAATGTGCAGCTCAGTAGCATGAGGTATATTTCACACTGTTGGGCAACTAATCTCCAGAATTTTTCATCTTGCGAAACTGAAAACCAGTTCCTGCCTGACGTTTGGGTTTCTTACATTAAAGAAATATTTCTAGCAATGTTTTAATAAGCGTCTTTGTAGCTAAGTAATGGGAACCACTGGAACCTGCTTCAGTGGCTTTCAGGATACATTCTTAGAAGTGGGATTTCCAGGCCTAGGGACATGCCCTTTGCAAACTCCTTCTTACGGAGAACATCCACCAAACACGAGGCAGGGAGGCTGGAGTGATGCTGTCAGTGGCTGCTGCATTCAGCTCATCCCTGTCCTGGGGTGTGCTGATAAACCAGCTCTCAAAGCTCCCGGCTGGGAGCATTTGCTGATTTTTGTGGTGTAGATTTTCTTACCATGGCCAGTTGCAGTTCAAGCAAGGTTTGACAAGCAGCTTACAGCATTCCTGAATGCTTCACAATCACCTCTCACAAAACAGTGGGAGCTGGCGCCACTTCCCTTCCTCAATTTCCCAAGCCTCATTTTTTTTTTTTTTCTTGCTGGGGGATGGGGTGGAGGAAGAGATTGGAGTATTTTAAAGGAAATCACAGAGCATATCACTTTACCCATAAATACTTCAGTGCAGAATCTGACGGAGGAGGATTTTTAAAAAATTACCCAGCCTACGTTTAGCTTTCTCCTGTCATCTTGGAAATGCCTTTTTTACAGTTGGTTAGTTCAAATCAGGATGTAGTTGCGTTTGGCTCCTTTTGCTCTAGAACGGCTCGAAACCCATTCACGCCCCGCACCCCCACGTTGTTGATTAGAGAAACTGGGTTGTTTATCTGACGGAATTTTCCATGCACTGGAACTGGCCGCAATTCCTTGCATGGCATTGAACATGCTCCTTTATCAGTGTTTCTCCTCTAAACTGGCTTCCTGTTGCATCATTTCCAGGGGCCTGATGTCTGCTGTCCCTCTCATCTTGACATCACAATCAGCTAATGGGCGCAGCTGCTCTCGGCCCGTTCTCCCGTCGCCAGGTTCCCGTGGGTCTCCCGGACCATTGCTGTAGCCTCCTGTGCATGACCTGGATCTGTTACTTCACTGGGAGTTACAAAGTAGTAACTTTCCATATGGTGTCCTTCCTTCCGCGTTTATGAGCTCCAGTTCTTCTTGAAAAAGCTCGAAAGCACATTCCCTTATCATCTGTGTGGCTACCCTAGCATGTGGCCTGCAGAGGGAAGTCTTAGAGGTTCCGTTCCTCTCTTTATCAGGGATCAGAATGAGCTGGTGCCCTGAGGTTTGTAGCTGTGTGTGTGCCGGGAGGATGGAGAACAGGCCAGCCCAGACCCGCACCTCTCAGTGAACCAAAGGCTGCCCCTGTCCCGTTTGCAGGCCCCACGTCCCTGTTGGTCCCAGCCTGTTGTCTGCCCCAGCTTGCCTTTCTGTGTGGAAACTCGCCAGTGCAATCTCACTGATTTTTGAAAATATATTTGATGTGTTTCAATCCACTGCAGTCATGATTCTTTTTGATATTCAAATGATCCCACTAGGGAGCAAACTGAGGCCTGGAGAGAAGTGACCTGCCCAGGCCCCAGCACCAGTAAGATGAGGGATCTGGGTCAGGTCAGGGCTGGATCCGCTGCTACCATCCACCTTGGGGCCCCTGCCGCCCTACCCCGACTGCTAAACCCCATATCTCCTCCATATGAATGTCCTGAATACCACAGCACCTTTGGGGAAGCACATGCTGTGCTGATATCAGGTTTGGGGGTGCTGGCCTAGCCATGGCCCTCTTCTTTGTGCTCTGAGCCAAGAGGCTGGTGGCCACATCTGAGCCCTCTGCTGCTGCCCTTTGGGCCAGTTTACTGGGTTCAGGATGGACGTGCACCCCACACTGGGTCAGCTGGCCTCTCTCCTGGGAAATGGAATTAAAACCTGAGACACTGGCCGGTCCCTGCTGGTCGCTTGACCTTGGGTAGAGACATGAGTGCTCAGGCTGTGGCCAGGCTGTAGCCACGGGTGGAGTTTTCAGCCACATGTTGGAGAGGCAGAAGGCGCTGGTCCCCGGAGGGGGCGAGGAAGGCCAGCCACAGCTGCGGGAGAGATTGCCGTTGTGGTCCTGACTCTGGTGCCGATCCCTCCCTGACACCTGCAGAGTGACTCCTGCTGTGTGCCTGTCACCTGGAGTGCATTTTTGCTATTTGCACCCAGGTAATTATGGCCCCACTTCACCAATGAGGGCACTCGCACAGCTTGGGAGGGGTTGAGGGAGGTTGAGGCTCATGCCCGAGTGTTGTCTGTGATCATGCAGGGATTAAAATTCAGCACCACCCTCCACTAGGGGCCATGGCTGGGGGCCCACGGCTGGGGCTTACTGATAGCAGTGGGGGCCACGGCTTTCCCATAGGGAGCATGTCCCTGGGTGGAGGGGCTCCCACTGCTGTCAGGCTGAGACTGCAGGGACGATGGAGACTGCAGGTGGCCGTGGCTGGGCTGAGGGGCTCCCTCAGGGACAGGTACTGCGGAGCCATACAGGACACTCAGGCTGGGCCCTCAAGTGCCAGCCTGGCTCTGCCTCGGGTTAGCTGCAAGAATGGGCCTTCAACGCCTCCATTCCTCTGCCTCAGTTCCCTCCTCTATAAAACGGGAGACCCCCAGGGGTTGTGTGGGACAGCAGCTGCACCGTGCTCAGTGCTGTGCTGATGTGCTTAGGATCGCATCCCTCCCCGGGTCTGAGTCCTTCTTCGGGTCCCTGAGGGAGCTGGCCCCGCTCGCTGCAAAGCTCTCTCTCAGGTCTGAGATGCAGCTGGTCCCTGGCTCCGCCCGGCTGCAGCTCCTCTGGGTCCAGGTCTCCTCCAGCAGCGAGCGGCCTGGCAGTGTGACGGGAAGGGTGCCGGCTCAGGCCAGGTGCCCAGGGCTGTCAGCAGCCACCCTCCAACACCCGGGCTGGTCCAGCTGGAGCCTCTCAGCCTCGCTCGGCAGATACACGCCCGCCTGCCGAGGAGCAGCAACGCCCGAGACGGCGCCAGGTCCCAGGGCCAGGCATGGCCGACAGACACACACTCCACTGGCAGCTCCACCAGCGCCCGGCCTGACATCAGCCCACAGTTCACTCCGAGCAGCTCCCAGCAACACGGCCTCCCTGGGCCCCCACCCTCCTGCCTCCCCTCTGCTCTTGCTGTGCTGCACCCTCTGGGATGCCTATCCCCCCGGGCCTACCACACCATCAAAGCCCAGCACGCGCCCTCCTCCTCCAGGAAGCCTTCCTGAACTTTAACGCACACCACAGAACTTCAAAACTTCAAACGCCAGAGCTGAGAAGGACCACATCCCACCCCTTCATTTAATGGGGGAAGAATACGGACCGCCTGCTGCCCTCCCTGAGTGCTCACCTTCAGCCTCCTCCCTGGGGACTCCAGGACTCTACTCAGCTGTGGCCCAGGTGACACGCGCCTGAGGGGCCTCCGTCCTGCTCTACTCTTGCTGGTGACCTTGGGTCAGAGGCCTCTCCCTGGGTTCAGTTTCCTTATCTGTAAGATGGGTGTGGCAGGGTTTAGACACTGATTCCTCCCCACTCTGGGGGACGTGGAGTTTTAATCGGCCCTGCCAGGAATCCAGATGATTTAGACACCCAACAAAGTCAGGATTATGAAAATGTAAACAAGCATCAAGTGATAAAGCAATAAAGCCAGATGACACCCTCCAAGGGTAGGCAGAGAAGGGAAAGGGCTACAGACACTTTGGCTCCCAAGGATACTTGTGCGCTGAGAAAGCTGAGTGCCTGAGAGAACAGGGGAGGACTTGGGTGCTCAGGGTGGTAATGGATAGGGGAGGAACCAAAGGAGACTTCCTGGAGGAGGAAGTTTCTGAGCCGGGCCGTGAAGGATGGGCTGGGAGACGGAGAGGGTCTGTTGGTGCTGGGAACAGCCCAGACCAAGCCTTGGAGGCAGAGCCATGCGGGTCAGGCCTAGTGACAGCCTGGCGGAGGCCACTCTGCCGCCTGGTTGTGACTCGGGCCACCCCCCTTTTCCAGCTCCCTTGAAGCCTCCGCACTGCCAGCCAAGGCAATTTGGCGAGAATAGCGCTGAATTGTTTATCTGCCCCCTGGGACCATAATTGGTTTTAAAGCTTTATAAATGGCTTTGCTTCCCTGTTCCCACCCCGGGTTTTTACAGGGACAGGTTGTGAGACGGGGCTCCCCTGTGCGTCCCCCACCCCTGTCCACAGAGTCTGTGGCGAGGGGGCCTGGGCGGGCAACAGTCCCCTTCTGAGGGCCCTGTCTAGTCTCTGCAGCCGGCAGGGAGAGCCAGCTGCGTTTACAAGCTTCAGTTGTCTCCTGCGGCACCGGCACCGAGGAATGAATGGCGTGGAGCTGGGGGTGGGGCAGGAAACACCTGGCAGCAAAGCCAGACACCAGCCTTCACCTGCCTCCCCCGGGAGCCCTCTCCCCACACCCGCCTTTCCCTGGCAGGAGACCCCCTGCTCACCGCCATCTGGGCCACACATCCTGTGCTGAATTTCAGACTCTGCTAGTTTTCTGTCCCTCTTGCCACGTCTCCCTCACTTGCCTTAAAGCCCACAGGAACGGACCCCCAGAGCCTATTTATTTTGTGCCCCAGCCCCAGCCCCTGCCACTGCCTTGCATGGTGCAGGGCCCAGGCGACGTTTAATGAAGGCTTCTGTCTGCCTTGTTCACCTGAGATGCCCAGCGCTCGTGGTAGGAGCCAGGGAGAAGCCAAGGCCTGCATCCTCGGCACTGGCTGTGCCCTCTGGCTCATCCAGCCCCGCGCCTTCCAAACCAACCGGGCCCCAGGACAGGAGAGCCTGGTCAACACACAGACGCCCCGACGGCAGTGCAGTTGCACGGGCCCTGCAATCTGACAGCTTCACAAGCGGCCCCTCTAACCAGGTGAGGCGGGTGCCCACCATTTCCAGATGGGGAAACCGAGGCCAGGGCAGAGAAGGCCAACCCTGGGGGCCCAGGGCAGAGCTGGACCTGGAACCCAGGCTTGTTGCCTCACGGTCAGACTCCTCCCCATGCTGGCGTCTCATCGAGGGCTTACGGAGACTCAGAGTGCCTTTTCCTCCACAAACACATCTGTCTGGTTACAAAGACGCTCCCACTACCTGGAAGCCCAAGGGCCCCGGCGTCCTCGATCGAAGGAGAGCAGCCCGCAGAGTTCCTGTCTAGACCTCCTGCACATTTGTTCCTAATTTCATGCTCCGCGGGCTCCCAGATGCCGGCGTTCAGTAATAAACAGACGAGGAAGTGCTCGGCTGCCCTGCGCTGCCGCGGTTGGTCTCTGAGACGTTATCCAGAGCCCGGCTGGGAGTGGGCTGGCAGGAGGGAGTCTGGGGGCCTGGAGGGCAGTTCCCCACAGCACCTGGAATGTCTGTCTTCCCAGCTGTATCCCCAGCTCAGCGGCGGGGGAAATGGGGGCAGTGAATCAGACCCCTGCCCACTATAGGTTCTGAGGGTCTTGCGGTCTGTCTAGGAGGCAGAAAATGCCCATAGCAGGGGGACTGGTGCTGCCAGGCTTGGCACGGAGTGGGGAGCTGGTGTTCGGAAAACTTGCCTGTGCCCAGGGTTTGCCCCCGTGGTTGCCTGGATTCCTTGGAGGGCCCCCAGAAAGAGCACAGGGACCACGGCACGGCATCTTGCTGGCCATTTCTGAGGTTTCACGGATTTCCAGAAGCTCCCCCCAGACCGCAGCTGGAGAGCCCCCTGGGGTCAGTACCATGGAGGGGCTCTAAGGGTCTGTGGTTCACTGCCTAGCAGGAGTGTGTTTGGCACAAAAATGCAAATGGTGATGCCTGGGGGTGTCTGTGCTCTTGAAGAATGGAAGCCATTTCCACGTTGGGCCAGCTGGAGCTGGGCAGTTGGGTGGGAGTGAGGCAGGGGTGGGATGTGATGGGGAGCAATGGGTCCCTGCCTTTCTCAGGACTGTCATTCAACCATGTCAGGGGTCGTAAGAACCAGCGTGACCTCAGCCAGGCTTCGCGGGACTCTGTACATTCATCTCATTTCACCCTGGGACCCCCCAGTGCGGGCGGCTTTCCCAGGTGGTGGCGTGAACTGAGGCAACAGTGGTTCAGCCACCGTCCAGAGCCCACTCCCGAGGCCATAGGGGAAGCAGGGGGTCTGACACATCTCTGCAAGGAGATGACCTGACCCATATTTTCTAGGGAGTAAACTGAGGCCAGAAGAGTGAGAAGATCCACTGAGCAACGGAAAACCCGACTGGACAGACGCCGGACCTTGCTCTTCAAGGAGTCTTGTTGAAGCTCAAAGCCCATCCCTGTCTGGAGTCCAAGCCACAGAGGCCAGTCTCAAGACCAGTTTCAGCTGACACGCGACCGGGGCGACCCAGGGCTGGAGCCCTGCCTGGCCCACCATGGGCATGGTGTGGAGCTGAGAAGGGGAGTCGAGGGGTGCTGTGGACCAGGAGGAGAGGAGCTGGAGCCAACGCCAAAGCTGTGGATGGCTGGGAAGCCCTGGAGCCATAATCAGGAAGCAAGAAACTGAAAGGAGTAGGTGATTGTCCCCCCTGACCTGGTCCCCAGGAAATCACTGTCTGCCAACCTCAGGAACCATAGGGCGGGACAGGGAGTGTCAGGATCAGGCCTCCTGGCCTCTGTCATGGGGCTGTGCCAAAGCCTCCTGGGGGCTTCCTGGTCCTCAGGGGTCACTGCTTCCTCTGACCCAGTGGGCAGGGTCTAACCTTCAGTACAGTTAGAGACTGAGTCAGGTGGAGCTGAGAGAGCTCCCGCCAGGAAGGTTTGGGAGGAGAGGGGGCCCTGGCTGAGGGCTGCCTGGCTGCTCCCTGGGTCTCCTGGAGATGAGTGGCTGGGACTCCTGGGCTGGAGCTTTGGGTGGTCTGAGGGAGGTGGGGCACTCAGACCATCACCCCAAGAGTCAGGCCTGCCTCAAACCTCAGCTTCTGCCCAGTCTAGCTGGCCCTACTTTCTCAGGCTAGAGTCCCTGAGGCTCTTTCCTGGGATCTCCCTGGGAGCCCCTGGAGCAGAGAGAGGGAAAGGAGACAGAAAAAAGAAAACGGTGATGGGGGAATGGGAGACGAGCCTGGGAGGGGAGGGGAAGGTGGGAGCCCAGTACTCGCCAGGACCTCACTGCTGCCATCTGCCCAGGAGGCCAGGAGTGGCCACGGAGGCAAAGGTGAGAGATCCCCACACCCTGAGCCGTGAGGTCGGGCAATGGGGAAGCTGGTGGCACTCCCTGCTTTGGCACCAGGGAATCGCAGACTCTGCTCAAACACCACTGGCCAGTCCCAGCCCCTTTCTGCTGAGACCGAGTCAGAGATGGTGGGAGATGGGGACACCACTGGCCCTGTCTGGGGCAGAGCAGCAGGCAGTGCCATGGAGGGCTCAGATAGATCATGCTGGCAGGAGGCCTGGCCTGTAGGGCCCTTCTGTCAGGCAGGCTACCACGCTGCTTAAGGACCTTGAACAGAAAGATCTGGGGAATAACTTGGAAAAATAAAGCTTGAGTTGTGGCCGCTGCTGTCAGGCCTGGAGTTGCCACCTCGGGCTCCAGGTTCTGCTTGCCCAGAGGAGGGAACACCTGGGCTGTCTGGCCCAAGGAGGTGGGATCCCAACTCTGGGGTGGGGGTGGGCTCAGTGGTACAGAAGAATCTAGCATGTTGAGGGATCTAGCATGCTGGGGGATCCAGCATGTGGAGGGATGTAGCACGTTGAGAGATCTAGTGTGCTGAGGGATCTAGAATGCTGAAGGATCTAGCTTATTAAGGGATCTAGCATGCTAAAGGATCTACCATGTCGAGGGATCTACCATGCTGAAGGGTCTAGCATGTTGAGGGATCTAGCATGTTGACAGATCTAGCCTGTTGAGGGATCTAGCATGCGGAGGGATCTAGCATGCTGAAGGATCTAGAATGTTGAGGGATCTAGCACGTTAAGGGATCTAGCATGTTGAGAGATCTAGTGTGTTAAGGGATCTAGCATGCTGAAGGATCTAGCATGTTGAGGGATCTAGCATGTTGATAGATCTAGCATGTTGAGGGATCTAGCATGCTGAAGGATCTAGCATGTTGAAGGATCTAGCCTGTTGAAGGATCTAACATGTTGAGGGTCTAGCAGGTTGAGAGATCTAGCAT
Organism: Theropithecus gelada; assembly: GCF_003255815.1. Classification (NCBI taxonomy): domain Eukaryota; kingdom Metazoa; phylum Chordata; class Mammalia; order Primates; family Cercopithecidae; genus Theropithecus; species Theropithecus gelada. The sequence continues at coordinate 4,786,096 of NC_037683.1, read as the reverse complement.
GTTGAGGGATCTAGCATGCTGAAGGATCTAGCATGTTGCGAGATCTAGCATGTTGAGGGATCTAGCATGATGAAGGATCCAGCATGTTGAGGGATCTAGCTTGTTGAGATATCTAGCATGTTGAAGGATCTAGTGTGCTGAAGGATCTAGCCTGTTAAAGTTCGAGTATGTTGAGGGATCTAGCACGCTGAAAGATCTAGCATGTTGAGAGATCTAGTGTGTTGAGGGATCTAGCATAATGAAAGATCTATCATGTTCAGGAATCTGGCATGTTAAGAGATCTAGCATGTTAAGGGGTCTAGCATGCTGAAGGATCTAGCATGTTCAGAGATCTAACATGTTGAGGGATCTAGCATGTTGAGAGATCTACTGTGCTGAGGGATCTAGCATGTTGAAGGATCTAATGTGTTAAGGGTCTAGCATGTTGAGGGATCTATCACACTGAGAGATCTAGCATGTTGAGAGATCTAGCATGCTGAAGGATCTAGCATGTTGAGGGATCTAGCATGTTGAGATATCTAATGTGTTGAGGGATTTAGCATGCTGAAGGATCTATCATGTTAAGGGATCTAGCATGTTGAGAGATCTAGCATGTTAAGGGATCTAGCATGCTGAAGGATCCAGCATGTTGAGAGATCTAACATGTTGAGGGATCTAGCATGCTGAGAGATCTAGCATGTTGAGAGATCTAGCATGCCAAAGGATCTAGCATGTTGAGGGATCTAGCATGTTGAGATATCTAGTGTGTTGAGGGATTTAGCATGCTGAAGGATCTAGCATGTTAAGCGATCTAGCATGTTAAGGGATCTAGCATATTGAGAGATCTAGCATGTTTAGGGATCTAGCATGTTGAAGGATCTAGCACTAGTATGTTGAAGGATCTAGCATGCTGAGGGATCTAGCATGTTGAACAACCTAGCATGTTGAAGGATCCAGCACTAGCATGTTGAAGGATCTATCATGTTGAGGGATCTAGCATGTTGTAGGATCTAGTGTGTTGAGGGATCTAGCATGTTGAAGGATCTATCATGTTGAGGGATCTAGCATGTTGAATGATCTAGTGTGTTGAGGAATCTAGCAGGTTGAAAGATCTAGTGTGTTGAGGGATCTAGTAGGTTGAAAGATCTAGCATGCTGAGGGATCTAGCATATTGAGGCATCTAGCATGCTGCTGACCCACTCATTGTGCAGTTGGGTGGCTGTGCTCACCAGAGAGGGGGCCTTGCCCAGGGTCACTGGGCACATCTGCTGCGGAGTGAGACACAGGCCAGTCACCCTGAATGGTCGTGGGCACTAAGTTGTTGGTAGAGGGAATGGGAGGAGGGCAAAGGACTGGATTTCTGGATGCTGAGCTCAGCAGTCTCTCCCAAAAGCCCCTCCTCTCCTGCTCTGACCACCTCGTGGTCTGAAATATTTATGCACATCCCTGAAGAAGCTCGTGGTTCAGGCCCATCTCTCTGTCAGGCCCTACAACTGTTGACATTGATGATTTCAACACAGCAGAGAAACCTGCTCTTCAACAAGCAGAATGCTCAGCAATACCCCTGGGACCTGGGAAATCCCGTGAGCTGGGGCTCCTGCCCATGCCATCCTGTGTTGCCCCACTGGGGTTCCCGAACTGTAGGTCTGAACAGGTTGCTACCTCGCTCAAACACCCTGCATGGCTCCCCATACCTCTTAGTAATAATAAGCACAGGATCCTGTGCCAAGCACCACTATCTCTGTGCCAGGAGGGCATGGCACCCTTCTCCAACGTCTCCTTTAATTGCTGGGACAGCCAAGGCAAGGATTATTATTATGCTCATTTTGCAAGCAAGGAAATAAGAGAGCCAAGGAGCCTAGTGTGGGGAGAGAAAAGCACAACGTCACATGGTGAAGGGTGAGGGCTCCAGGGGTGAACATGGTGTGCCACATCAAATCTGATGTCTCTCCTTTTCCTTCCATCCTCACCCTCAGCTTGCCTGTAGGGACGGGGTAAACTCGCCCACTTCCCTGCATCAAACCTAAGCCTCATGAAGGCAAGAACCTGGTTTCCCACTGCAGTCCTCTGGCCACCAGGGGGCGGCACAGTGCACGCACACAGTAGGGCAGCATTGGCGCTGATTCCAATGCGTGGAGGGCCGCTGGGCACACTTGCACTGCAGGCCCTGAGTGGGCTGGGCTCCTGCCCCCGTGACCCCCACCCTCACCTAGCTGATCCCCAGTGTTTCCCAGGGGGCGGTAACAGCAGCACAGAGCTGTAGGCCAGGCCAGGGCTCCAGGCCGCCAGGAGAAGGTAGATGAGATGCATCAAGAACTTTCTGGGCTGTGGTTTCCTGATCTCCCGGCCGTGGGTCAGGAAATGGGGGGCGGGACAGTGGGGCTTGAAAACTCCGGGCAAGTCCCAGCTCAGCTACCCACGGGGCAGGTTTTTTCTCTCCCTTAAAAATAACAACGTGCAGAAGTTGGGTTTGTAAAACCCTCTCTGCTGCTGGACTTAACTTTCCTTCCTTCCGTCCTTCCTTCCTTCCTTCCTTCCTCCCTCCCTCCCTCCCTCTCTCCCTCCCTTCCTTCCTCCCTCCCTCCCTCCCTTCCTTCCTCCCTCCTTCCCTCCCTCCCTCCCTTCCTTCCTCCCTCCCTCCCTCCTTCCCTCCCTCCCTTCCTTCCATCCTTCCTTCCTTCCGTCCTTCCTTCCTCCTTCCTTCCGTCCTTCCTTCCTTCCATCCTTCCTTCCTTCTGTCCTTCCTTCCTTCCTTCCTTCTTTCCTTCCTTCCTTCCGTCCTTCCTTCCGTCCTTCCTTCCTTCCTCCCTCCCTCTCTTCCTTCTTTCTTTCCTTTCTCCCTCTTTCTCTCTCTCTTTCCTTCCTTTTTTTCTTTCCCCTCCCCTCCCTTTTCTTTTCTCTTTTCTTTTCTTTCTTTTCTTTTCTTTTCTTTCTTTTCCTCTTCCTCAAACTGAGCCCAGATCCTAGTCCCAGTTCAGGACCTGGAAGGTGGACGGGAGGGAGGGCCAGGCCAGGACTTGCTGGAACTACCAGAGCTTTCGTTTATTAAACAAATAACTTAGCCCCGTGCTGGGCTGGGGACTCCCCGGTGCTTCAGTGAATCCCATAGGCACGGCTGGCATAGATACTTTGAGCATCCTCACGCAAAGACAAGGAAACGGAGGCACAAAGAAGGAGGAAGTGCAGGCTTTATACAATTCCAGGCCTTTACCCACCAAAATGGCCCAGCACGTTGAGATAATGTTCGATAAAACTCCTGCATGCTCAGTAAAGCCCTTTTTGACTCAGCCTTACGAATAGGAGCAGACGGAGTCTCTGCTCACCGGGGACATGCCTGGAGTCCCAGGAGAACCCTGAGAGCCAGTAGACACATGGAAGGCACCCCAGACCCCAGCCAGCAGCGTGGGCTGGAAACTCTGCCCCCAGCTAGGAATTCCAGCCCTTACCAAGCTCTTCTCTGCCTGAGGGGCCGCTGGGTGTCAAGGGGCCAACAGAACAGCATTCTCGGCCAGGACATGGGACACATGGGGCCAGGTTGAGAAAGAACCCTGGATACTCCCATTGCCTTTTGTGAAGGAAGCTTCCGGGGATCCTGAGAGAGGCACCAGCCCTGAAGCTGCTGGCCCTGCCCCCTGCGTTGGCAGAAAGCCTCTCTCCTTGGGTCCCTCAGCAGGCAGGCAGGCTCTGGACAGGGCAGGGCCCAGCTACTGGGGTATCCTGGTCTGTCTTCCAAGGCCCAAGCCCAGCCCACCCCACTCACAAGCAGCTGCCTCCCTTCTGGGTCTACCTTGCACTGCCATGACCACCTCCTGCCAAGCAGCCAGCCTCCCGGGGCCAGGGCAGCCTCTTCCGCAGTGGCAGGCGCCTGCTATGCTCTGGCACTGGACCCCTGCCTCCCAACCTTCTCCATCCTGGGTCCACCACGGTGGGCTTTGTATTTACCTAGGCCAGGAACCAGGTGCTGTTTCAGATGGGGGAGACATCAGGGCCCAGCCTCAGGGCACTGCCCACCTGGGTGTTTTGAGGGGGCAGTAACTGCGGCTGAAATGACACCCACATTGCTCCTGTTGGGGCCGTGCACAAAAAAAGCTCATCCTGCCCCTCCTCCTGGCTTGTCTCCCTGCAGGGGACCCTGCCTGGCCTTCTCCACAGCCAGTGTGAGCTCTCCATAGGAGAGGTTGTCCGGTCCTCCCTGGTGCCCCCATAGCGGCCTGTCCCTCACACTGGGATTGCACCAGCATCCCCCGAATGCACTGAAACCTGACTGCAGGCTCTACCCTGCAGCTTCAGGCTCTACCCTGCAGCTTCGGACTCAGGTGGGCCGGGAACATGCCTTTCTCCCAAGTGCCCAGGGGATGCTGATGCTGTGGGTGTGGGGAGCACACTGGGAGAACCACTGCCCCGAAGGATGGCCCCCAAAGCAGGCCCGGCCCGGCAGGGGCTCCTCTGAGTGAATCCTCACTCCTTGGGACCAACCTGGCCCTCACCCTAAGCCTGTCTGTGTGGCCTCTGCCTCAGGACAGGGACCGCTCTGGGGATGCACCTGCTGGCCTCAGGGGCTGTCCCTTGGCCTGGGAGACCCCTGGCACCCCCACTGCCCTCTCCCTTCGAGGGGACTGACTCCTTCTGGCCCTTTAAGATGATGCTGGGCCTCGCCTTCTCCAGGAAGCTTGCGTGGCCTCCCCCACTGCTTCCTGCCTGGCCCACCCTGTTCGTTTTCCTTGTTTTTCTGGAGCTACTCCCTTGGCCAGCCTCCCGAGGACACTATGACCTCGTGTCCAGCTCCACAAGGGTGGGCCCCCAGTCTCACCTTGATACACAGGCCTGGTAAACAGTGGGTGCTCCATAGATGCCTGTGGGCTGAATCACTGGCCGAGGCAGAGCCCCTGGGAGCCAAGCACCCTGGGAGGGCTGAGGTGGTGCCATGCCCCTGTGGGATTTCTTGTGTAAGAGAATCGCGACTGCAACTCCAGGGAGCAGAGATGCACCCCCCTCTGCCATCGGGGAAGTTTTGGAAAAGTCAACCTGAGCTCAGAATTGAGCTCACTCCTGGGCGACCTGAGAGGGAGGCCGAGGGTGTGTCCAGCAGCCACTAATGTCCACCCCACTGGTCAGGTAGACTGGGAGCCTGGAGCCATAGATGAGCGCCTTCCCTCTTCCGCGAAGATGCCCACACTGGTTGTGCCGAGGGGCTCATACAAGAAGGGCAAAGGGGTGGGGAGGCTGAGCCCGTGAACATTTCCCTCTCCAGCCAAGGGCTTGCCGACTGCTGACTCGCAGCCACCCTCCTTGCCTTTCAGCCACCACCCTGGTCCTGCAGCCTTGCAGATAACTATCAGTCTGTGCCTCCCCCAGGCCTGTGACTTCTTTACTTAAAGCACCATCAGCATCAACTGGGAGCTTATTAAAATGCAGAGTTCCAAGTCCCACCCAGGCCCATGGGGTCAGAAACTCTGGGGGTGAGGCCCAGCAAGCCCCCGAGAGGATTCTGACCGATGCTCCTGGAGAGCAACAGGCTGATCCTGGGCTGCACATTCGAATCACCTCAGGCAGTTACATCTGCCCCAGACCTGGCAGCATCCCAGGCCACTGACAGGACAAGCTCCAGGGGTGGGCCCAGGAACCAATACGTGCATAGCTTTGCTGGTGGCGCCAATGTGCAGGCCAGGCCGAGGCCCTCTGAGTTAGGAACATGGAACGTGTGTGAGTGCAGTGTGCGCCTGTGCGGTGCGGGTCAGCAGGAAGCAGAGCGCCCCCTCATCAGTCTTTACAGGGACCTGGGTCATGTTGATGAAGGTTTTCCCCCTGTATTGCTGTGCCCATTCTGCAGATGAGCACACAGCAGGGAAGTGATTTGCCAAGGAAATGCAGCCAGCAGGAGGCAGACTCCCCCGTCTCAGCATTTCTTCTTGCTCAGCCAACCAAGCAAAGTGACGCCTGGAGTCGGCTGTTTCCTCCTGTATCTCATCTCCAGCAAATCCTGCCCATTTAATTTCCTGAGTAGCTCCAGAGTCCAGCATCTGTCCACTGCCATCCATGCCCTCTGCCAGCCCCAGCCCAGGCCACCTCTACTGCCTCCTCTGCCAGCCTAGGTCATGCACCTGCTCCCAGGCCCTCACCTCCATGCCCCCTGCTCCAGGCAGCCTGTGCTCATGCCTGTTGATACCACCTCTCCCTCCCAGGCCTGGATGCCTCTGAGGCTGTGTCCACATCTGCCTGGGAGTCAGAAAGAGTTGGGCAGGAATCCAGACTCTCCCCATTAGCATCGGGGCGACCATGGCCTCAGTCTTGTCTCTAAAACAGGAAAATTATGACAATCTCCAGCTTTCCTCCCTCCTCTCCATGGCATCTGCTGAGAGCCAGCTGCGTGCCAAGCACAGTCCGGTGCTGGGGTCAGGGTCCCTACCTCATCCTGGCTGAGGGAGACGGGCTGTTGGCAGGCTAGATTTGCACCCCAGCCCTGAACCTCAGACACTGCCCAGGGGCTAGTGGTGCCAGTGGCTTCGATGGCGCCTCACTGGCCTCTCGTTGGAATTTCCCTTGCTAAGTCTGGGCTGGAAGCTCCAGGGCAGGCCCGTCTCAGCCACATCTACTCCCCCTCTGCCACCCCCAGATCCATGGGGCAGGCTCTCAGTGATGACGGGGTGGCCAGTGTGGAGCAGGCTCTGGGGCTGCGGGGACATTTCTGTGACTGTGCCAACTGGTAGGACTTCAATTACGTTTTAACAAGACAAGATCAGCTTGTGTAGACCACGCTGCGGTTTGGTTTCCTGTCCCAGTGGCTACGTCCAGAGCTGTGCTCTCGGAATAGTGCCAAGGTTTCCTTTGCAGCACATTTGTTTCCCGTAAGGCGTCCCCATCAGTCCATCCAAGGAATCTCTCTCAAACACAGCTCCTGACCTAGGCCCCAAACATCTGATGTCCTGGGTCCTCCAATGTTGCTCCTGATTTACATTTCTGGCCTCACCTGCACTGCCCCAATGCCCTTTAGACTTGTCTGGGTAAGAGGTTGTTCCTCTGGCCTCCCAGCCACCAACTTTGCATTTTCTTGCTTCTGGGCCTTTGCTAGTGCCATTCCCAGGACCTTGAACTCCCCTTCAGCTCTGCATACTGAGATTCCTGGCCATCTGTCTCCATGCTCCTTGAGCAAGCCTTTCCTGATTCCCACCCTTGAAGATGGCTCCCTCTTCTGGGCTCTAGTAGCACCCACCGTCTGCACCACATGTTTGGCATTTATAGGTATCAATAATTCAGCAGCAAATATTCCTTGAGCTCTTACTGCATCCTGGCCTAGCTTTGGGTCCCTGCTTTTGTGGAGTTTTCAGTCTTGTGGGGGGACATGAATGTGCACTGTGATTTGGGGAGTGCAGAGAGGGAGAATGGGGAGTGTTAACAGGGGTGGCAGCCAGGAGAGATGGCCCTGAGTGAGGGGCCCAGATGCTGAAACCTGAGGATGAGTAGCGAGAAGATGGGAAAGAGCACCCTGGGCAGGAAACGGCATGTGCAAAGGCACAGAGGTGGGCAGGACAAGGCAGGACCTGGAGAAGCTCATCCTGCTTGGAGCATAAGAGCAGGAGGGGGACAAGACAAGAGGGGTGAGGTCAACAGAGACCTGGCAGGCAGCAGGGCGTTGGTGCCTAAGCCAGCCTTCCTGGAGCCCTGTCCCTGCCTTCCCTGTTACAGCTTGGTGCTCCTTACTCTCCAAAACACTTTCCGGGTCAGTCTTCCTCACATTTTACATGCATCGAGTTGCCTGGGGAGCAGGGCTGCAGGCCTGTGCATTTGTTTTTGTTTGTTATGTTTTTGAGATGGAATCTCCCTCTGTTGCCCAGGCTGGAGTGCAGTGGCATGATCTCGGCTCACTGCAACCTCTGCCTCCCGGGTTCAAGTGATTCTCCTGCCTCAGCCTCCCAAGTAGCTGGGACTACAGGTGTGTGCCAGCACACCTGGCTAATTTTTGTAGTTTGAGTAGAGACGGGGTTTTTGCCATGTTGGCCAGGCTGTCCTTCAACTCTTGACCTCAAGTGATCCTCCTGCCTTGGCCTCCCAAAGTGCTGGGATTACAGGCGTGGGCCACCGGGCCTGTGGGATCAAACTGCTTCCCAGTAACTGAGCTGCATCCCAGCCAGGACTGTGCATTTCTAACAAGCACCTGGTGTTGCTGGTGCGGCATCCTCGGACCACACTTTGAGGACAACGGGCTGCAGCCCTTGGCTTCTGGGACATTGCGCTCTCCCCGATTTCTCCCTCCCTCCTTGGCTGGCTTATCCTCCTCTCCTGACCTCTAAGCGTGAAGGGGCCCAGGGTCAGGCCTCAGGTTCCCTTTCCTTCCCCATATCCACCCGTCCCCATATCCACCCTTCCCACGGTGGCTTCCTGCTCTTTACAGCTGCCAAGCCATGTATCAAAAATATTGCCTGCTCCGTGGTTACTCTTCACCCACTTGACCTGCTTGGTTTGTACCTTCACCCCATACTTGGCATAGTATACCTTCATTTACTGTCTGTTTCTTCCCTCTGGAATTGGAGTTGCTGAGGATAGGAGCTCAGTCTCTTTATTCTGGTGCCTGGAATGGTGTCCTGGGCCCACGGTGGGCACCTGTTGACTCTCAGCTGAATGAGGACTGAATGCGTCCAGGGGAAGGGTCAGAAGGGGCTGGCCAGGAGAGTCACTGGACCGGTTCTGCTTTTGGGAGTGGCTCTGTGGCTGCGGGTGCAAGGCAGGCACGGTGGGGTGGGTGTGGAGGCAGAGTGGGAGGAAGTCGTTCAGAGGCTGTCATGGTCAACTGTAGGGAGGAGGTGGTGGGCTGGAGAGAAGGGGATGGGGGATGAGTGGGAGGGAGCACTAACAGGGCTCGGTGGTGGTTTGATGGGGAACAGGGAGGAGTCCTGGGAAACCAGAGGCTTCTGGCCTGGGCGGCTGTGAGCGGGGAGCCCCCGAGTTTGCCATGCTCCTGTCTGGGAGCACCAAGGTGGGTGCCACTTGAATCCGGGCTGTGCATCACCTTGGCTAAATTTCTTGGTTCCTCCATGTTTCAATTTGATAAAATGGAGATGACAGTAGAAGTCACCCCATAATCGGTGGGGGGGGCCTCACCCTTGTTGTGCAAAGCAGCATTAGCCAGAGTTTCAGCCAAGATGGGGTAATGGGGACCAGGCTTGCCCTCCTGCTTGAAGGTGACACCAGGTGACGAAGGGAAGCACTCCTCAAACCATGGGGGAGAGACAAGGAGGGTCCTGTGGTGGCCCCAGCTCCCTCCAGCTGGAATCCCAGGCTATGGTGCAGGGAGCTCAGGTGCAGCCCGCTGGTCTTCCTGAGTTGCGGAGAGAGATGATAGCCCAAGGAGACCAAAGTCGCTGGAGGTCACAGGACACAGAACTGGGGAGTAGCCTACTGCTCCGTGGGGAACTGTGGGGCCACAGGGCTCTGCAAAGGGTCCCCCATGAGTAGCTGGCTGAACAGTGACTCAAATGTGAACAAAACTACCTGAGGCAAGAGAAAGAACTAGTTGATAGGATTCCAGGGAACAATATTTGAAGCTCTCACAGGTCCAGAAATAGTTCCTCTTCCCACCAATCAGGGAAGGTTTCTAATTCATGAAGCACTGGGTACAGCACTCAGAAGGGTTTGGACTAACAGCTGCTCTAGTCTTGCCTAACAAAGCTTAAAAGCAAGGCCTGAAAGGATCGAACTGTTTCCCAGTAACTGAGCTGCATCCCACAACAGACCTCACAAATATGTATTGCAATGTAACTATGAAGTGGAATTCACAATGCCTGGCATCCAGTAAAAAATGTACCTGGCATGGAAAGAAGCAGAAAAATACAAACCACAATGAACAGAAAATCAATTCATTGGAACTAACCCAGAAGTGGCACAGATGATAGAATTAGGAGACAAGGGTATTAAAACAGTTATTAACTGTAGCTCATATGTTCAAAACACCAGAGGAAAACTTGAGTGTATTAAGTAGAGACACAGAAGATACGCAAAAGAACCCACCAAACTTCTAGAGATGAAAACGTGACAATGCCTAAGATGAAAAATACAGTGGATGGAATTAACCTCAGACTAGATATGGCAGAAGAAAAGATTAGTGAACTTGCAGAGAGCAGTAGAAATGATCCAAAATAAAATAGAGAGAAAAACATCAATAAATGAAAAACCAAACAGAACGTCAGTGAGGTGTGGAGAAGTTCAAGGGGTCTGATATATGTATAACTGGAATCTCCAAAGAAGTTGGGGCTGGTGCAAAAAACAATTAGAATAAATATTGGCTGAAAAATTTCCAAATTGGATAATATTATAAACCCACAGATCCAAAAAGCTCCACAAACCACAAACACAAGAAACAGGAAGAAAACAACACCAGGGAACATTATAATCAAATTGCTTAAAACCAGCAATGAAGAGAAAAATCTAAACACAGAGAGAAGGGCTGAATGACCTACAGGAGCCCGAAGGTAAGAATAACGGCAGACCCCTTGCTGGAGACAATGAGAGCCAGGAGACAGTGGAGTGGTGTCTCTTGAGTACTAAAAAAAGAAAGGCCATCAACCTGGAACGTCCAATCCAGAAAAAGAAAAAAAAAAAAAAACCCTTCCAAAATGAAGGGGAGATGAAGAGCAGCATTTACACTGTCTCCTTTTCTAGACTTGTCCAGGGGACAGGGCCCAAAACTCAGCTCCTTCTCAGACACACAGGTCTGGACCTACCACTGTGGATTCTGATTTTCTCACTGGGTTTGGGTCCTAACCTGAGCCATGGTGACAACATCTAAGCGGCCAGTCTGGGGGGCTCCCTGCTCAGCCTTCAATCTCACAAAACCCAGCTTCAAGGCGCCTCCCTGGGAGCCAGACAGCGGGAGGTGCTTTGCTCGTGGGGGACTGGGTAGAGTCAGGCTTGTCTTGTGAGAGGCAGGGTTGAGGAAGCAGCAGCTCCTCAGGGCCTCTCCCCCGGGGACCCCAGTCCCTTGGGCCCAGGCCCTTCAGAGGGAGCATGGGGTGGAACAAGGCACAGGGTGGGGTGCGAGGCACGTTCTGCACACCAACCCTGACCCTTATGCATCCTTACCCGTCACCACAAGAGTGTGAAAACAAAAGAGACGTGCAATTTTTTTTTAGAAAAAACAACAAGCCAAAAAATATATAATGTCTATTTTAGCTGTTCACAAGGTTACAGGCAGTTTCCATGGCTACAGCTGTGCACTGCATGTGCTAGGGTGAGGAGGTGGGGCTCTCCTTAACCCAACAGTTGGGACACTTGGACAATTTCGGCCCGGGAGCCAGGCACCTGCTGCTGGCAGGAGAGAATGGGGGAGGGAGGGAGGGAGGGAGAGAGAAAGGGAGGGAGAGAGAGAGGGACTGCTCTCCCAGGACTGTGATGTCGGTGGTGAATTAGAATAACACGCTCGTGCTCCTCGGCCCACTGTAGTTTTGGTTGAGTTCTTGGGTCTATATCTCCCCGGAGAGAGCAGCCTGAGAGTTAGGGACAGGAGTCCTTATCTTATTTCACAGGTGGGGCACTGGGGACAGGGACCTGAGGCACCAGCAAACAGGTGCCAAATGAACACCTGGGCTGCTGGTTCATGTGCCTGTCACTCAGGGCTCCTTTCAATGTCCCCTCTCAGGCTGCTCAGAGGTGCCCTGAGATCTCTACCCCCATGAGGGAGAGCCCAGGGCAGATGGAGGGGAAGGGTGCCAGCCTGCCCCTGCTGGATGCAGGCAGCACCCCCTCCCCCAGGGGCCTTCCCCCTTCCCTGTGAGTGACCCTCGAACCTGTGCCCTGGGGGCACCTTCCACCTGGTCTGAGCCCTGCAATTTCAGCTTTGTCTCCTACCCTCCTCCTGTCCTGCCTCTGGGCTGTAGCCATTCTGGCCTTTAAATGCCTCACCTGCACAGAGTTCGCCTCTGCCTCCTGGCCTTTGCACACACTGCTCCATCGACCCAGAACTTCCATCCACTCCTTGCATGGTCAGGTCAGGCTCCTGCTCAGCTCTCAGCTCAGACGTGACTTCGCGGAAGCTTTGCTGCCCTCCCAGGCCTCCTCTGGGTTCCCCTTCTCAGCACAGGGTACTGCATTGTGCCACAAAGGGAACCTGGGTCCTGGGACCCCACTGCAAGCCTGACAGCAGCTGAAGCCGGTGTCTGTGTGTTTGCCTGTGTGTGTGTCTGTGAATGTGTGTCTGTGTATCTGTGTCTGTGGGTGTCTGAGTCTATGTGTGTCAATGTGTAAAGGGTGTGTGTATGTGTGCATATGTGTATGTCTGTGTGCATGTGTTGAGTGTGTGCATGTGTGTTTCTCTGTATGCATGTATGTGTCTGTGTACATGTGTGAATATGTGTGCATGTATCTGCATGCATGTATGTGTGTGTGCCTGTGTGTGAGTTGTGTTTGTGTATATGTGTGCGTGTCAGTGTGCATGTGTATCTGTGCATGTGTTCATGTGTGTGAAAGCGTGTGCATGTGTAAGCATGCACATGTGTATGTGTGCATGTGTGTGGTCTGTATGCATGTACAAGTGTGTTTTTGTGCATGTGTGTGTGCATGTGGTCTGTGTGCATGTGTGTATATGTGCATGAATGTGTGTCTGTGTACGAGTGTGTGTGCATGTGTGTGCATGTGTGTGCTAGTGTCTGTGTGCATGTGTATGCATGTGCAAGTGTGGGTGTGGTCTGTGTGCATGTGTGTGTCTGTGAATGTATGTGTGAGTGTGGTCTGTGTGCATGTGTGTGTGTGTGTATGCATATGTGTGTGTGCATACGTGAGTGTGAGCGTGTGGCCTGTGTGCATGTGTGCATGCGTGTCTGTGTGCGTGTGTGTGTGTCTCTGCATATGTGTGTGTGTGGTCTGTGTGCATGTGCAAGTGTGAGTTTGTGTGTGCACGTGTGTGTGGGTCTGTGTGCATGTGAACTTTGTGCATGTGTGCGTGTGCATGTGTGGTGTATATGTGTGCATGTGTGTGAATGTGTGTGCATGAATATGAGTCTGTGTGCATGTGTGTGTGGGAATGTGGTCTGTGTGCATATGTGTATGTGTCCATGTGTGAGTGCGGTCTGTGTGCAGGTGTGTGAGTGCGGTCTGTGTGCGTATGTGTGTGTTTGAGTGTGTGTGTAGTGCTGAGGGTGGATGAAGAGCAGCATGCAGGGGCAAAGGTAGAGTCCAGCAGCCTGGCCCATCCCAAAGAGACTGGCTGGCCCACATGGCAGCCGGGGCAGGGGCATGTGCCATGGTACCCCTGTTTCCCTGTGGGGTCACCCACTCTCAGTTCAGTGGAGCCCAGGGCACCTGGCACTTACGAGGGAAGCCCCAGATGGCCCCTGCAGCTGGGCCTCTAGATTCCTGCAGTTCATTTGAAGCTGGGCCCAGCTTGTTCCCTGGAGTTGTAGATGGGGTCTGCAGTGGGATGGGGTGGGAGCAGGGGTGAAACCAGAGGGTAAAAGGATGGGTGGAAGCCCAGGGAGTGATGGGGCTTGAGGAGAGGTTGGTCTAAGCTCCTGGAGTCACAGCCTCCCACAATCTTAAAGCCACATTTGAGAGTCTTAGAAAATCAGAACATGCAACCAGTGGCGGCTCAGAATCTGAGACTCCTTTCCTCTTAGGTTCAGAAGGGACTTCGGAAGATAACTGGTGTCATCGCACGCTCAGTGAACAATCGCAGACGCCCCCTAACCCCCTCTTCCCCTCGCAAATAACAATTCATCCAAGGCCATTAACTCAACTCTCCCTTGGTAGGGGGTAGACGGGTGCTTCATTGCCTCGAGCTCCTCGCTGAACTCCAGACATTTTGTGTCTCCCTGAGGTCACCCCAAGTTCTCTCCCAAGTACCAGCCATGAGGACCCCTGGGAGGGCCCTACCCACCTGCAAGCTGTCTGAGAGCAGGGCCTCAGAGGGCAGCAGGGCCTGTGAGCTGACAACCCTTCATCCATTCCTCACTCTCATTCACTCCTCCTGGAGCCCTGACCACCCACTGCCCCGTACTAGGCACAGGGGTTACAAAGACCCACCGGGCCCCCTTCCTGAGCCTCTGAGCTCTCTGGGCAGGGCGCGCCTTTGGAGCCAACTCAGCCATTCTGTTATAACTTGTGCGGTAACTCCGCTGCCCTGAGCAGTCTTTGACCAAGGCTTCGGCAAAGACCCCGCCTGGAGCAATTTTTTAACATTAATTTTCCTTTTTAAAGAAATTGGGCTCAGCCATTTTTAAACGAGCGGAGGCGTGCTATTGAAAGGGTCTGCGTTGCAGATGAGAGGATTTTTAGAAACTGGTCGTGCTGTCAATACAAGTAGCAGCATTAACCTCAGGGGCCTGGCCAGGCGAGACCCACCCCCTCTGGAGTTCCCTTCCGATGACTGAAGCCCCCGTAACTGGAGAACCACGGGTGCCACACGGGTCAGACGCAGCGGCCCCCCGGATTGCTCCCACACGCCGGCTCGCCTCCCATTTCTGGAACACTGCAAGTCCCTTCTTCCCTGCGGACATTTTGCTGCTTTTGAACATTTGAGGGAAGACTTTGACGGGAAACCAGATGCCGTCTCTGTCCCTAACCATGGGGTGCCTTGGTCCGGGGGAGCCACAGCCACACAAAACACCCAGCCATCTGACCACCATGGCGTCAGGGCACGTCTCGGAAGGGCTGACTAAAGCTGGGACCTGGCACTGGCCAGGAGGTCCTTCAGGCAGAGAGGGGAGTAGGTGGGAGGAGCCTCAGGGAGGAAGGGACTCTGAGGGTTCCAGAAACAGGCAGTAGACAGCACACGGAGTACCGCAGGGGGGACCAGCAGGGAAGCTGGGGGCTGGCAGGGTCTGTCCTGTGTGGGGCTCCACGGGCTGCACCGGGGCTGGGTTCTATCCTCAGCTGGGAATGATTTTAAGCAGGGTTTGAACCCTGCCACACACACACACACACACACACACACACACACACACAGAGGGAGTTTTAGCACTGCCACAGGGCCACTTGGCAGGCCTTGCCTCCAGCCATGCCCAAGACCCCGCAATATAACAAGTTCCATCTGCCACACTTCTACCTGGGCCTGGGATCTCCCATGGATGACGATGGATGAGTCCTCATCACTCTGAAAGCAGGAAAGAGCCAGGCCCAGTTTCATAGACCAGGAAACTAGGGCACAGAGAGGTTCAGTAACATGCCTACGCTCACCAGCTGGAAGAGTTCGAATCCAGCTGGTGGGGTTGGGCTATGGGGTCCCACGCTTGCGACTGTTCAGAGCATCTGACTGGTTCTGTGGACGTGCCCTCCCTGCTCCTCCCTCCCCCTGCTTCCGTCCACCAGTGCTACCCCCTCCCCTTCTGGCGCCTGGGCAATGATAGGCGTTTTCCCAGGAAGAGAAGGGCCAGCAGTGAACAGGACGGCACAGCCCAGGGGTGACAAAAAAGACCACACGAGTGATTGTTCAAGACTCTGCGTTGGCCGGGCGCGGTGGCTCAAGCCTGTCATCCCAGCACTTTGGGAGGTCGAGACGGGCGGATCACGAGGTCAGGAGATCGAGACCATCCTGGCTAACACGGTGAAACCCCGTCTCTACTAAAAAAAATACAAAAAACTAGCCGGGCAAGGTGGCGGGCACCTGTAGTCCCAGCTACTCGGGAGGCTGAGGCAGGAGAATGGCGTAAACCCAGGAGGCGGAGCTTGCAGTGAGCTGAGATCCGGCCACTGCACTCCAGCCTGGGCCACAGAGCGAGACTCCGTCTCAAAAAAAAAAAAAAAACAAACAAAAAAACAAACAAACAAACAAACAAAAACAAAAAAAAAAGACTCTGTGTTGGAAAACAATTTTTTTTTTTTTTGAAATAGAGATCTGTTCAGTAATTAGAGGGAACTCTCATGTGGGAAGTTCCACGAAGGTAAAATTAAAGTTGACTACATTTTTAATTTTGTAAATGGGTTCATACAGAGGCAGGAGGTTTCTGCATAATAAGTGTTTAACCAAACAAACTCTAAACACAGGTAAATACCAGAAGCTCACAGTCGACAATGTTGCAGAGAAGCTGATATTTTTCTAGTAAAATATTGGACGCTCTTTTCTGCCTTCCTTTGAATCAGAATTGAATCATTATATCCCAGAATCAGCCCTCTTAAAGCAGTGGCTAGTTTTGAACCGTTTAGAGGGGAGACCTGAGATGGGATTCTGGCCCTAAATATGGGCTCTCCTTTCAGCGGAGTCTGCTGGGCTCCAGGGCAGAGGAGGGGCCAGCGCAAGACGTTGGCCCAGGGAGAAAGGGCACCTGGGGTGGGTGGGTGCTCGCCTTCGGATTGGGAAAATGAACATCTTTATTTTGCCTTAGTAAAGTTCCCTAATGAATCAAGTGAGACTGCATTTGCCAACGCCAACTGGAGGACTCGAAAACAGGATGTAAACATGACATTTCAAACACAAAGGTGAGGCCCTTGACAAATGCTATAGAGAAACCATTCCCAGACGCCTCCCCACCTGCTGCTGTGGGTCCAATGCATCCCCAGCGCGTCCCACCGCAGCGGGCCTTTTCCTCCAGAGCCTCAGATCACTCTTGGCAAAATAATCAGAGCTAACGCTAGGGGGATGCATTGGCAGGAACCGCAGAGGGTCTGCATGGCTGGTGAGCGGAGTGGAGACCAGGGATGAGAGTCGGGGGACAGCACGCGGGAAAAGCAACCCCAGCCACAATGCAGCTTGGAAAGCTAAAAGCCAATGAGATGACAGGGAAGTGGCCCAGCCTGTTCTCTCCCACCCTCAAAGGGAGTAGAGGAAATTCAGGGGCATCTTTAGCGGGGCCACCGCTCATTAGCCAAAGTCGACAGACTAGTCCTCCTGCCTCCTGGTGATGACAGGAGACCCCATGTCTATGCCACACCGACTCCTTCCTGCTCCATACTCGTCCTTCAGGGCTTAGCTTAAGCCCCACCTCCAGGAAGCCTTCCCTGCCTGCTCCAGCCCAGGGCATACGTTCCTTCGAATCTGGGTACCTGCTACCTTGCACCCATCTTCTAATCCATGGACAGCTGCTTTTGCATTGCTATTTCTTTTCTTTTCTTTGTTGGTTTTTTTTTTTTGTGTGTGTGGGGGGGACACAGAGTCTCACTCTGTCACCCAGACTGGAGTGCAGTGGTGTGATCTTGGCTCACTGTAACCTCCGCCTCGCAGGTTCAAGCAATTGCCATGCCTCAGCCTCCTGAGTACCTGGGATTACAGGCGCACGCCACCACACCTGGCTCTTTTTTTGTGTTTTTATTAGAGACGGGGTTTCACCATGTTGGCCAGGCTGGTCTCAAACTCCTGACTTCAAGTGATCCGCCTGCCTTGGCCTCCCAAAGTGCTGGGATTACAGGCGTGAGCCACTGCGCCCGGCCTATTTATTTCTATTCACACTGCACATCCCTCGTCCAACTACGAAATCCTTCCCTGCAGTGATTACTTGAGTGGACGAGTATATAAAATGAACACACACAAAACATAAAACCTGTGGATGGCCTACGTGACTGTTTACTGATAGGGGTCCAGGTCAATCAATGACAGACTAGGGTGTCGACACGCAGACACAACCAAGACCTGTGAAGTCAAAGGACAGGGAAGAACACACACAGACTGGTCCCTCGGTGGTGCCCGGTGTGGCTGACACCCACGTCACTGACACAGCCGAGCACTGGGGGGCAGGCCACACCCAGGAAACCGGGGGCTTCTACTTTGTGTAAAAACAACCAACCAACCAACCAACCAACGAACAAAAGCTGAATAGCTTGGCTTTTCTCTTACCGCAAGCATGTATTTCTTTTATTCAAACACCCTTTAATATATGACGTTAAATATATAAGGAACATGAAGGAGACAATCACCCTTGCTTTATGCAAATAGAACCTCTTTTCTGCTGTGGTGGGTGGTGAGTCTCAAACTCCACGGAACACAGGAATCACCTGGGGGCTGGTTACAACAGGTCTGGGGGCCTGGGAACCTGCATTTCTCAGCTGCTGCTGCTGGTCCTCAAACCCCATCTGGAGTAGCCCAATTTCAGATTGATGTCTATAAGGTAGTGCAGCCAAATACAGCAAATGCAAATGAGGATGATTACAAAAGAGAGAGGACGGTTCTCCAGGGACCCGGGACCTGCCAGCAGGCCCAGCTCCCAGACAGGGCCAGCCTGTTGCATGCAGAAACTGTGGACCTGCTCATGAGAAACAGAGATGGAGGTGGCGATGGTTATGCCTGTGTGTGAACACTGAGGTCAGGAGCCAAGGCCGCCCCACAGTGTGGGGTTGGCCTGTTTGCCGGGTGCAGTCCGAGGCCTGTGGGCCCTGAGGCCACCTCACAGCAGAGCCAGGAAGTGAGCACGGGTCAGGGTTGCGTGGGGTGCACCTGGCACCTGGCTCGGCCGGGCCTGGGCTCTTCTCCCGGTCTGCTGGCTGGGAGGTAAGCTGGCACATCTGAGGCGGATGTAATGATTGCCATTTTATGAATGAAGAACCTGGGGCCCAGAGAGGCTGAGTAACCTCATGAGGGACACACAGCTTGGATGGAAACACGGCGCTGCTTAGCTACAGAAGCTGTGCTCTTGTCCACTCAGCCACACTGCCACCCTCAGTAGCCAGGGAATGTGGTGGACGAGGTGGCAGCCCCGGGAGCCTGGCTTGTTTTGGGGCCTCTGTCCCAGTCCCTGCCCAGCCTCCACTGGAGCCTCCCAGCTGGTGCAGCCTTCTTCCACCTCTGCCACCTGGGAAAACTGAGCACAAAGGCAGAGGTGACTAGCTCAGTCCGGCAGGGACCCACTCCCACAGGCACGGTTCCCTGAGGGCTGGGAGCGCCCAGAGCACAGGCGGTAACATCCAGCCCAGTGGAATGACGGCTCTGACACTGAGCTGCTGCTGAGATAACAGTCCTCCCCCAGGTCCCTGGGGCCGCATCCTCACTGCCTACACGTGGCCCATCCCGAGTGTCCGGCACTGCCTGAGCCTGACTTAAGGGAGTAGTATAGGAGTGACATTTGGGCAGTCTTAGGCCATCTCCCATCACCCCAACACAAACATCCAGCCCCCCACATGCTTGTCACTTGCCCTCTTCTTACCACCCTGGTCCAGGCCCCCATTGTTTCCCTTCCTCCCCAGCTTCCTGCCTGCAGGGCTCCCTCTCCAAGTCATTCCCCATGGTGCAGCCAGAGAGGGTCCCTAAAGGTCAGAGGTGACCGTGTCCCTCGAGGCTCACAGGCCCTGGTTCCTGTGGACTTTGGCGGAAAGTCCAACCACTGAGCAGGGCTTACAAGCCTGGTGGAATTGGACCCCACCTGCCTCTCCGGCCTCCTCCTTCACTGATGAGGCCCCAGGGAAGGAGGAGGCACAATCTCCATTTTCCAGCCCAAGAGCTTCAGATCCAGGGTTCCACAGCCAGAAAGCAGCAAAGCCGGGCTTTGAACTCTACCTCCACCAGCCCACATCACCCCAGGGGCAACAGGATTCCTTCCTCCCTCAAGCAACCCCCAGCAAGCGGGGATTGGGCCAAGGCCTGCGGGAGGATTCGGCAGTGGAGGGAGGGAGCTGGCAAACACTGAGGCCTCAGAACTCATCAAATCCCCTCTAGAGCAAATCCAAAAGGACTGAGACACTGCAAGAAGGACCAGCGCCAAGTGTGGCAGCAGCTGGTAGAGAAGCCCCCCAGCCCCACCCTGGCCTCTGTAGGGTGGGCCCCGGGACCACATGCTCTCGGTGTCCAAAAGCCTTTCGGCCGGGCTCACAGTTGCCCTGGTGTCCCATGTGCCAGCAGGGAAGGCAGGGGCACCCTCCTTTTTGCAGATGGGGATGTGGAGTGATGTGCCCGTGGTCTGGCCTGGAATCCACTCTCTCTGCCACACAAATTGCCATTTTACTGACACATAGATCAGGACTTGCTACTCTGAAGAGGGAAGTGGCAGTGGGGCCAGGAGCTGAGTGGAGGACAGAACAAGGGCCCGGCTGCTACTCTGCCTCCCCTCCTGCTCCGAGAGTTTAGAGTCAGAGGTAATTGACTGAGATGAAATAAATCTCTCCCCTCCAGAGTGCTGTAATTATTCTTCGCTGGAACCGGCTGCCATGAGGCTGCAGAGGCAGGCCCACGTGGCAGGAGCCAGAGGTCTCACTGCAGGAGTGGGTCCCGGTGCTGTGAAGCCTCAGCCAGAACCAGCACCAGAAAAGTCAGGAATATAGAGCCAGCCCCTAAATATACAAAACAGGGGTGATCACATGAGTAGGGAGTAGGGTTGGCAGGGATTGGGGGCTTGGACTCCGGTCAGTACGAAGATTTCAAAACCGCTCTGCACCCCCTCAATACCATGGCAAAAAGGGAGGAACTGCACTCCTCTCAGCTTCCATACTCCATCCAGGGCTTAGACGAACACAACTGCAATGGCTCAGAGGGGACATTAAATGATCCACCCCGTAATTTTGTCGATGGGAGACTGAGGTCTAGAGAGGAAAGTGACTTGCCCAAGGTCACCCAGAAAGGTGGACAGAACTCAGCAGATGAGTCCCGACTTCTCCACCTGTGCCTACCTTTCCCCAGGCGCCCTTGTTCATGTTTGCTGATAGTACCGGCATGACAGACGTGTGTTGGGGACTCCAGCCTCAAGGGTAGGAAGAGCTCTGTGGGGCTCCTTTACCTACTTGCTGGAGAGGGGAGGCTGGAGAAGCTGCAACACCTCTGTGTACCAGGATTCTGAGTGGTGTTGGCAGGTCCTGAGAGTCCAGCAGTGCACCCTGGAGCTCCCACTCCCTCCCCCTGCAACTGGGGCACTGAGGCTGGGAGCCTGTGGATCCTTCCCAGACCCCCAAATCCTTCAGGAGCCATTTCCAAGCTTTCTGAGTAAGTCCACACAAGCCAGCCCCGTTGGAAACTCAGCTGATAGGGAACCCAAAACCCAGCTGGATCCAGGGTACACAGACTGCCCTGTCGGTCTTTTTCATCGTGTCGTGCAGATGCTCAACGAACTGCCAGCAAGTGCAAGACCAAATGAACAAAACCCCACATTTCCTGGGTCCCCAAGCCTTAGGGTGAGATTTCTTCACAAGCCGCCAGCACCTAAGCTGTTTAGGAAGCTTGCAGTCAGTGCACCAAGAGTTAAAACCAACCCTTGCCCAGCCCAGGAAGTGCTGGTTCTCACCTTTTCAGGTGGGTAGAGCCCTGGTCACCTCCACTCCACTCTATTCTATAAGAGGGAGAAGGTGGGAAGATGGGCAAAGGTGCTTTCCCAGCAACCCTGAACTTTTTTGGGGTTGGCAATTACTGCTCTCCCCAGAAGCCCTGAAGAGCCTGGGCTGGCAGGGGCTGAGGGAAATGCAGGGGAGAAGGCTGGCAGGGTGGCTCCCTGGCTCTCCTGAGCTCCCACTTCCTGGGGAAGGTGCCAGGATGAATGCTGAGGCTCAGGCCTCAAGGATACTCCCTTTACCCTGCAGGAGGTTTCATGAACTTGACCCTTGAGTTTCTTGTGTCAGAGCCACCGGGGCTGCTACAGGACACACACATTAGCAGGATCACTTGTGCCCAGGCAGTCCCTGGCCGTAGGAGGACAGGACATGAGTGGGGTAAGACAGTGGAGTCCGGAGGACCCATGTCGAATATCTCTTGGGTTTTTGATGTGTACAGTCTTTTCCTTTCTGGCCGAGGAAACCCAGTGTCAATCAGGCACCCCCCACCTGTCACTGAAGCAGAGATTCCTAACAGACAAAGGTGTGAGGTGGTGGTGAGAGAGGCTGGCATGTTTGAGGCCAGCTCCACTACTTCCCCACTCTGTGACCTTGGGTAAGAGACCAAACTTCTCTAAGAATCAGTTTCTGCATCTGTGAAGTGGGGCCAAGGCCCCTTTCTTGTGGGTGTTGGGTGAATGGGATGGGATGAAAATGCAGCACCAGCTCTGGCAGAAGGCAAAGCTTAACAAATAAGTCTTTGCTCTTGGCAGGAAAAGAAGGGGGCCAGGTTTCCAGTGGGCTCTTCTGGGAAACTTTCCCTCCCCACTGCCCCCTCGCCCCCAGGCCACTGTTCCGAGGGAAATGAAGCCTCCCTTCCTAAAGTGGGTCCCCCGCCTCTCCCTAGGCCCTCGTGCCCACCTGGGTCTCAGTCTCCTCCTCAGGGAGGAGGGTGGAAACCAGGGGATGGGTGACACCAGCTGGGTCAGGGGACCTGGTGCGAGGCAGCCGGGGCAGGCTGCAGTTGGCACTCTGGACGAGTGGGCACCCCGCTGGAGCTTTCCAGCCTGCATCTTCTGCCCCACACCCCGTGACCCGCGGCCCTTACCTTGAAGCAAGGGAACGGCGCTGCCCCGGCCGCGAGGACTTGGGCGCACGTGACGGGGCGGGCGGGCGTCCGTCCCGGGCAGGGCGCAGCTAGCGGCGGCCGCTCATGCCCAGGCCACGGCGGTGGCGCCTGGTGGGGCTGGGCGGGCGAGGCGAGCGCTGAGAGGCCCTGGAGGCCCCCGGGGAGGCGACTGCGTGCCCGGGGGGGCACCCCTGCCAGCTCCGCGCTGCGGCCGCGACTCCGGACGCCCGGGCTGGCTCCCTGCGAGCGGCACGCGCGGCTCCAGCCTGGTTCCGAGCGCAGGGCGCGCGCTGGCGGGGAGGGCGCGCGCCCGAGTCTGGCGGGGAGCGCGCGTCACCGGCCCGCGCGCGCAGTCGTCGGGGGATGCCGGGTGCGGCCCGGGGAGCTGTCCCTGGTGCTGACGGCTCGTCCGCTCTCGCCGGGGCCGCGCGACCTCCTGGAGGCCTGGGGGCGCCCCCAACCCGGCCCGCGCCCAAGCGGTGCTCCCTCTGCTCTCCGCCTGTTCTTGGGGCGTTCCGGCTTCCACAACGTTGGGATCTGGAGTCAGGCCGAAGCTGCTGCTTATCCACAGTGGGGCAAGTGCCTTACCCTGGTTGAGCGGCTGGTTCTTATCTTTAAAATGGGGAGTTAACACCAGCACCTTTAGGGCTGGTCTGAGAACGAAATCCGATGATGTTTCGAGGCCCGGCACACCATAAGTGCTTAATAAATGCTCGCCTTTGTTACTATTTATTTCCCTTCTCTGAGTTAGCAATCCTGGAGCAATTGAGAGGAGGGGCAGGGCTTAGTCTGCTCCCCGTGGGAGGGTGTTTGGGGCATGGCGGCTGCCTTTGGATCTCTCCCACATCCACGGGGGAGGGGAGCAGATCCTTTCTCCCTGACCCCAAAGCACAGAGCTAGGACCAACGGCTAGACGTTAAAGCAAGGCAAACTTGGGCTGGGTACGAGGGAGACCTTTCTGACCTAAGGCTCCTACTCCTGAGAGGAGTACCCCAGGAGGCATTACCCCGTTTCTGCAGGTCCTCGAACTGAGGCTGCAGTCATAGGGACCCTGAACGGAGAGAAATCTGGTGTTAAAAATGTCAGGAAGGCTTTTGTGTTAGAACATGTACAGCACTCAGAGCTGTGCCTGGTAGGAAAGCACCATATAAATATGTGATTTTTTTTTTTTGAGACATATCACTCTGTCACCTGGGCTAGCGTGCAGTGGCATGATCTCAGCTCACTGCAACCTCCACTTCGTAGGTTCAAGTGATTCTCCTGCCTCAGCCTCCTGAATAGCTGGGATTACAGGCGTGCATCACGACACCTGGGTTATTTTTTTGTTTTTTTTTTTTGTTTGTTTGTTTTTTTTTTGAGACAGAGTCTTGCTCTGTCACCCAGGCTGGAGCGCAGTGGCTGGACCTCAGCTCACTGCAAGCTCCGCCTCCCGGGTTTACGCCATTCTCCTGCCTCAGCCTCCCGAGTAGCTGGGACTATAGGTGTCCGCCACCTCGCCCGGCTAGTTTTTTGTATTTTTTAGTAGAGAGGAGGTTTCACCGTGTTAGCCAGGATGGTCTCGATCTCCTGACCTCGTAATCTGCCCGTCTCGGCCTCCCAAAGTGCTGGGATTACAGGCTTGAGCCACCGCGCCCGGCATTTTTTGTATTTTTAGTGCAGATGGGGTTTTGCCACGTTGGCCAGGCTGGTCTTGAACTCCTGACCTCAAGTGATCTGCCCGCCTCGGCCTCCCAAAGTGTTGGGATTACAGGCATGAGCCACCACGCCTGGCCTTAAATGTGTGCTTGCATTATGATCGACCTTTAAGTTCTCTATAAAAAACATCATGGTAGTAACCATAACCTTGCTTCACCCCCATTCTAGACATGAGAATGCTGAGGACAGACAGAAGAGTAAAGTGCTGGGAGTCCATTTCCCTTTTACAGATGGGCTGAGCACAGATGGGTGAGCAACTTGCCCCTGGGCAAGAGAGTGAGTGCTCACACCACACAGACATGCTCCAAATGTCCAGCCTGTTGCCTCCCCTGCTGGGGCCCCAGGCAAGGGCCCCTGCTGAGTTTCTCCAGGCTGGTCATGTCACTTTGACCATAGAGAGTTTTCTTATAGCAAACCAGGCTAGTCCTCCTTTCTCTTAACTAATGGGGAAAGCTGGTCCCCGCCCCCTGCGAGTATCTTGTTCTCTTCCAAGCAGGATAATTAAACATCACCTGCTTCATTTCCTAAGGGACCAGGGGCTGTGTTTGATTCATTAATTAACTGCAAGTAGTACCTGCTCCCACCAGGCACTTGTCTCATGATAAACATCACTCATTATGTGCTTAATGCGTGCCAGACACAAGGCTAAACACCACGCGAGCATTGCCTCATTTAGTCTTCTCAGCAATCCGATGAGATATGGATACTGTCATTACCCTGACTTTGCAGGTGAAAACTTTAGGCTCAACAGCAGCAGACCTGAGGTGGATCTGCCTGATTCCCAAGCCATTGCTCCTAATCCCCTTCTTCCAGTACTTCCACATCTCCCCAACCAGCCCCACCTAGAAAAAAGGATGGTAAACACGGATAGAAATTCCATATAAGGAGAGAGAAAGGCAGAAAGAGAGAGCCAGGAGGAAGAGGCAAACCAGTCAGCCAATCGATGTCCTAGGAGTTGACACAGGAATCCTTTAAATCATCATTTTTAGTCAAAATCCCCATTATGACAACTGAGCAACTTGTTTTTTATTTAAGAGTTGCAAATGTGTGCCAAGAATTTTAAAAGCAACACCACTACCAAGCCTTGTCTTTATCAACCAGCTCAATGCCCTTCCACTTCTCCCCATGCTGACTTTTTATTCAAACTCTGCAGAATCCTGCAGCTATGGATCTGAGCAGCTGGAAACCTCTGTGGAACCAGCTCAGACTCTGTAGCTCTCAGCCTCTTGACATACTGGTTTCTTTCCCGTGCTGTGCAGAGAGATGTGGTCCTGATGCCTGTGATGACGAAACCTTATTTAAAATGGAGCCCATTTTATTTGAAAGAGGTCTGAATATTACCCACAACATGTACAGTAGATGCCTGCATTACCCTCACTTTACGGAGGGTAACAAAGGGGTGAAGTGACTTGGCCAAGGTCACACAGCCAGCAAAGAGGTGACTACACTGAACAGATTCCATTTGGATCGCAATGCCAGATGGTCACCACCAAACTCGTTATTTATGTGCAAAAGCATGTCCTGATTTTAAGCAAAAACCAATTTCAGAAAATAAAAATGGGTGGGGGGAGAGAAAGACAAGAAAGAGTCTCTGGTCTGACTTTATAAAAACAATTCATCATCAGGATTCCCTAAATAGCAAGTTCTCCTGGTGCGTGCAAAAAAAAAAAAAAAAAAAAGGATCCTAGTTACACGCAGTTCTTTTAGGTGGCCAAAAACAGGTCTGGGGGTGGGAGGAGCGACATTCCGCCGCCGGACTGGTGCTCCATCCACTACAATAAGCTGTTTAGTCGTGTGTCAACCTCAGCCAACGGCAGCTACTCTGTCCCCACCACCAGCATCGTTCCACAACAGAGCTTCATGGATATAACTCAAATTCAACAGATGGCCAAGTTGGTTGAACACCTCCCAACACATTGGTTCATGGGTGGCAGTTTACAAAGGTTCATTTTCCACTTAGGGCAAATGGGGCTTGCGTAAGATCATCCTGACACTATACGAGCAGGACCTCTGTGCGCATCGGTTTCTTGGAGTCAAGTGTGGATAGCCTCATTGCTCAAAGACTTACAGCCTCCTGAAGAAGAGACATCAGCCTTTCTTTCTCTCTGGGGATCTGTACGTGCCCAAGAGGTGCTCATTGGCTGGATATAGAGGAAAAAACAAAACCAGCGGTGGCAGGGAAACCCTGACATTCCAATCATACCTGCACCCCATGCACAGTCCCCCGCACGCTCATATGGTGGGAACGACGTGCTTGGGAACAAAGGATGTGAGCAGCTGCTGTTGATGGCTGACTCTAATTCTACAGAGGCAGAAAGAACAAAGTGCTCGAGGAATAAAGTTTCTGCCAGGATGTGGAGAGTCACGAGAATGATGCCCAAGAGCTTCTCCCGTTCCCTTTCTGGGAACCCTCTGGAAGGGGCGAGCTCGTCATCTCCAGACATGTCTGGGCAGAGGCTGGCTGTCCACTTGCAGCACAGCTGACACCCAGGGACCCCTCGGCATTAGAAGTCTGTGAGATTCCAGAAGGGGCAGCTGCTCACTGGTCTGTGTGGGTGCCCCCCGGCCCCCAGCACCGACCTCCATTCAGCTGCTTGATGGATCTCAGGGCAATGAAAGGGAGTCCGTGTTGGGTTTACCAAGCTCTTCCTCATATTGGTGCCAGGCCAAACTATTGAAGTGGTTGCTGTTTCCACTGGCACGTACTTATGGAAATTACCTGGGCCTTGCGGCAGTTACTAGATTAACCTTTGTTTGGTCTTTGAATTGTTTCCTCCTCTTAGTCTGCAGCCATAAGACGTTCTGCAGTTGATTTGACTGGGCCCAGCGACAGCCCCTTTGATCCGTTTGTGTCACTGAACCTGTGTCCACTCAACTGCAGATGATCTGTGCAGGTCAAGGCCAAGCCCATTTAGAGAAGAGATGAATTTTTAAAAAACAAACTGTTGAGAGATGGGCAACTGCTAGTCACTGTGATTACTCTGTGATGCTGAATAGGCAGAGTGTGCCTCGCATCCCGGGGCTGTTAGATTGGACGTCTTTTAGATGGGACCAGGAGAATGACGAGGCACCAAAGTGTGCAAGAGAGGGTGAGAGGGTTGGGCAACAGAGGGTGCCAGTGGATAGAGTGGGAGGGTGTGTGCGGGCTCAGGTGTGCAACGTGTGGGATGTTTCCATTGCCCTGGTTTGAAAAGACAGCCTCATCTGTGTGAAAAGAAATTACTGGTGGTTTTTAATTACTGCAACATTTTAAAACGTTGTGACAGCAAGCTTGACGTGTTCGTTCTTTAAGAGTCATCGTGGATGATGGATGAGGAGGAGATGGTGCTGAGAGGCGCTCGGGGACCCGTCAAGGGGTCTCTCCCAGCTCCCTCTGTGTATCACGGATCAACCTGAGAAATCCTGCCACAGAGCAGAGGAGAAGCGAGACAGGAGTTATGGAGGATTTATTCTTTCAGAGCCTTCCTCCATTGCAGGGATTTTTTTTTACTCCAGAGAGGCATTAACAGAGAGTACTCCTAATCTGGGTTTTACTTTCTCAGCCAAAGCACTTCTTCACAGCTTTGAGCAAACGCAAGCCATGCCTACATTCGTTCATTCATTGCCTCACGTACTGTGGGCGCAGAGACAGAGGCAAGAGGCCTCGTCATCACGAGCTCAGAGGGAGGTGAGGGTTTCAAAGGTTGACGGGACAGGGCCTCCTGAGGCGGGCAGAGCGGGACGGGGACCACCTGGCTGATAGCTAGCATTTGTCTTGTGCTTATTACCGTTGAACTGTGTTGACAGCCCTGGGAGACAGGCACGATTCATTCATTTTGCCGAGTTTACAGTAAAGAACCTGAGACAGAGAAAGTGAATGACCTGCCCAAGGCTGCCCAAGGCCAGGACCCATCTGACTCCGAAGTCCACCCAGACCACGTCCTGTGCCTGCGGTGTGACCCTCAGTCTATTTCAGTAGAAAATAAGAAATGAAAATCGGAGATTGCCTATCTGGACTAGGGGAACCTAATATTGAAGCAATCTTCCCATAACCTTTCTGCTTCTATTAGCACAGGGTTGCAGAGGTCGCTGAATGCTGTTCATTTTAATAAAAGGATGAAAAGAGAACACCCACGATGACTGACACAGGCCAGCGTCAGGACATGACAATAAAATGTCATGCCAGGCTGACATGCCAGCCTTTCATTTGAGCCGTGCAGAGCGGGTTCTCCCCTCAGGACAGTCTCTGGAGCACCCGTGGGGCAGCTCTGCCACCGTAGGACTCACCTCACAGACACAGTCTCCTCTTGGGTGCAAAGAATAAAAACTTGGACTTACATCATTGCTCTCCTGTCAGACTCTATCCAAGCTACCAGCCCCAAAGCCTGCCTAACAATGGCAGATTTGGATGTGGGTGAGGAGGAGGAGGGCATGGGAGGAGAGAAAGGAGAACGGCAGGGGTAATCGTGGGGAAGCAGGTGGTTGTGGCAGAGCGAGGACATGAGGCCAGGGCTGGGACACCCAGGGGCGGTGGGAGTCACAGGAAGCCCTGGCCTGGATGCTGCCTCCATCCCCATCTGGCTGGCTTGGGGAGGCAGAAAGAGCATCAGCTATAGGTCTGTGCAGGAGCAGATGAGCTCTGCTGCCGGGCTAGTCTCACGCTGTGAAATGGGAGAGGGGCCTGGCCCTGTCACAATCTGCCACAGACCGTGGGAAGGAGACCGGGGCACTGTCTCGTCTGTTTGGTCACTCATTCCCTGCCTCTCTGCACTGGAATGGCACATCCACGAGGGCAGGGCCTTTGTGCCTCTTGTTCTCTACTGTCTCCCAGCACCAGCCACAGCAGCTGTTTGTTGAATGAATGAAAGACGTTCGTGTGAGAGAGTGTCTGCCTGCGGCTCTGTGGAGTCAGATGCAGTGTCCCCTGCAAACACAGCTGGTCCAAGATTGGCAGCCACCCAGATAAGAGGTGGCAGGCAGCAGAGCCTCCCCCTGCTCTGGAAACCCCACACTGAGACCACCGGCCATCGTGATTGGACCGAGGGGGAATCTGAGGCAGCCAGAGGCAAGCGACCGGCCAGGGGTGTAGAGAGCATGAATAGCTCAGTGGTGAGCGCTGGCCCAGAGCCTCCTTCCCTGCACCACTGACTCCCTAGAGAAGGGGCAGAGCCCTACTCAGCCAATCTGCCCTGAGGACGCTTGGACCATGGCACGAGGCCCTGGGCTGAAGAGGGCAGCCTCTAGCCTCCAGCCTCCCTCTCTGCACCCTCCCCATTCCCCGCCCCAGTGTGTCCACCCTTGTCTCGAGCGCCCTCAGCCAGGGCAGCCTTCCCCTGCACGAGCCCCTTGGCTGCTCCTCTTCACCCCCAGGATGACGTCCGCCCTGCAGCCAGCATTTGAGTCCCCACAACCGCCCCCAGGCTCGTGACTCCAGCTATACCCAGACTGGCTATTTCCAAATGCTCACGCCTCACTGCCTTTAGCGGGCTGGTCCCTCTGCCAGAGGTGCCCTTCCTACCTGCCTCCATCCCACAAACTCCTACACACCCTGCAAGGCACAGCTCAAATGTTGCAGCCTCCGGGAGACCGGGAAGGTCAAAGGCAGCATATAGTGCGGTGATCAAAGTTCTACTGCTAGTTTCTCTGCAACTGCTTGTTTAAATCTACTTGAACATGAGCCTTTTAAGCGTAGGGGCTGAGTCAGACTGACTCACACATTTATTGAGCACCTACTGTGTGCAGGCTCAGCACTGGGTGCTGGGATGCAGGAATGGACAGGACAGGAACTGTCTTGTCCTCTGAGGGTGAATGACCTAGTGGAGCTGCTGCCATCTCCTCCGGGTCAGGCCCACAATTGGGGGGTCCAGATTTGGGGCCTGGGGATGTAGATCTGGGGGTGCCCGTATAGCACAGCTCCTCTGCCACATGGCAGCACAGTGGGAACATATGGACTTGGAGTCCAGTAGAATGGGGCTCCATCCTGGCCCTCTGATTTCTAGGTAGATGAACACAGCCCTTCTCTCAGCCTCTTCGAGCCTCAGTTTCTCCATGTGTGGTGTGGAGCCGTGTAGGGTGGTGGTGAGGATGACCCTCTGGCCTCTTGACCTGGCACAATGCTCCACAGGCCAGAGCTGGAGGAAAAGGCTGTGCCTGTCCCAGCAGCAGTGGCTGGCCTCTGCCTTTCCCCTCCAAATCCCACACCCCTGCTTTTGTGCCACAAATCCCTCCTCTCCCTCCTGGTGCTCCCACCTCCTGCCACCAGGTGCTGGTCTCGGGAGTGCCCATCTTGCCAGCTTCATCCCAAAGAGCTCAGTGGTGGTTGGGTGGGTGGGGGACATAGGAGGGGCCTTGGCCAGACAGTCTCCATGGCCCTGATGGAGCCGGGAGGCTGAGCTGCCCACAGTGGTGCAGGTTGGCCTTCCACCCTCAGGCGCCTGCCGTGGTGCTCACCCCCTGATAGCCCTGTGGACTCTCTGGGGAGCCCCTCTGAGGATCCACTCTGCAGGCCATCCCTCCTTGCCTGGTTAGGAAGGGCTCTGCCTTCTTGGTCTTTCCCTTGGCAATGCTCTGGCTTGGGGGGCTGGGGGTGAGAGCAGTGGGTGGCTGAGGCTTTGGGGAGAACATCTGGAGGGAAATTAGCATGCGCAGGCCACAGGGAGGCCGCTTTGCTGGGTGGTTGAGTGCCTCCAAAGCAAGCCAGCTGATGCCGGTCCCTGCCACTGAGCTGCTCCCAGCATCGCAGCAAGCAGCATGGCAGGCACGGGGAGAGCCAGTTAGAACACATCCAACCCTCACCACGGAGCCTTCCAGCCCCTTCCCTCCACCGCCTTCCTTGGTCTCATCACTGACCACTGTCACCCTGAAATGAGGTCAGAGCTCAGCACATTACAGGAGGAGAGTGAAGGCTCTCTCTATTAGAGCTTCTAGTACCCCTCAAGGGCCCTGTTCTGAAAGCCTGGAGTGCAGCCTGCCTCTGCACGCGGAAATGGTGCTTGGACACCGTCCTCGTTAAGAAAGTCACAGTCACACATGAGGCACGGCCCCTCTCAGCTTGTGTTTGCTTTGTTTTGTTTTGATGGAAAGTTGGGGTAGGTATACCACCGCCAAACAAATAGCTCATGTCCCGTGTGCTCTGGAACCCTGTCACATTTGGGAGCTGTAGTTTTCCCCTTGGAGGAGCTAGGGAGGGCTCCCTGCTGCCCCATGCCCCTCCATTGGAGGTCCTCTGTCTGGAAAGCCTTGTGTCTGTGTGTGGTGGGCAGGGCTGGGTTTCAGGGGCTTGGGCCAGAGTGGGCTTTCCTGGGGTTGAATAGCCTCCCTATCCCGGAAATAGGCCCTGCCTCCCTTCTGTGTGATGGCTTGCAGCTCACCAGAGTGGGTGGAAAGCTATGGGAACGTGTCCGTGAGCCACGTAGGTAATAAATGAATGGTGGCTGGTTTTTGCCCAGGAATCTGTACGGATGTCACTGACCAACTCCTGGGACTTCCAGCCTCCTCCTGGACATGGCCAATGGGAGAGAGGGAGGAAGGGGTGGGGCTGTCTGCACCCCTGGTTCCCTCTTTGTGGGGCCAGCTCCTGGTACTTCCAGCTTCCTCCTGGGCGTGGCCAATGGGAGAGAGGGAGGAAGGGGTGGGTCTGTCTGCACTCCTGGCTCCCTATCTGTAGGGACATGTGTAGCAGGGTTGGATCTCTTGACCCAGGTCTCTCCTTCTGGGGTCAGAAACTTCTCCTCCCTCATCCCTTCAGACACAGGAGTGTGCTAACAACACCGGTTATCCACCTTCGCAGGTGCCTTTCCTTCCCTGGCCCCTCCTTGTAAACAGCCTCACTTATTATACCCTCTTGGGTGCCTTAGTTTGAATGACCCATCAGTTTCCTCCTGGGACCCTCCTCCCACCCACGTGGGACAGGGACCCTCTGCCCAAATCCTCACCATCCCAGATGTTACCAGTCTGTATGGTTCCTTCAAACCCACTGGGTAGAAAATGACCTCTCATGGGCAGACTTGGCGTTTGCTGCTGGCAGGTAAGAGTGCTTTCACATACCTCGATTTGCCCATTTTCCCCCATTCCTGTGTCTCTGAGTCTTCATGGTCATTGTAGATGCTCTGATTTTTTTTTTTTGAGATGAAGTTTTGCTCTTGTTGCCCAGGATGGAGTGCAATGGTACAGTCTCTGATCACTACAACCTCTGCCTCCCAGGTTCAATAGATTCTTCTGCCTCGGCCTCCCGAGTAGCTGGGATTGCAGGCATCTGCTACCACGCCCAGCTAATTTTTTGTATTTTTTTAAATAGCGACAGGGTTTCGCCATGTTGGCCAGGCTGGTCTCAAACTCCTGACCTCAGGTGATCCACACACCTTGGCCTCCCAAAGCGCTAGGATTTACAGGCGTGAGCCACTGTGCCCGGCCAATGCTCTGATTTTTATGTTTGGTTTTCAAACCATCTAGAATTTTTGTGGGTATGATGTGAGCTACAGGTTAACAGTTTTTGTCTTTTTTTTTTTTTTTTTTTTTTTGACACACGAATAACCCGTTGTCACTCCCTTCCCAATTGAGGTGCAACCTGCATTCAACCACACATCGCATTCCTCCCCACAGGCTCCGTGTCTGGCCCTGGCCACCCTACCCACCGACTCATCTGTCCCTTCAATGATGCATGACCAATGCAGCTACCACAGTTCTACGGAGCGCTTGTTATCTAGAAGGTCAAGATCCCAGTTCATGTTCTTTTACCTTTGGGGGCTTTAATTAAGACTGGGTTGAACGCTAGATGACTTTGAAGAAATTCAACCTTTCAGAGGTGGAGCGGAGTGGCAGAGGCTCTGGGACCAGACCACCTGGGTTTGAATCCCAGCTCTTCCAGTCTCTAGCTGTGTGATGTTGGACAAGTTGCTTGACTTTTCTGTCTCTCAGCTTCATTACCTGTAATATGGAGTAATAATAACACCGATGCTACTTGCAGGGTTGACAGAATGAATAAGCTAAGATATATAGAGTGCATATTAAATCAGACATCTTTTCTTTTAAGATAAATCATTATTGTATTTACTACTGGGAAGGAAAACAATGCTGCCAGTTAAGCTGAGAGATGCCCTTGATTGTAAAATGTATCTGTTTCAGGGATGTTTCAATGCACAAGGTGTATACCTTAGAATCCACACAGCGGGATCTTACTTTTACCACGTTACAAGGTCTTCCTATTAAGGATTGGGATTTTTATCTTTGTTTATTTAGAATTTCTATTTATCTTTATTTATTTAGAATTTCTATTTATCTTTATTTATTTAGAATTTCTATTTTTTTAACCCTCAGCAAAACTTTGTAGAGTTCTTCATATAAAGTTTTTAGTGTCTTTAATAATTTTTAGGAAGGCAAAAGAGTCCTAAAACCACAAAATGTGAGAACCACACGTCTATATTAACAGGGAGGTTGGGAAACTCCTAATCATCTTGACAGATGCTGAGAAAGCAGCCAGTCAAAGTCAGCACCATTGATGATTTAAAGACACGGGGGGAAACTCACTAGCCCGCTGACGGGAATTCAATAGCACCTACCGCAGGCATCCCACACTTGGGAAACTCCAGGAGCGTTTGCAGGAAGCAGTTGAGCCCTGCTTCCCAGCCACCGCATCAGCCACAGCAAGGGAGGGCTGGCGAACCCACGAGACGGAAACAGAAATGAAAGACATGAATATTGAACCAGAGGAGGCAGCTCTGTGACTGCTCGCCGACACTTGGAAAATTCCACTCGGTCAACTCAAGCAAACCCAATGAAGATTTATTAGCACAATTACAAGTTTAGCAAGTTGGCCAGATACACGATAAACATTTTTTTTTAAGTCAAAGTTTTGCTCCCATTACCATAACCCAATTAGACAGGTGATGAAAACATGGTTCCGCTGGAGAAGCACAGAAGGGGCTTAATGGAATCTGTGATTTAAAAATATTAAGCAAATACAGTAAATAAACCCATGGAAGATCTGGGAGCTGAGCAGATGAATATTGTTCATCATCATTCTCTATATTTTTCTTATGTTTGAAATATTTCGTAAAACAAAGAAGGCAGTAGAGTAATTTCTCCCTCCCCACTGGATGCCTGGAACGTTGAACAGGGCTAAGCCTTATAGATACTAAGCTTGGAGAATAATTTCTTCTTCCTTCACCTTTTTTTTTTTTTTTTTTTTGATGGAGTCTCGCTCTGTCACCCAGGCTGGAGTGCAGTCGTGTGATCTCGGCTCACTGCAACCTCTGCCTCCCTGGTTCAAGTGATTCTCCTGCCTCAGCCTTCTGAGTAACTGGGGCTACAGGCACACACCACCACGCCCAGCTAATTTTTTGTATTTTTAATAGGGATGGAGTTTCACCATGTTGGCCAGGCTGATCTCAAACTCCTGGCCTCACGTGATCCACCCACCTCAGCCTCCCAAAGTGCTGGGATTGCAGGCATAAGCCACTGCACCCGGCACTCCTTCACTATTTCATAGCTAACAGCTATGTTCTTACTGTACATCTTAGTAACCTCAGCATATGATTATTTTCTTTCCTTATTAAAAACTTTCACCTTTTCATGCAAAGACAGCACTTTATGGCTTCTTTTTGGCATCCAGATTGCCAGCCTCACTGCTCTTGTCCATTAGGACCATTACTGCATAAAATAAAGGTTATATGAGCATGAGCACTGCACTGTGGGCAGTTGTTCTCAACACCAAGACGGCTACTAACCAACTAACAGACCAGCAGCACAGACAGCATGGAGACGCTGGGTATGTCCAGGATGTGATAGAGAGGGAACAGTGCAAGGTTTCATCGCGCCACTCAGAACGGCACACAGTCTAAAACTTATGAATTGTTTATTTCTAGAAATTTTTTTTTTGAGATGGAGTCTTGCTCTGTTGCCCAGGCTGGAGTGCAGTGGTCAGATCTCAGCTCTCTGCAAGCTCTGCCTCCTGGGTTTACGCCATTCTCCTGCCTCAGCCTCCCGAGTAGCTGGGACTACAGGAACCCGCCACCTCGTCCGGCTAGATTTTTATATTTTTTAGTAGATACAGGGTTTCACCGTGTTAGCCAGGATGGTCTTGATCTCCTGACCTTGTGATCTGCCCGTCTCGGCCTCCCAAAGTGCTGGGATTACAGGCTTGAGCCACCGCGCCCAGCCTAGAATTTTCCATGTAATATTTTTAGACCCCTGTTGACCTCAGGTAACTGAAACCTCAGAAAGTAAAACTGTGGGTAAGGGAGTCTACTATGATAGTGACACAATTCTTTAGACTCAGCTCTATGTTTTAAAGGTTTGTGTTAACCTCTCCCTTATTTCCTCTGTCCCTGGGCTTCCTCTTCCTTGGGTTAAGATTTTTGTTTTTTTAGAATATACCCTTGAGTAATTCTTTCAGAAAGGAAGATTGCATGCTTGAACGTTTCCTTTTGCTCTCAAACTAGAATGCTGGGTTTGGAACGGCAGATTCCACAACGTTTCCTCTCACAACTTTGCAGGAGAGATCCGTGGTTTCCTGTCACCCAATGCTGCTGCTATGAAGGGTGACGTGAGTCTAGTTCCTCTTCCTCCATGGAGACCCTCTCTGCTCACCCTCATTCACATTCCCACTTTGGCCCTCAGGCTCTTGCTGTCCTCTCTCTCTGGAAGCATCAGAGGCCTTGCTCTGTTTTTGGTTAATGGGAAAGAGCCACACTATGTCTATTGTGGGCCTGTTTGCATTTGCTCTGTGCAGCACCTGGCGGGTTCATTGACTCTGAAGACCGACATCCTTCTGTGGTTCTGAGATGTCTGGGCACTTTCTTTCTTCCCTCTTGGTGACTCCATATTTTGGAGATGTCCACTCCCCAGGCTGGGAGACCTGAAGCTCCCCCAGATCTCCTACCTTTCCCCTCTCATTTCCTCCACTTTGCCCTTTAAGTTGAGTTCCTCGAGCAGTGCCCACCCGATCTTCCTGCTTACTAATTTGCTCCTCAGCTGTCTCTTTCTGCTTTTCAGCCCGTCTATTTTAAAATTTCTGTGATCTCTAATTAGTTCTTTTATATAAAAGCCCATTCTTGCTTCATGAATAGATAACCTCTCTTATCTCTCTAAGGATAGTAATTATATTTATTTTTAAAAGTCTTCTTCTGTTGACTCAATCCACGCAGCTTCTTCCCTGGCCATTGGAGTTTCTGTTTCTGAGATGATGTCTCTCTTTTGTGGGGTTGTTTTCCTACACGCTTGGTCCTGCAGGCAGTGTGCCTGTGTCTTCCTGCACTTAAGAGTCCCTGTTCATCTGCCACTGCTGTGTCTGCGCCTGTTCCTCTGATGGAAGATGGGGAGGAATATGCGACCAGCTGAGTGGCAGGGAGTCACTCTCCTTGGGTTGGGAGTTCCTGTCTTTCATTGAGGTCAGTAACTCTCTGGCCACTGCCCTGCTACGGTGACTACGCTGCTTGGGTTAAGGGCTTGGAGGCACCCTGCTGCCCACCATGGCAGGGAGGAGCAGATGTTCAAGTTGCTGGCCCCAACGCAACAACTCAACTCATCACCCTGACTGTCATCCACCCACCCTGGCCATGACTGTGGAGCCGCAGGCTACCTCTGCTGCCATCTTAGAACACCTTCTGGGGTGCAGTTTCCTCCAACATTGTTTCTTTGCATCTTTCTGTGATTTGTACGTAAGTCTGATCCACTACAAAGACTTTTAGTGGATCTTCTTTTTTTATAATCAATCTTTGAATAATTTTTTTCTTATAAAATATTTTTCTGAAACTGTGGAAATTTGATGGAGATTGGGGATATACTTAGTTTGTCATTTGACTGAAGGCCAAGAATATCATTGAACACACTCCAAAGGGCATGTTCACCCGGATGCCCAAGGAACCCTTCTTCAGGACAGGTGAGGCACTGGCAGGTCCTCTGGATGGAGCACCCACCACCAAGAGGTAGCATTCTTTCATTTGAATGTTGCTTTCAGGTTGAGACTAAAACTTGGATCTGCTTGACATTCTGAGACCACGCAACAGAAGATAATCAGGATGCTTGATATGGTTTGGCTCTGTGGCCCCACCCAAATCTCATTTCAAATTGTAATCTCCATAATCCCCGTGTGTCAAGGGTGGGACTTGTTGGGAGGTGACTGGATCATGGCGGTAGGTACCCCATACTGTTCTTGTGATAGTGAGTGAGTTCTCACAAGATCTTATGGCTTTATAAAGGGCTCTTCCCCCTTCACTTGTTCACTGTCTCTCACCTGCTGACATGTAAGACATGCCTTTGCTTTAGTCTCACCGTCCACCATGATTGTAAGTTTCCTGAGCCCTCTCCAGCCGTGTGGAACTGTGAATCAATTAAACCTCTTTTATTTTATAAATTATCCAGTCTCAGGTATGTCTTTATAGCAGTATGAGAACACACTAATACAATGCTTAGGCCACAAACATAATGGACAATTCCAGTGCCTTTCTCTGAGCTGGGGATGTGACATCCTCTCTCTGACTGGAGCCTCCAGTTCACCTGGAGCTCCCCTTTGCCCCTCAAGATGCTGGCCTTGTAGCTCCTGTCTGTACAAATGTGGGAAAGGCTGGTTGATATTTTGGTTAGGCTGGGCATGGTGGCTCACACCTGCCATCCCAGTGCTTTGGGAGGCTGAGGTGGGAGGATTGCTTGAAGCCAGGAGTTTGAGATCAGCCTGAGCAATATAGTGAGACCCTATCCCTACAAAAAAAATTTGGAAAATTAGCCAGCCACAGTGGCTTACACCTGTCATCCCAGCTACTTGGGAGGCTGAGGCAGGAGGATTGCTTGAGCCCAGGAGGTTGAGGTTGCAGTGAGCTTTGATCACACCATTGTAACCCAGCCCAGACAATAGAGAAAGACTTTGTTTCAATCAATCAGTCAATAGACTCCCTCCTATTCCATATTGACGTACTGTTAATGGCAACAGATGATTTCTGCCAAAGGGGTGACAACACCAACCATACTAGACAAAAAGATTGGCACTAGAAATTCCACAAGAGGTGATCATTTACAAGAACCTGGAATGGACCAAGAACTCTTAGCAATGACCACACAGTGACTGTATTAGTCTGTTCTCCCACTGATATAAAGAATTACCTGGAACTGGATAGTTTATAAAGAATAGAGGTTTAATTGACTCACAGTTCCACAGGCTGTACAGGAGGAATGGCTGGGGAGGCCTCAGGAAACTTACAATCATGGTGGAAGATGAAGGGGAAGCAAGAACATCTTCATATGGCAACAGGAGAGAGAGAGTGAAGGGGATTAGTGCTACACACTTTAAAACAACCAGATCTCATGAGAACTCACTATCATGAGAACAGCAAGGGGAAATCCACCCCCATGATCCAATCACCTCCCACCAGGTCCCCTCCCCCAACACTGAGGATTATAATTCAACGTGAGGTTTGGGTAGGGGCACAGAGCCAAATCATATAATTCCACCCCTGGGCCCTCCAAAGTCTCATGTCTTTCTCACATTTCAAAACCAATCATGCCTTCCTAACAGTCCCCCAAAGTCTTAACTCATTCCAGCATTAACTCTAAAGTTCAAGTCAAAAGTCTCATCTGAGACAAGTCAAGTCCCTCTGCCTATGAGCCTGTAAAATAAAAATCAAGCTAGTAGCTACTTCCGTGATACAATGGGGGTATAGGCATTGGGTAAATGCTCCTATTCCAAAAGGGAGAAATTGACCAAAACAAGGGATAATAGGCCCCATGCAAGTCCAAAACCCAGCATAGCAGTCATTAAATCTAAAAGATCCAAAATAATCTCTGTTCACTCCACATCCCACATCCACGTAACACTGATGCAAGGAGTGTACTCCCAAGGCTTTGGACTGTTTCAATCAATCAAACAGTCAATAGATTCCCTCCTAATCCATATTGACATTCTGTTAATGGCAACAGATTATTTCTGCCAAAGGGGTGACATCATCAACCAGACTAGACAAAGAGATTGGCACTAGGAATTCCACAAGAGGTGACCATTTACAAGAACCTGGAATGGACCTCCATCCCTGTGATTCTGCAGGGCAAAGCCCCTGCAGCTGCTTTCACAGGATGGCGTTGAGTGCCTGCAGCTTTTCCAGGTGCATGGTGCAGGTTGTCAGTGGATCTACCATTCTGGGGTCTGGAGGATGGCAGCCCCCTTCTCACAGCTCCAGTAGGCAGTGCCCCAGTGGAGGCTCTGTGTGGGGGCTCCAACCCCACAATTCCCCTCTGTACTGCCCTAGTAGAGGGTCTCCATGAGGGCTCTGCTTTTGCAGCAGACTTCTGCCGGGATTTCCAGATATTTCCATACCTCCTCTGAAATCTAGGTAAAGGTTCCTAAGCCTCAACTCCTATCTTCTTTGCACCCACAGGCCCAACACCACATGGAAGCCACCAAGGCCTGGGGCTTGCACCCTCTGAAGCAATGGCCAAGTTGTACCTCAGTCCCTTTTAGCCATAGCTGGAGCTGGAGCAGTGAGGATGCAGGGCACCATGTCCAGAGGCTGCACAGAGCAGCAGGGCCCTGGGCCTGGCCCACTAAATTGTGTTTCCCTCCTAGGCCTCCAGGCCTGTGATGGGAGGGGCTGCCTCAAAGGTTTCTGAAATGCCCTGGAGGCATTTTCCCCATTTGGCTATTAACATTTGCCTCCTCTTTACTTATGCAAATTTCTGCAAATTTGAATTCTTCCCCAGAAAATGAGTTTTTCTTTTCTAACACATGGTTAGGCTGCAAATTTCCCAAACTTTTATGCTGTGCTTCCCTTTTAAATATAAGTTCCAATTTCAGACCATCTCTTTGTGAACACAGTTGAGTATATGCTGTTAGAAGCAGCCAGGTTATATCTTGGATGCTTTGCTGCTTAGAGATTTCTTCCAGCATATACACTAAATAATCTCTCTTAAGTTTAAAGTTCAACAGATCTCTAGAGCAGGGGCACAATGCCTCCAGTCTCTTTGCTAAAGCAGAGTGAGGGTGACCTTTACTCTAGTTCCCAGTAAGTTCGTCATCTCCATCTGAGACCTCATCAGCCTGGCCATCTCTGTCCACGTCACTATCAGTATTTTGGTCAAAACCATTCAACAAGTCTCTAGAAAGTTCCA
This sequence comes from Theropithecus gelada, assembly GCF_003255815.1. Taxonomy (NCBI): domain Eukaryota; kingdom Metazoa; phylum Chordata; class Mammalia; order Primates; family Cercopithecidae; genus Theropithecus; species Theropithecus gelada. The sequence continues at coordinate 4,746,084 of NC_037683.1, read as the reverse complement.
AACCTTCCCTCATCTTCCTGCCTTCTTCTGAGCCCTCCAAGCTGTTCCCAACTCTTGCCCATTACCCAGTTCCAAAGTAACTTCCACATTTTTAGATATCTTTATGGCAATACCCCACTTCTTTGGTAGGAATATTTTGTATTAGTTCATTCTCACACTGCTATAAAGAACTACCTGATACTGGGTAATGTATAAAGAAAAGAGGTTTAATTGACTCACAGTTCTGTAGGCTATAATGAAAGTGTGGTTGGGAAGGCCTCAAGAAGATTACAATCTTGGTGGAAGGTAAAGGGGAGGCAAGCATATCTTCACATGGTGGCAGGAGAGAGAGAGAGGAGGGAAGTGCTACACACTTTTGAACAACCAGATCTTATGAGAACTCACTCACTATCATGAGGACAGTGTATTAGTCTGTTCTCATGCTGCTAATAAAGACATACCTGAGACTGGGTAGTTTAAAAAAAAAAAAAGGTTTAATGGATTCACAGTTCCACATGGCTGGGGAGGCCTCAGAATCATGGCAGAAGGCAAAGGAGCAGCAAAGTCACGTCTTACATGGCGGCAGGCAAGACAGCATGTGCAGGAGAACGCCCTTTTATAAAACCATCAGATCTCGTGAGATCTATTCATCATCACGAGAACAGCATAGGAAAGACCTGCCCCCATGATTCAATTACCTTCCACCAGTCTCTCCCCCAACATTGAGAATTCTAATTCAACATGAGATTTGGGCAGGAACACAGAGCCAAACCATTTCAGTGGCCTTGGCCATCCCACCATGCTGAGACACTTCAAACCCAGACCTGTTCTCCTGGGACCAAACAGGTCTTTGGCAATGCCAGCCCTTCCAAGACATCCTGTCACTCCAGATATTGACCAGCACCACCCAGAAAGATATCCTCGTCAGCACGGTAGCTCATGCTACCTCCTCACCTCCTACGTGACACAGACCATCTCTGTCCTGGTCATTTTAATTCGCCCTTTCCCCAGGGCCTTATGGGGCCAAGTCTTTTCATAACTTGATCAGCAGAGGGGAAATTGGATCAGGGTGTGCAGATCTCTGCCCACTTCTTACTTTGTGAATGTCAGAGGCCCCCAGGCATAGAGACCTGCTCATTTCAAAGTCTCATCTTTGAAAAGCAGATGGCGAGGCTTAGGCTTGATTGAATTTGTGTTTATGTATGTGATGCATTTGATTGTAGCTGGAGGGAGGCTGCCTGATCCAATAGCTAATTTGGCCCATCAACAGGGTTTGAACCTACTTACCTGTTAGAAACTATTTGTTCCACAGAGGCAGTTGTGCCTTTGGTTGGTGGCATAACAGCCAGTGTCTGAGCGTCCCCCTTGACCAAAGCCTTTTGAACCTGGGGGTTGATTTCAATTAGGGAGCCCAATGTCCTTGGCTTCACAGCTCCTGCTCTAGGGACTGATGTTAAAGAACCGTGGGTACAAGTGCATGAGGGTTGGCAGACAAGAGCAAGAGTTGCACCACTGTCACTCATAGTTTAAGAAACAAACAACCCACATATTTATCAACAGGGAGCTGGCTAAATCAATCAGAGACCATGCATACAGTGGGATACTTGAGAGCTGTCAAATGAGGAGGCAGCACTGAGCGTGCATACTCGATATATATCCAACATGCACGTGGAAAACACCAGTGGCAGGACAGTGTGTACAGCAGGCCATTTAACAAACAGTGATGGCTCCTCAAAAATTAAAAGCAGAATTCTCACAGGATGCATCAATGCCATTTCTGGGTACACACTCCAAGGAATTCACAGCAAGGATTCAAAGAGGTATTTGCACACCAGCAGCATGATTCACAACAGCTAAAAGATGGAAGCAACCCAACTGTCCGTCTACTGATGATGGACACATCTAGTGCGATCATTCACACAGTGGACTCTTCTCCAGCCTTCAAAGGCCAGGAAGCTCTGACACATGCTACAACCTGGATTAACCTTGAGAATAGTATGCTCAGTGAAATAGACCAGACACAAAGGATAAATCCTGTATGGCTCTATGTCTGTGTGGTCTCAGAGTCATCACAATCATGGAGACAGAAAGCAGCATGGTCGGTGCCCAGGGCTGGGGGAGGGGGAATAGGGAGCTGTTGTTTCACGGGGACAGAACTTCAGTTTTGCAAGAGGAAGTGTTCTGAAGACAGAGAGGGTGGTGATGGTTGCACAGCAATAGGAATATGCACGGAAAGCCATTGAACTTTGCATTTACAGTGGTTAAGGCGGGACATTTTACACAATGTGATAAATCAGTAATAAACAATTTAAAAAATTTCAGAGAATGAAAAACTGTTCTGAAAGATGACCTATTGAGCTGTTAATGGTAGTCATACTTGAGGGAGCCATTCTGCGTCGCGTTTTTCAGGCATGCTCGCCACCATGGAGGGAGCCGTTACTAAGTACAGATGGTCCAGCCTCTGCCTGCACTGACTCGGGGAGCCCCCAGCCCGAGGACATGCGAGTGTGGTTCTGTCACTGTCCCCATAAGCTGAGGAAACAAGGTACAGAGGTTGAGGAACATGCACCTGCCTCTTTCTGCCTTTGTCTTGATTGCTTCTCTGGGATAAGTACCATGTTCCTCCCAGTGAAACTCACCTAAATGTCAAGGGACAGCCCTCTTGAGCCTGAGCCTCCACATTGCCTGCCCCCGGGCAGGACCTCAGATGCCCTCTCGGCCCTGGGTGCTGAGGCCAGTGGAAACCCTGCTGAGCCTGCGAGGCTCTGCCCTTCAGTATCTCTGGAATCAGGTTTCCAAGAACACTTGGCCCCGAAATGGGCATGGGGGGCGGGATGAGGGTTGACTGACCGCTCAGACCTTGGGGCCCAAGTCCCCTGTTCTCAGCTGAGACCCAGGGAGTCAAGGCAGGTCCGGGGGTCCTGGGTTGGGTGGCACCAGTCTCACCTGCATAGGGCCAGTCTGTGTCCCGTGGGGTGTGGTAGCCCCAAGCTCCAGGGGCTGGTGGTGAAGTGGCCCATGAGCCCTGAGCGGGGGTCTGAGGGCCGGTCGCTGGCATTGCAGCCTTTGCCAGGCAGCTCACTTGACCCCTGCCTGCCCACTCTGAGGCTGCCATAGCCCCCGTCTTGAGAGTCAGCAGAGCCTGCATGGAACTGCCCGGGAGGCCCAGGCCAGCCCTCCTCTCCAGACTCCATGGATGCCAGATGCCACGCTCTTTTAGGCTTACCACTCTGGAGCCACCACCCATGACCACAGAGCCCTGGCCAGTGCCACTTGTCTCTAGGCCTCGGCATCCTGAGTTGTGAAATGGTGACAGTCGGGGCCTCTGTGTGACTTGGAAGGGTTGGATGCCCTCACTCACGGGAATGCCCAGTGCCTGCATCCTTGTCTAGGGAAGAGGTGGGCGGGCTGCAGACATGGCTCCTACGAGCCTGTAGACTCAGAGGGCATCTCAGGACTCGGGAGCCCAGACCACAGCCTGTGTGACAGCCGTCCCACACGGGGCTCCCACTGCAAACTGGCATGGTGCGAAGGGCATCGGCCCTCAATCCTCACCACAGCCCCCATCTCCTGGGCCTGCCCAAAGCAACTGGTACCCCACAACTTCCTGCATCTCTGCCCCCTCCCACCCTGGGTTGGGCTTGGCTGTGGGAGTGGGTTTGACCCATCAGCAGGCAGCCCCCATGCTGTGCTCTGGTACCCCAGGAGCATCCTTCTCCCTATAAGAGACAGGGGTGGGAAGGTGAGGGCCCCGGCTTCTTCACCCTTGATATGACAGTTTTGGGGTGCATTCCACAGTCTCTCCAGGGTCCCCTTAGGACTGAGTCCCCACTGCGCATGGCAGAAACTGATTACGAAGGTATGGTTCATGAGTGTTCCCACTCCCCCGCCCACCCCTCTCCACACACGCTGAGCTCCCCTTCCACCCAGCCTGCTCACACCCAGACCCTTGCCTCAGCGTCTGCTTTTGGGGGAACCAAAACCATAACTTGGGGTACAGGACAAAAAGAAAGGAACACAGTCTCCGACCTAAAGAAGCTTAACTGCTGCACTTGGGGGTCCCACCAGAGCATGACGGCACCAGCAGACACTGGGAGAGGAGAGTGCTGGGCCTGTGCTTGTATTTCCTGTAGCCACTGTAAACAAATGACTGAATGATTTTTTTTTTTTTTTTTACAGTTCTGGAGGTCAGAAGCTCTAAAACCAAGGTGTCTGCAGGGCTGGCTCCTTCTGGGGGCTCTGGGAGGGGAAACTGTTCCCACCTTTTCCAGCTTCCAGAGGCCTCCACATCCCTTGGCTCATGGCCCCTGCTCCGTCCTGGAAGCAGCCTCCTCTCCTTGGACCCCATCGCTGCATCTCCTTCTCCCTCTCGCAGGACCTCTGTGATGACATGGGGTCCACCCAGCCAATTCAGAACCACCTCCCACCTCCAGCTCCTTAATCTAATCACACTGAAAGTCCCTTCCCCAGGTAGCCTATGGACTCGCAGGGATCTGGACGTGGCCACTGGGGGGCCTCCCTCTGTCTATCACACCAGGCGCCGAAGCTCAGAGAAATTCCAGGCAGGGAGACGAGTTCTCACTTTCTCCAGGAGCCTCCTGGGCTGGAGCCCTGCCTGTTGGACCCTGTGACGTCAGTGGGTGCAGCAGCCGCCGAGATGGATGTGGGTGAGGGCAACCCGGGGCTGTCTCGCTAGCCCTCACTGCACCGGCCCATTCTGGGTCAACAGTGGGTCAACCTGGTGGATCTCCGAGGTGACTGAGCTTACCGACAGATGAGCTGCGGCCTCAGGAAGAGGGTGCATGGCTGGCAGGAGCCAGCGGGGGGCAAGACCAGCAGCCCTGAGTGCTGGTGCAGGCCACACAGGGCCCAGCCTCTGCAGCCAGACGTCAGTGCCAGTGCCGGTCCTGGGCAAGATGGCCATTTAACAGATGAGGAAAGAAGGCTCAGGGCCATGGGGACTGTCCGGGTGGGTCACATGGCCGGCAGGTTTCAGGGCCTCTCTGTCCATCCGGGGCCCACAGCTACTCTGTGGCTTGGGTGTGGTCTGGAGCTACTGCCTCAGGACCCACGACCATCCTGGCAGTGTGGCCCCTTCAGAAAAGCTGGAAATGCAGAAATCAGGCACAGGCACCTCCCCCATGAGCTACTCGAGAGAGAGAGGAGCAGTCACGCATCCTTATGGAGAAAAGGAGAAGCAGGACCCAGAAAGGGTTTCCCTGCAAGATTCCTCAGGGCCCGGCAGGCCTCAGCCCCAAGATTGAGGCCAACTTATTGGAAGGGTGTGTGTGTGTGTGTGTGTGTGTAAAACTGAGTATGCGAGCATGAGCCCAGAGCTGGGGGTGCAGGCCACGGAGGTGTGAGGGTCCACCTCCCCGTCTCGCTGACCCTGTGTACAGAGGAGAGATGGAGGCAGGGGAGGCTGTGGCCTGCCCAGGCCAGTGGCCTGCCAGTGACAGAGGGGAAGACTCACTCATGGTGGGGCTGCTTGGAATCACAGAAGAGTGGCCTGGCCGGCCTGGCAGCCCCGGCCCTGGAGCCAGCCAGGGACTCCTGGATTCTGCTTCCCTGGGAGCTTTTATGGGAGTGTCCCTGGGCCCCCGATACCAACCCCTTCCGGGATCAATGGCCCCTTGCTTTTGGCACACAGCTTCAGGGCCAGTGGGTGCCTCTGGTCCAGTAACTGAGGAAAGCTTTCGGTGGTGCTCTGGGCACCTCTGTGACCTGCCCCGGGCCCAGCCCTCGTGCTGATCCCACTGTAGCCACCCCACTCAGTGCCCCAGGCCCTGGACACCTCAGGTCATGGGATGTCCCATGCATTAAAACTCTCACGGCGGCCGGGCGCGGTGGCTCAAGCCTGTAATCCCAGCACTTTGGGAGGCCGAGACGGGCGGATCACGAGGTCAGGAGATCGAGACCATCCTGGCTAACACGGTGAAACCCCGTCTCTACTAAAAAATACAAAAAACTAGCCGGGCGAGGTGGCGGGCGCCTGTAGTCCCAGCTACTCGGGAGGCTGAGGCAGGAGAATGGCCGGAACCCGGGAAGCGGAGCTTGCAGTGAGCCGAGATCCGGCCACTGCACTCCAGCCTTGGTGACAGAGCGAGACTCCGTCTCAAAAAAAAAAAAAAAAAAAAAAAAAACTCTCACGGCCACCTACACTTACGAGCAGACACAGAGGCGTGGTGCCACCTCTGCCTCCTCAGGCAGGATGCGTTTTCTGTTTGTTTTGAGAGAGAGTTGTGCTCTGTCATTCAGGTTGGAGTGCAGTGGTACAGTCATGGCTCACTGCATCCTCGAACTCCCGGGTTCAAGCGATCCTCCTGCCTCAGCCTCCCGAGTAGCTGGGACTACAGTCTTGGGCCACCATGCCTGGCTAATTTGTTTTTATTTTTATTTTGGTAGAGACTGGGTCATGCTATGTTCCCCAGGCTGGTCTCGAACTCCTGGGTTCAAGCAATCCTCCCGTCTTTGCCTCCTAAAGTCCTGGGATTATAGAGGTATAAGTCACCATGCCTAGCCCAGAATGTGCCTCTTAACCTTCATACCACAGCCCCTATGCTCAGGACGAGGAGGGACATAGGCCAGCTGCCCCAGGTTCCCCCAAGGGGACAGTGTCACCCTGGAGTGGGCTCCTTGGTGGACAGAGTCACCGTCTCCCAGCAGCTCCCAATCCATCCCATCACAAGCCGGGACTAGGCACTGCCATCAGTTTGATAGTTGATTTTTTCCTGCCAAGAGGAGGTCCCTAAGAGCCTGAGCCATCGGTGAGGGACAGTGCTGTCCTGTGGCCAGGCCCCATTGTCGCTGGGGAGTGGCCTGGCCTGTTCCCTCACCCAGCTCCCATCCGCACCACAGTCACTCCACTTGGGGTTGTCACTGCCCGAGGTTAGGACGTCAGCAGCAGCCAGCCTCATGTGGCAGAGGTGATGGGGAATTACAGCCTGCAAGGGCTGATGGCATCGGAGAGATACAGGAAAGCAAAGGGCTTATTAAAAAGCTGAAATTGGTTCTAAACGAGGTCAGCCGTCGATGCGCCTTGGAGGGAAGCCAGGCGCTGAGCAGCAGGAACGGGGCTTATTTCCTGACACCGTAGCCATGACATGCTGCACCTCCCCAGCCTACTCCACCCCCACCCCACCTCTGGAGGGTAACGTGCACCCAGACACTGGAGCAGAGCCAGTGGGGGTGGGAGCAGGGCGGAAAGACCCCCGCGGGGCACCACAGGGAGGCATGTGGCCAACAGAGCACCTGGCAGGCAGGTGTCACCTCCGAGGAGGGTGAGGGCAGGAGGAGAGCTGACCGCTGCTTCCTTACCCTGGGGTCGGATTGCTCCCTTTCAAAATCCATTAATGCAAGGAACGGCGCAGCCACAGGGCCATCCGATTGGATCCGCTCCCTCCCGCCCGGCCCCAATCTCCGCAGATTTTCTCTGTGGTTGCATTTCTCATCTGAGCGTCCCTTCCTCCTGACTCCAGTGGAATTTTTCTGACCTTGGCTGCCAAGGTGTACAGCCCCCTCCAGCTCAGGGAGCCCTCTTTGGGGTGCTTGACCCGGGCACTGGCCTGCCCTGTGAGCTCAGGCCCGTTGTCTCGCCTCTTTGAGGCTGCCTCTCCTGTGTCTGAGACAGGGGTGATCGCACACCCAGCCACCCAAGGCTGGCCAGGATGGAGGGAGGCAAAGCAGAGGAAGCCCTGGTGCAGCTTGACTTGTGTCTCCTGTCCCTCCTGTCCCTCCCTAGGGCTTGGTCATCATTATTTTGGAATCAGCTGAATCATTTCTGTCGAATGCAAGAGGAAAGCCAGTTTTGAGTTGGATAAAGAAAATGTCTTTAGATTCCTGTTAAAAATAAACGTGTGTGCATAACACTGCTGCGTATGAGACCACACCTGCCGTCCCTCCTTAGAGCTCCCAGTGGCTGTGGGTCCAGGAGAGGAGCGAGGCCCGCAGGTGTGGCGAGCCGTCTGAGGGCTGGCAGCATTGGGGGCTCTTCGCAGCCTGTCACTCCACAGAACCGCTGGGCTGAAGGAAGCTGGAGGGATCAATTGTCCTTGTCATCCAACTTCCTCTGTCTGCAGATGGGGAGGAGGCGCTGGGTTGGAAAGTGCTTCTCTGAGGACGCCAGCTGCGCATTCAGGAGGGTGGAGCAGGATGTGACCCCAGAGCTCTGACCCCAGAGGAGTAGGAGGGGTGCCTGGGGCCTCAATACCCCAGAGGAGAGGGAGGCACCCCCCTTCCCACAATGCAGGCCCCAGCTGGTGCTTGTTTAGCCTGCTGTCTAGCTGGAGCCACCTGGGTGGCCACCAGGCTGCTGGGAGGGCTCACCCCTGAGCTGGGTGTGCTGTGGAGCCCGCGACCCCCACCTCTGCCTCTGCTGGCTTTTGTTATCCCGTGCTGGGAACACAGGTGCCTGCCCACCCCGGAGCCTCTTCATATCACCAGCTCGTGGCCGCTCCCTGATCCCGAGAGCGAATGTCCAGGATGCACTGTTATCTCGATGCCAGACACCTGCTTACGTGGCACAGACGAGGAGGTTTTGGAAATAATCTGAGGCATGAAGGTGAGGTGCTCTCAGGCGAGGGAGGTGGCATGTCCTGATGGGAAAGCCAGGCCTTCGGAGGCTGAACCCTTCCCAAAGCTCAGCAGACAACCCCAAGAGTGTCTTTCCCTTGGCCTGGGCGTCAATTTCACACTACTGCAAGTATGCACTTGGTCCTCACCTGCCTGGGCCATGGTGGGGGTGAACGGTGCCCCTCTGAGTGCAGTCAGTGAGGAGGGGTTCATGGCCTGAGCTTGGCTTTGCAGGGTGGCCTGGCCACCGTGGGGCAGAGAGCACTGCCTGCCAGGGCCAGGGGTAGGCTGGCACTTTCTCCAAATTTCACGTTCATGCAAAGACACGGTCATTCCTTTCCACAGCACAGAGCTCAGAGCTGAAGCAGCCTCCAGATCTGCCATGATGGGTATTTGAGGACTTAAACGTCACTGTCAGCCTGTGACATTAATGTACCCCTAAGGCTAGATTCTGGGTTTCTCCAAAGAGACGAGAAAGACGATGAGAAAAAAGGAAGGAAGAGAGGGAGGAGGCTAGGGAGGAGGCTGGGGAGGAGGGATGGCTTCTAGTCCAGCTGGACAGATCTGTCAACCCAGCCTGGGGGGTGGAGCTGGGGGGATCAAGCAGAATGTCCTGGAGGCCGTTGCGCTCTGTCTACTTGTGGGAGAGGACAGGAGAGAGAGATGCCATGGTGAGACTGACCCTCGGGCCCATGGGTGGATGATGGCAAAGGTCCTGTGGCAGGTGTGGGAGAAGCAGGGCTGCGGTCAGTTGCCCTGAAAGGCTTCAAATTCAGGCCAGATCTGCTCTGGGAAAGAGGAAGCTGTGGGTTTGGGAGCTTCAGAGACAGGGGAGCAGGCCTGTCACTCACCCTCTTTTCCTTAAACACTGTCACCCCCAGCAGTGCACCCTGCAGCCTACCTATCCCCTGTGCAGCTCCAGCCCCGTGTGTCCCCAGCGATGCACCCCACGCCCATGTCCCCCATTCCCTGTGATGCTCTCGCGCCTTCTGGAGCAGCCGTGGTACCAGCTGGAGGCTGTGGGAAAATTGAGGAGACAAAAGTGGGAACAGCAGGCCGTGGAGAGAGTGTCTAAACACAGGGACTATTTGGAGATTGCCTTATTTTTGGTTCGAAATGGGCCCACCCGCTAGTATTGTACAAACGGCTCTGCTCGCTGGGCCAGGCCTGAGGCGGCTGCGGGCCCATCCTTCACTGGTTGGCCTGGAGCAGCTCCTCAGACCTCAGTCTGCTCATCCGTGGGTGGTGGAGGTGGTGCAGACCCCATCCCACTGGGGACTGGGCCGGACAGCCTGTGAGGCAGTCAGCCAGTGCCAGGCCGGAGGGTGTCTGAAAGGCCTCTTGGCTGCAGCGCGGGGGGGATCTGCTTTTGGGACAGCTCTTCAAAGCCATCTCAGAAGGGACAGCATCCGCCTGTCTGCTTCAGCTCCCACTGATGACGTCCATGTGTCATTAGTGCCAATTAGAGGAGGGCAGCAGGCAGAGTGCTTGGCCTGGGGCACAAGCTTGTGGGAGGGACAATTGAATTCCCCACCAGACAAATGTGATTATCCATGTTACTTGGACCCACCCCATTCAGGACCGGGGCATAAATAGCCAGGTGGGACCACAGAGCTCACCCCAGCCATGCAGGCCCCCAGTCGGTGGTGTCGCTGGGCCAGTCTGCCCTGCCCCAGTGTGAGGGAGGCCGCCTTCATGTACAGCACAGCAGTGGCCGTCTTCCTGGTCATCCTGGTGGCTGCACTGCAGGGCTCGGCTCCCCCTGAGAGCCCCTTCCTCTACCGCATCCCCCTGGACCCCGAGGAGTCCCTGGAGCTCTCATGGAATGTCAGCTACCCCCAGGAGGCCATCTTCTTCCAGCTCCTGGTGAAGCAGCTCAAGGCTGGAGTCCTGTTTGGGATGTCCGACCGTGGCGAGCTTGAGAACGCAGACCTCGTGGTGCTCTGGACCGATGGGGACACTGCCTATTTTGCGGTGAGTCTCTCCTCCCTGCCAGTTCTCCAAACCCTTCCCGACCCAGCACCCCATCTGGCTGTCCTTTCTTTTTTTTTTTTTTTTTTTTTGAGATGGAGTCTCACTCTGTCACCCAGGCTGGAGTGCAGTGGCCAGATCTCAGCTCACTGCAAGCTCCGCCTCCTGGGTTTACGCCATTCTCCTGCCTCAGCCTCCCGGGTAGCTGGGACTACAGGCACCCGCCACCTCGCCCGGCTAGTTTTTTTGTATTTTTTAGTAGAGATGGGGTTTCACCGTGTTAGCCAGGATGGTCTTGATCTCCTGACCTCGTGATCCGCTCGCCTCGGCCTCCCAAAGTGCTAGGATTACAGGCTTGAGCCACTGCACTCGGATCTGGCCGTCTTTCTACACTCACCCTCCTTAACCCAGAAAGTTTGTCTGCACCTCTCAGTGTTTGAGCTGACTCTGCTCTGAGCCGAGTCTGCACCCCGAGCTTGGGCATCATGGGGATCTCAGTTTGAGGACAAAATAGGAAAGACATGTTTTCCATGGTCCTTGACTGCCCACCCCAAATCACGGGACCCAGCAATCCCAAGGAATGGAAGTATACACAGAGGACACACACGCCACACAAACTCATGCCGCTCCACACCCCACACGTGCAGGAGCACAGACCCCACGACCCCCGGCCCTGTAAACAATGTCCCCAGAGCACACATGCCCACTGATGTGGGCCAGGTGGTGGCGCGTGGCCGGGCACCGCATGAGGCCTGTGCACCCATGGGATCCAGCCTGACCTACCGTGCTTGTACCCATGGACTGACTGAGCAGGTGCAGACACCCTGCCCCCACCCATAGGTGTCGAACAAGCCCCACAGGGCTCAGCCAAAACCGTCAGGATGGGCTCTTGACTCCTTTCTGCCCAAATTTACCTCCACTCTTGTTTCACAGGGTGGAGAAAAGGGAAGTTTCCCTTCAAACTGGAGAGGACTTTAGGCCCTTCCACAAGCCGCAGGGGATCCCCAAAGTGGGCAAGCCCACCGCCTGCCCCGGGTCCTACTCCCACCGTCCTTCCAATATGGGACTGGCCACCAGGGCTTATTTGTGGATGAAACCCAACTCTCTCCACAGAAACAGACAAAGGAGGGACAAAAAAGTTTTATTTCCAAAGTCAGGAGGTGCCTGCTTTATCTGGGAGAACAGAGCTGGAGCCAGGGAGCTGAGTCTGTGCAGATCGGCCGGCTACAGCTCTGCGCCTTGATCTCGCCATGGGACGGTGGGGCGGACAGTCCCTCTCTGCCTTTTTGGATGTTGTGAGTTCATGAGGGCAGACGGTGGCCGCTGTTTCTGGAGCCGAGCTTGCCCCCTCCCATTCCCAAGACTCAGCTGGGAGGCATTTGCCTGTGTCACTAGTGAGGCTTAGGGCCACCCAGATAGGGTAGGTGGAGCTGCCTGGGAAGGACCCTGCTCTGACCCATGAGGCTGCACAGATTCCTGTGCACAAAGACACTCTGTGGCTCAGGTTCCAGCCAAGAAAGACCTGGGACAGCCCTGATTCTGAGCCGTCAGCCGTCTGGAGGCGCAGCTGAACTCCATCGCTGACAGTTTGGAGTTCTTCGCAAGCCTCTGCCATGAGGCACCCTGAGTGCTGGAGTGTTTGCTCCTCCCTGGTGCAGCGTCCCCCTGCCTGCATTTCCCGGCTGCTAGGGAAGCCAGAGGAAGCCAGGTGACTTTGCCTTTCCGTGCACTGGCAAGGTTAATTTGCACAACAAATTCCTACGAAAACAAATGTCAGCCCTGTTATTCCTCCCTAAGCAATATGTTCAACTAATATCTTCTTGATTTCCAGCTGAAATATCACAGGAGAACTTTCTGCCTCTGTTTAAAATGAGTCTCTCGGCAAGCCAGCGGTGTCCCCGGCAGGGTGGCACTGTGTGGCTTTTTTCTCTAGGGAAAGTTTTGCAATATCTTTTGCAGATTTCTTTTTTCTCAAGGAAATGAAGAAAAGATGTTTTACCCCTGAATGTAAGATTAAAAAGAAACACAACCCAAAGTCCTTAAGGCCAAGGGCCCGAGGCTTTCTTGGGGTTTCCATGGGAAAGGCCAGGCAGGGCAGGGAAGCAGCTTTGTTTGGACAATTCTGGTGGGCTCTGGGTGGCTGGGGTGGTCTCTAGTTGTCTAGTTCCTGGCCCTAGGGTGATTTAGGGCTGGGGCAATATTGGCCTGGGGTGTGAGAGTCAGGTGGAGGAGGTGGCTAGGGATATGGGCTTGGGGTGGGTAGGAAGGTTAGGAATATGATTCTCACACACACGTGGATGTTGGGGGGCAGGACAGGTGTAAACAACTCTGGTTATCTGTTTGAGCCTGCAATCAATTAATAGATGCCAAATAGACAAACATGGAATCTAAGAAGGGCCCTTCTTGAGTACGAAGGGCAGCCTGCTTGTCGGGGAAGGTTCCTCACTGTCTCTCAGTAGATCTCCCCGGTGGTCTTCTTCCCTGTGACCTGGCCTGGGGCCACCATGTCCCTGCCCCTTAGGGCCCAGTGCAAAGGGAGCAGCCGGGGATGGGGAGGGCAGAGGTCACCGATCCAGATCCCAGGAAGCATCCTGGGAGAATGCAGCAGGTCCGATGCCTCCCTGGGCCTCAGCTTACCTTCTCCAAGCAGGGCAGGGACTAAGGTGAGGGGAGCAATGCCTAGGCTGCAGGGTTTAAAGTGATGCTTCAGGCTGGGTGTGATGGCTCATGCCTGTAATTCCAGCACTTTGGGAGGACGAAGCAGGAGGATCGCTTGAGGCCAGGAGTTCAGGACCAACCCAGGCAACATAGTGAGACCCTACCTCAAAAAAAAAAAAAAATCCAAAATTACAGGTATTTATAAAGTAATAAAGCAGTGCTTGTTCTCAGGGTTGTGCCAGTGCAGGGTGGGCACCTGCTATCAATCACCACCTTCGATGTGGCACCCTGGTTTCTCTCTCCCTTCCTGTTCATGTCCCACCCTGTTCCCAACTTTCCCTTTTCTGAGGCTCCACAATTCTCCTGCCTGCATGAATGTGGGCAGCATGGGTCTGAGGCATTGTTCCCAGTCCTGATGAGGTGTTGGGAGCCTAGCCTAAGGTATCTTCTTAAGAAGCTCAGTGTCCCGCCCTTCAGGCCTGGGAATCCCCATGGCTAACAGAGCCTGTGACCTGCTGGCAAGTGAGAGCCCTGGTTCCTGGCTGCAGAGGAGGTGAGCACTGTCAGGGCTCAACTCCACTGCCTCCAAGCAGAAATGGACATAGAAGGTGTGAGTGAAGCCCCAAGCCCAGGCAGAACCCTCAGATCCACAGGGACTGAGGCCCAGCAGCCCCAGCTCAGCTGGCAATGAATGCAGAGCTCTGCTGGGGAATGCCCTCTTCCCTTGTGGATTGGCCCGGCTGGGGTCCTTCATGCCTGGAGCCCAGTGCTTGTCTCTGCAGGATGCCTGGAGTGACCAGAAGGGGCAGATCCACCTGGATCCCCAGCAGGACTATCAGCTGCTGCAGGTGGAGAGGACCCCAGAAGGCCTGGCCCTGCTTTTCAAGAGGCCCTTTGGCACCTGCGACCCCAAGGATTACCTCATCGAGGTAAGGGGTGGCTGTGAGCACCCAGGAGGACGTGGGCTGCGTGTACCATGCTGCCATCCTGTGCCAATGGCATAGTACCTTTCCTGTCCCTGATAAGTCTGGGGCCTGGGCCTGGCCAGCTATGACAGAGGAAAACCAAGGAGGATGGCCCAGAGGCAGTGGTGGGGTCAAGGTGCTTAGGATGGCCCAGCTCTGCTATCGCCCCGGAGCCCTCAAAGAAGCAGCCCTTTGCTGACATGTAGCTGACATGGTTTCTAGATGCGGGGCTTGCGCTGTATGGCTTTCCATCCCGGCCCTGTCGCCAGCTCGCTGTGAGGCTCAGGACAGCTCCCCTCCTCCTTTGGACCTCACTTTGCCCATCTGTAAAACGGGGATGGGAACTAGATGATTTGTGCGGCCTGACCAGCTCCATCTGCGAGTTCATGGGAGCCACAAAACATTGCAAAAACCACAGGCTTCTTATGCTGCCCTAAGAGTCCCCCCGGCCCCACCTCTTAGGGAAAGCAATCCACCTTGTCCTTGAAGACAAAACTCTTTTAACTCTAGCACACCTGACACCTTTTGTCTTGTGTGAGTAATCCTTTGGTGTGGCAATGGCCTGGGGCGGCAGCTAGTGCCAGGTCTTAATCTATGGGGTTAGCTGAGTGACCACACAGGCCAGTACCATTGAAAGATTGATTGCATTTCCTGAGAGAAGGTGCACCTGTGCCGTGCAGGCCCAGCTGCGGAGCCCTGGGTTTGGTCAGGAAGCAGATGCGGGAGCCAGTGGAGAGCCCAGGCTTGAGGCTTTCTTGGGGTTTCCATGGGAAAGGCCAGGCAGGGCAGGGCAGTTGCTTCATTTGGACAATTTTGGTGGGTTCTGGGTGGCTGCAGTGGTCTCTGGTTGTCTGGTTCCTGGTCCTAGGGTGATTTAGGGCTGGGGCAATATTGGCCTGGGGTATGAGAGTCAGGTGGAGGAGGTGGCTAGGGATATGGGATTGGGATGGGTTGGAGGGTTGGGAATAGGATTCTCACACACGTGTGAATGTTGGAGGGAAAGACAGGTGTAAACAACTCTGGCCATCTGTTTGAGCCTGTAATCAATGAATAGATGCCAAATAGACAAATATGGAATCTGAGGAAACAGAACAGCTGGCTGTTTGCCAGATGAGGAAACTAAGGCCCAGAGGCGGGGAGTGGACGTACCCAGGAGCTGGGGGTGTGCTGGGGCAGACCTGGGGCCGGAAGAGGTGTTTTTCCAGGAGGTTGTTGAGCCCTTACCTTGCTTCCCAGTGGACGAGGCAAGGGTGAGCAAAGAACCCTCCGGAAGCACCTCACAGGGAAGGCCAGTGCCTGTGTGTGTTCAGCCCAGAGGCTCCAGGCCAGGTATAGGGGCCTCTGCCTGGAGCTCTGGGCGTCCTCCGCACAGGGTGACCCACCAGCTTTCCACAAACTCAAAGAGCAAATTAGCCACCCACACGGGTCTGCACCTGTGGTGCCCAGAAAGCTACGAAAGGCACTTTCCACACCTGATCCCCGTTTCCACTCACGATAGCATTTAAGGAAGCCAGCCCCGTGTCTTGCCTCCTGAGTCTGCCTGTGGCCTCCAGCACCACGTAGACCCGCGGAGCTTTCTGTGGCTGCTTGGTTCCCCTCCCGCCAAGCTGGTGGTGACTACATAACACGGCGCGGCTCCGCGGCTCAGGGTGACCGTCAGCAAGCCCCAGGGTGGTTCCTTCCTTTCATAGACGGCACTGAATCCTCAGGCTGGGCTGCTGAACTGACCAATGATCCCCCACACCCAGTCCCCCGTGACCTTGGGGTCGGTGGAGGGAACAAATGTCCTGGCCACACTGGCTCATGGCAGGCCCAGTCGTCACTGCTTAAATGGATGTTAGGTGAGTGCAGGTGGAATGTGTTTAGAAAAGTATTGGATGGTTGGTGCAAATAGGGGATCCTGGGGGTCATCAGCCTGGGATTTAGTCCCAGCTAGTGCTATGCAAGCCTCAAGGGTCCCTTATTCACAGAGATGAGAGCCAGGTGTGTCATCTGGTAGATGTGGGTGGGCAGGGATGTGGCATCCCCTCAGGAGCCCAACTCTGGGGGCTCTGAATGGGTGACCAACTGAGCCCCATCTTGGCTACAGGACGGCACAGTCCACTTGGTCTACGGGATCCTGGAGGAGCCATTCCGGTCACTGGAGGCCATCAACATCTCAGGCCTGCGGACGGGGCTACAGAGGGTGCAGCTCCTGAAGCCCAATATCACCTTCCCGGCCACGCCCTCAGACACGTACACCATGGATATCCACGCTCCCGATATCCAGATCCCCAACCAGGTGACCACGTACTGGTGCTACATCCACGAGCTTCCCGAGGGCTTCCCTCGGCACCACATTGTCAAGGTACATGCGGGTTCAGGACCCAGGTCCTCACCCAGCCCTGCCTTCCTCCTGGGCCTGGGTTGTCCCTGACCCTGGAGAGCTGTCCTCTTATCACCGGAACCTCAGGCACCTGCCTGAGGTCCTACAGGATCAGCAAGTAGTCTCGGCTTCCCTGTCACTCTGCTCACTCCCCCACCCTCAAAGGGCCTCTGAGCTCCCACTTCCCTGCCTGGACCAAAGCAACCAACATCTTGACTTCTGTATCTTTCCTTGGGACAGGAACTGCTGTCTGTCTGCCAGGCCACCTTCTCCTTCATGAAAAAGCAGCTTAAGTCAGAATTCACTTGCTCTCGAACACCCGCCCGGGGAAGGCAGAATAGCAAAGGCCACAGCTGTCGAGTGTCCACTATGCCCCTGGCTCTGGGGGAGGGGCGAGGTGATCCCTCCTTCAGCACAAGAGCCCCCAGTTTCCAGCAGGGGAAGTAGGCCCAGGGAGGTTATGTGAGTGTCCAGAGTCACACAGCAGGAAGGTGCATGGCCTTGAAGGTGCGCTCTGGGCCCGGGCTGTAACCTCAGGGCTGCCCTGCCTCCCACTGAGGCTGCAGGAGCCGGCCCGGCCATGGCCCCATATGCATGAGGACGGTTGCGTCCTGTCCCTGCCTTGGCAGGAAATGTCCTGTAAAAACCTCATTTCCTTCACTCTGGAGCTTTCTACGGGATTTGTTTCTGGGCTGATGGCTCCACCCTCACGGCTCTGAGCCCCAGAAGTGCCCCTGAAATTGCCTCGATCATCCCCCCCATTTTACAGATGGGCAGACAGACACCTATGGAGGAGAGCTGCTGGGGAGGGGAGGGGAGGGCGGGCGGTCGGTTCCCGGGCTCAGGGAGCTGCCTCCTCACAGTACGAGCCCATCGTCACCAAGGGCAACGAGGCCCTCGTGCACCACATGGAAATCTTCCAGTGCGCCCCCGAGATGGACAACGTCCCCCACTTCAACGGGCCCTGTGACTCCAAGATGAAACCTGACCGCCTCAACTACTGCCGCCACGTGCTGGCTGCCTGGGCCCTGGGCGCCAAGGTGCGTGCCCTGCAACCCCAGCTTGGTGTCTCCTGCCTGGGCCCCTGGCATCCCCACACCTCTGTTTCCCCAGCTTCACTGTCTCAGAGGCCCCAAGAAGGGGCTCCTAAAGGGGGCTCACGAGGCCACCAGAAGGGCCAGGCCTGAGATGGCCCCCTTGCCTCTGTGATGTCTGAAATGCCGCCTGCTTCCAGCCTTTTTAAATTTTCCACAGAAACGCAAGTGCCCCAGGACCTCATGCCCTCAGCGGGTCCTGATTCTGTTTCCCAGCCGGAGTCAGGGTTTTGTGCACAGAGTGGTCCCAGGGCTGGCTGGTGGGATGGGGCCAGTGTTGAGGCCTCCACAGGCTGAGACAATGGGGGTCTTGCCAGCTCTTGCACCCATCCAGAGAAGGGGTTTTGGGGGAAGTCTCAGCCCTAAGCACCAGTTCCTCTCCCTGACACCCTGACCCAAGTCACAGGATGTTCCTTGGGCTTGTAAAGAGATGTCAGGAGGAAGCGTCGCTCTAATCCTGCTGCGCCCCCTCCTCCACCCCTGAGGCTCAGGCCCCAACAGTTGACTGGGTTTGTCCCTGCCGGGACCTGGGACCCTTTCAGGACACACCCGTCTGTCTGACACCCTGCCCCACACAGGCATTTTACTACCCGGAGGAAGCCGGCATTGCCTTCGGGGGCCCTGGGTCCTCCAGATACATCCGCCTGGAAGTTCACTACCACAACCCGCTGGTGATAGAAGGTAGGGGGCTCTGATGCCATCCTCCCCCTAGGGCTCAGCTGTGTTGAGCCAGTGAGAAAATTCCACCCTTTGTCTGCCCAACATGGCGCCCCTGCTGTGCAGCTCCTCTTGGCACGAGGCCCTTGCGTCTGCCCCATCCGCTCTCCATCTTCCATGGCTGTGGTGGGCTCCCAGGGACAGGACCTCGAGGGGCTCACTCCTCACAGCACTGCCAGGGCCCAGCAGTGGCCCCGCACCTCCCTCCTTGTCCCTGTAATACTGGTGGCCATCGGCGCAGCACTGTCCGTCCCAGGGGAAAGGACAAGGAGAATTTTCATAAGGGAAACTGCCAGATGCCAAGTTCCAAATAGAGGGAGGGGTGTGTGCATAAACAGGAAGGTGGTAAAGCAGGGCATATTCCAGGACACAGGGGTTCCGGCCTGCCGGAGTGCAGGGATGGGAAGGGGAGCTGGGGGCAGCTACTGTTGGATCACCCATACCTGAGGGTGGAGTGAGCAGGGTCAGCCCTCAGCATGGCAAGGCCAGGTGACGCTGTCTCAGAAACTGAAAAAAATACTTCCCTGTCTCTGTTGTACCAGCATCTTCCACCATATACAGACACACGCACGCACGTGCACACACGCACACACGCACACATGCACACACACGTGCCCACACATGCACACACACATGCACACATGCACACATGCACATGCACACACGTACACATACACATGCACGCACAAGCACACACATACACACACTTTCTCTCTCTCTCTGAATGGTGCTTCTTATTTTCTTTTGTGCAAGGGGCAGAAGTGGCCTAAGAGATAGGTGCTAGGCTGTGCCTTACCATCTCAGGGAGGCCGGGTGGATGACCTCACCCTCTGCCTGTTCTCCCACCTCCCACAGCTATTGTGAAGCTGGGAAAGGCTCACGCACAGAACTTGCTGTGGGCACAGGGCTGTGCTCAGCGAACAGTCGCCTGTGGTTTTTTTTCGTGGCTGCATAAGTAATA
The DNA here is from genome assembly GCF_003255815.1 of Theropithecus gelada. Lineage (NCBI taxonomy): Eukaryota > Metazoa > Chordata > Mammalia > Primates > Cercopithecidae > Theropithecus > Theropithecus gelada. Next base: position 4,726,803 of record NC_037683.1, on the reverse strand, counting down.
CCTTCTGCCACTGTTGGAGTTATCTCCACATGCACAGAGAAGGGTATAAGTCAGCTTGGGCCTTAGCATGATACAGGATTTATTGCTCATTTAAACCCTGAAAGCAAATGGATTTTTGAAAACTCCTTAAGCATCAGGGAAGTCTGTCTTTTCATGATTATCTGGCTGTATTTATGGATCCTTTGCCAAATATAAGGACGCTCCTGTCACTTCACCAATCTTGAGATGGGCTGCTTTTCTATAAATATCAAAATCCCACAATTATTTCATGATTTAATCCCCATCTGAATTTTAACCAATTGCAACACCCTTTTTATTATTATCCTCTGATGTAATCAGCCCGGAGATACAGGAGCCGTTTGGGTTTGGATGGTGTAGGGGTGTCGAGGGAAGAAGGCAGAGGCAAGAGGAGTTGTTTTGGCCTCACCTTAAAGGAAGCAAGCAGGGAGATGGTTGGGCCCCCCTGAAAATGCCCTGCACCCCAGTCCACAGCCCTGGATTTGAATCCCAGCTTGGCCGCTTCCCAGCCCTGTGGTCCTGAGCGGAGTCTTCAGTTCAGGCTCCATCCTCAGTTTCTTCATCTGTAAAATAGGGCTATGATTCTTACTGTACAAAGCTCCCATGAAGGGGATAGGTTATGCTTAGAGCATTTCTGGCACCCAGGGAAGATGTTAGTATCTGTACCACCCTCTTAGTTTGTTTGATCAGAAAGAGCAATGCATGTACACTGGTGAGAAGATGGAGAGCAGAAAAGCATGAAGATGAAAGCACTCACCAGCTCCCGGCTCCCGGTTTTGAAGTCAGCACTGGTCACCCGGCTGCGTGTCTGTCCTGACTGCTTTTCTGGCCCATTAATGTTTTTCTTGTGACCAGAATTTTATATCTTTTTTTTTTTTTAAGTCTTCATCAGAAGCCTTGTCCCTGTGAATTAAAACCCCTTGTCAATTTCACACTCCTTGCCGCCTGACATCCCTTTCCTATACATAACCCAGGGGGTGGAGTCTCCTGCTGCACAGCCCCTCCTAACCACCCCGCCATGTCCACCATACATCCGGGGGCATGGGGCCATGGCCAGGCCTTTAGATCCTCCCCCAACCATGAACCCAGCCTGTATTCTGAGCCTGACTGCTGATTCACTAGGCATGGAGTTTCAGGAACGGCGGGGCTACCTGGATGACACATGGTTGTGAGGATGTTCCAGTGGGTGCCAGCATCCCTGACCCTCTGTTTTTTGTTTTTTGTTTTTTGTTTTGAGATGAAATTTCACTTTGTCACCCAGGCTGGAGTGCAAAGGCGCGATCTCGGTTTACTGCAACCTCCGCCTCCCAGGTTCAAGCGATTCTCCTGCCTCAGCCTCCCGAGTAGCTGGGATTATAGGCGCGTGCCATCACACCTAGCTAATTTTTGGATTTTTAGTAGAGACAGGGTTTCACCATGTTGGTCAGGCTGATCTTGAACTCCCGACCTCAGGTGATCCACCCGCCTCGGCCTCCCAAAGTGCTGGGATTACAGGCATGAGCCACTGTGCCCGGCCCCCTGGACCTCTGACCATCAGTTTCATGTGACCGCTGGGAGGCTGGCCCAGGGAGCTTCAGGGACTCTCCAATTAGCAAACCGCAAGGAGAACCTACAAGCGTGGCCACACCATAATCAGAAGACAGTTTCTGTGACTGGAAGAAGCACCATGTTATTCCTTTGGAAGAGGCCCTTGACTGTGGGCTGAGGCCCAGAAAGGGACAGCAAGTCATCTGAGAGCACACAGCACGCTGTTGACCAAGCGGGACCCGGAGCCGTGCATGAAGCGGGGCTAGACCTGCAACTCTGACCCTCCTCCTGGGGGGCCAGATTCTCATTCAAATTGTTCCTGAGAGATCAGCTTGGTAGGTGGATTCCCTGGGTCTGCAGGACATAAATCAAAGTAGTAAAAGCAGGGGCTGCAGGGAGGATGAGCTCCTGGAATGCTTCTTGTTAACGTCAACACAGAGATACACTCACACTTGCCCAGCTTTGACACAGGACCAGGGCTCTTCTGTGCCAGCGGCAGATGGGAGTTCCATGCCCTCTTCTTCACCCAGACCACACCCTGTAGGTTGTCACCGTCCTGCAGGCTGATTTCCAGCTTAGGTTCCTTTGAATATGGAAGAAGAACATCAAAGCACTTACGAAACAATCTGAGCACAGAATCCAAGTTGTTTATGAGTTTCCATTTATCAGCAGCATCTCACCTGCACCTGATTCCATGGAGGCTTGAAGTGGCTCACCTTGATCACATCTTTCCATAGCATTCAACTAGTTTTCATAGAAACAACAGCTCTTTCTTCCCAGTGAGTGTAACCTGTTTGCGTTAATTGATCTTGTGAGCTGCCTGGCATCCACAGGCGTGGAAACAAAGACAGCCAGCTCTTGGTCTGCCTAGCAGGTGGGAGCAGATAGGGGGTGACCAGCCCTGCCTCCTGGCTGAGGGTGGGTGGGGTCATAGGGACAATCTGTCGGCAGGGGGAGGTGAGAGGGCCTCCACTCGCCACTCACCTCCATCCATCCCACCTTTTCCCAGGACGGCGCGACTCCTCAGGCATCCGCTTGTACTACACAGACAAGCTGCGGCGCTTCAATGCGGGGATCATGGAGCTGGGACTGGTGTACACGCCAGTGATGGCTATTCCACCGCGGGAGACTGCCTTCGTCCTCACTGGCTACTGCACGGACAAGTGTACCCAGCTGGTGAGTGGGGTTGGGCCCGGCACCACACCCTCCGTCTTCCCACGTCCCCTAGTGGAGGCCTGGCAGGTGGCCCAGGAAGGGTGGCAGGCACAGCTTTGGTTCCCCTGACCCTGAATCCCTCTGCGGTTCTCGCTCTCTTCTATATGCAAGGGTGCCTTCCTGCTGAGAGGCCATTTGTGTGTGTGCACCTCCCTCTCCAGCAATAACCATGGCTCCCACTAGTCCACACCCACGTGCCAGGCTTCCACGCGCTGCATTTTAAAATATGCCTTCATTATGTAAGCAACACACACGTGCACTTGCCACTCAAAAGCGCAGGCACTGCAGCTAAAGAGAATGCTCCCCTCATCCGCTGCCGCCTCTCCCTGAGATATCCACTTATTGGCTCTTTGTGTGCTTCCAGACCTTTCTCTTGTGTATTTCAGGAAGCCCTTGCAGGTGTCAGAAACCTTCTGAGTTTTTTTTAAAAAGTTGTATTGAATAGTTTACAAATTTTTCAACAAATGGAGGCATTTTTCTGGTGATTTGCCTTTTTATTGCTGCATAGTATTTCACAGGATGGGGTTTTCACCATGTACCTAACCAGGGCAGGACTAGGTGAGGCAGTGAAGTGCCAGGTACAGGATCTCAGGGAGACTGTCAGGGAGACTGAGAAGCCTCAGTCTCCCCATCTGTGAAATGGGTACAACACTTACTTTGCAGGTCATTGTGAGAAGTAAAGCTACTGCACAGGAGGAAATGTTTGTAACATATACACAAACTATGAAATAACATCCGTCATATAAGAAGAACTCCTAGAAACCGACAGTAAGAAAAACAAACCACCTACTGGAAAAACCAAGCACAGGGATGAACAGAAAACAGGAACAAACGGCCAAGAGGGAGAGGAAAAGATCCTCAAGTCCACAAACAGAAAATTCAAGTTAAACAACACTGACATGTCTTCATGAGCTTGTCCTCAGGGCTGTGCATGCTGGGTGGAGGCACAGGTTGGCACTTAGACTGGTACCAACAGCAGGTTCTGTCCTTGGCTTCTGGCGAGATCGGGGAGTGACTACTAAAATCCCCTCCTCCTTGCCTTATCTTGGTCCAAGCCTGTGCTGAACTGTCTCCCTATCAATCAGTGTCTAGGCTGTTCTCAACTTTTCACCAATAGAAAGAAAGCTTCCCGGAAATCCTTGTCCATGCCGGAAACCGTTTTCCCATGTAGATTTCTAGACGTGAAATTGCTGCTCAGAAATCTGAGCGTTCCCTTGAATCAATCTTGCAAAATGCCTCTCAGAAAGCCCATCTGCTGCTTCCTCCCACACACAAGATGAGAGGGTGCCTGGTTTGACTGACCCATTGGATTATTAATATTGTAAATATTTTCTGGCCTGGTGCGGTGGCTCATACCTGTAATCCCAGCACTTTGGGAGTCCAAGGCGGGCCGATCACGAGGTCAGGAGATCAAGACCATCCTGACTAACACGGTGAAACCCCGTCTCTACTAAAAATGCAAAAAAATTAGCCAGGCGTGGTGGTGGGTCCCTGTAGTCCCAGCTACTCGGGAGGCTGAGGCAGGAGAATGGCGTGAACCTGGGAGGCAGAGCTTGCAGTGAGCCGAACCGAGATCGCAGCACTGCACTCCAGCCTAGGAGACAGTGAGACTCCGTCTCAAAAAAAAAAAAAAAAAAATATATATATATATAT
>NC_037683.1:4702088-4722029 GCF_003255815.1 Theropithecus gelada | reverse complement strand
GGTTTTTCCAGTAGGTGGTTTGTTTCTCTTACTGTCGGTTTCTAGGAGTTCTTCTTATATGACGGATGTTATTTCATAGTTTGTGTATATGTTACAAACATTTCCTCCTGTGCAGGAGCTTTACTTCTCACAATGACCTGCAAAGTAAGTGTTGACGTACCCATTTCACAGATGGGGAGACTGAGGCTTGCTGGGATCACACTGCCAGCAGTCACGCAGAGTGAAGATTCAAATACCGGTCTGTTTGACTTTGACAGTTGTGGCCGTGACAGCAGATTGCACTGTAATGAGGTTTATAGTGGATTTTCCTTCCCAGTAAATGGGTCGATTGGGATTTATTCTTCGTGTGGGTGAGCCCCCAGAGCATCCCAGTCTTCCAAGCAAAGGTTCCTCGAGGCTGAAGGGAGACGGAGCTCTCGGCCAGCACGGTACCCATCGTCTCCGGCAGGAAATCAGCTCCTTTTGTCCCAGACGGGGGTGGACACTCTCTCCCACTTCCCTAAAGCCCCCACTGGTGAAGTGTGGGTCCATGTAAAAGGCACCTTGGCCAGGGCTCATGGGGAAGAGCGGCTTCCAGCCAGGCAGCACTCACTACCCCTTGCAGGGCCTTGGGGCCGTTGATCCCGCTGACCGCTGACCATGAGAACGTCTCTCTCCAGCCTCAGGAATGCAGACCCGCCTCCCCTTGCCAGAGTCCTCCACTACCTTAAGTGACAGAATGAGAATGATCAGTCTTGTCTCTCATTTAGCAGATAAAAGAGGGGCACAAATTCTGCAGCCAAAATCTGGCCTAGTCTAGATGTCCCAGTGAAATAGGCCAAGACGAGAGTGCTGCTTTGGACCAGAGTGCCCAAAAGAGCATATCCTCCCTCCACCTGGGTGACACCCGGCATCTCTGGGCCAGGGTCGGCCTCTGGGGGCCAAAGGGTCATTGGGACCCTTTGGGCTCCCAGGCCTGGCACACAATGGCCCCTCAAGCCATTGCAAGGGACACAAAGCTATAGGCAATGGCAAGGTCAAGGGCGGCTGCTGCTTGGGAGTGAGAGAGAAGGAGCAAAAGTGAGTCGTAAAAAGCTTGGTCATCTGGGGCCTTCAGGGACGGGGCTGTCATGACCTTGAGCTCTGGGACCTGCTGGCCGTATGAACAAGCTGGGCAGAGCCTGGCAGTGGGTGGGCAAGAGGACAACTGACTCACTAAGAAAATGCTCGATTTCAGGAAACACGTTTTCTTTTCTTTTTTTATTTTTATTATTATTTTTTTGTCGTTGTTGTTGTTTTGGGATGGAGTTTCACTCCTGTTGCCCAGGCTGGAGTGCAATGGCACCGTCTCAGCTTACTGCAACCTCTGCCTCCCGGGTTCAAGTGATTCTCCTTCTCAGCCTCCTGAGTAGCTGGGATTACAGGCATGTGCCACCATGCCCAGCCAATTTTTGTATTTTTGTATTTTTGTATTTTTTTTTTTGAGATGGAGTCTCGCTCTGTCGCCCAGGCTGGAGTGCAGTGGCCGGATCTCAGCTCACTGCAAGCTCCGCCTCCCGGGTTCACGCCATTCTCCTGCCTCAGCCTCCCGAGTAGCTGGGACTACAGGCGCCCGCCACTTCGCCCGGCTAGTTTTTCGTATTTTTTTAGTAGAGACGGGGTTTCACTGTGTTATTAGCCAGGATGGTCTTGATCTCCTGACCTCGTGATCCGCCCGTCTCAGCCTCCCAAAGTGGTGGGATTACAGGCTTGAGCCACCGCTCCCGGCCCAATTTTTGTATTTTTAGTAGAGGCAGGGTTTTACCATGTTGGTCAGGCTATTCTCAAATACCTTAACTCAAATGATCCACGTGCCTCAGCCTCCCAAAGTGCTGGGAGTACAGGCGTGAGCCACCATGCCCGGCATGGAACACATTTTCTATCTAAAAAAAGTTAGCATTAGGTTGGAGAAACCTTTCATTCTCTGGAAGATTCTCTCAGGCCCCAGTAATGGCATGAGACCTCTTGGCGTGAGGGCTGCCATCTTTTCTGTGAGGCCGGCCTGTAGCCTCAGAGTGTCCAGCTGCAGCACCCCATGGTCACATCCATCTTGGTCCTGGATGACCACCTTCCAGTTGTAGCCACAGCTCCCAGCTGTAGCACGGGGCAATGATGAGCACGGGAGAACGCAGCCTTGGCTGCTTTGAAGCTGAAAGGAAGCCACACCACAGGGCAGCTGAAGGGCCTGCCTGGCCCAGCACGTAGGGGACCTGCCAAGTACCGCCTTCTGCCACTTGCTTTGCCCCGGACGGCAAGCCCTTGAGCACAGAGGCCATGCGCTGCTCAGCTTAGTGGCTTTGCCTCACCCTGTCCACAAGGGGTTTGCCTTAAAGGCCTATTGACTGAGTGAAGATGAACGTGTCAGGCTTCGAGGGCTCAGGAGAGGACGAACGACTTGGAAAGAAAGTCATTCCTGACCGGGACTGGGGACTGCTTCTTTGGGAGCCCGGGGCTGTTGCGGCCACCTCGCTCTTCCCCGTGAGGTTTCTGATGGTGGCTCTAACCTGGCTGGGGAGAAAGACCTGGAAAATGCAAATGTCCAGGAAAGCAAACTGCCCAGGGTGGCTGCTCCCTGCTGGGTTCTGGCCATGGACGGGAGGGTCCCTTCAGAGGTAAGGCCCTGACGCTGCAGCCCCCCGACCCCACAGGCACTGCCTCCCTCCGGGATCCACATCTTCGCCTCTCAGCTCCACACACACCTGACCGGGAGAAAGGTGGTCACGGTGCTGGCCCGGGACGGCCGGGAGTGGGAGATCGTGAATCAGGACAATCACTACAGCCCTCACTTCCAGGTAGGAGCCTGTGCCCCACCCCCACCCCGCCCCCATGCCCTGCCCCCACGCGACCTGCTGAGCCTACTGTCTCCTGATACCATAGGGATGGCCCCAGGCTGGCTTCTTTCTCCTGGGCCAGCCCCCCACCATGTGGCCTGTGCTCCCCGCTTGGGTGTCTGATTGTAGAGAGGGCCTCTGGCACATGGCAGATGGTGGTGGGATTTGGGAGACCTGGGCAGCCCTCTGGTCACATCCGTCTTGGTCTTGGATAACCACCTTCTGGTTTGAATCTAACGATCTCTCTGGCCAGAAGCCACACTTAGCCGGCCCTGGCTTCCACTGTAGAGGCTGGGGCAAAACGGACACCCCCAGAGATCAGGGAGGCCTGAGGGAGGACACAGTGGCCGGGGGTCTGGCCTGCAGCTCTCTGAGATCTCCTCTCCCCCAACCCCTCGGCTCTGCTTGCCCCAGGAGATCCGCATGTTGAAGAAGATGGTGTCGGTCCATCGGGTGAGTGCCCAGCAGGCAGGCAGTCCCAGTCGCCGCCACCAGCTGGGATGGCTGGGAGGGCTGGGGGTGCCACCAGACGGAGAGGGACAGAGAAAATGATGGGGGGAGGGGAGGGGAGAGCCGTCCAGGGCAGGGGGAGGGTGCCTGTGGGTGGCTCAGGGTTGGGTTGCCTCATGAGGAGACTCACTTGGGAGTTCATGGAGGGACATCGGAAGTGGGGGAGCAGACAGGACACTCCCAGGGGACGCGTATCCTCAGCCTGACGGGCCGACCACAAACCCGAGAGTGTTTGGAGGAGATGAGGGCGCTAAGGCAGGCAGTGGAGCCCTGATCCCACAGAAGGCCAAGCTCAGGCCTCAGTGGGGACTTGCCCAAGTTCCTTGAGATGTGTCATGACCCACCCACCTGCACCCCCACTGGCCTGGACCCTGTTGTGACCCACTGGGTCACAGGAGCTGATGGTTTATAACTTCTCGGGGACACTCAGCCTGTGACCTTTGCGCATGAATCTGCTGGGCTCCTTGTAGTGGATGACAGGGACTGTACCCCAGAGGTGCCGTGGCCCACACAGTGGCGTGGTCTCATGGGGGCGGGGCCTCGTGTGCCTGTCAACGCCAGGTCATGTTGGCTTTTCCTCAGGGAGATGTGCTCATCACGTCCTGCACGTACAACACGGAAGACCGGGAGCTGGCCACAGTGGTAAGTCACCCCCGCTTCCCCTTTCACCTGCCCAGGGAGAGTGTTCAGCCTGGGCTGTCTGAGGAAGGAGGACAGGTCTTGACTCCTCACTTAGGACATGGGCTCATCCCCTCAATAAGCCAGTCGTTCTCAGCACCTGCTCCCTGAACCCGCAGTGGCAGCATCACCAGGGAGCTTGGGATAAATGCAACCTGCCGGGTACCACCCCAGGCCCACTGAGTCAGAGACATGGGCGGTGGCACTGGGAAATCCATGTTTTAACAAGCTCCCAGGGGATGTTGACCCCTGCTCACGGTTGAGAAGCACTCACACCAAGAAACTTCTCAGCACCCGGGGCTGGTGTGGGGAGAAGCTGTAGGACAAGAGGTTGATCTCTGCCCCGTGGAGCTCCAGGTGCACCGGGGAGATGGGCCTGGAGCACCTGCTGCTAGCAACAAGCAAAATTATAAAAAAGAAACTTTCAAAACCAGGTTGAGGAGCTAGAGGTGCAGGGACCTGGGAGGGCCTCGTCAGAGATGTGGCTGTCACATGGAGCCCAGGGGAGAGGGGAGGAGGTGGAGGAGGGCTCCATGCAGGGGCTGTGTGCGGGAAGGCCCAGAGGACCAGGAACATTCTCAGGACGGAAAGGAGAGGAGGAGAGGATGGAGACATGGGGAGGGGTCAGGCAGTGTGAGCGTCAGCTGAGGATGCATTTTGGCTGGAGAATCTGCACTGGGGAGATCTGTTTTGAAGGCTGGGTGTGCAGGCAGCACCAGGACACGGGCAGCCACGTGAGGCACCACGCAGCAGGGCTGCTTCCGGGAGCCAAAGGGGGTGCTGTTCACAATTACCTGGGTCCCGGGCACAAGCCAGGGCTGTCCTGGCACACGGGCCGCCCTGCCAGTGGATCCATGCCAGCTGCCTCGGTATCCATGGTGGGCTCCAATAATTATCCTGTGAATGGTGTGGCTCAGAGTGTAGCAGACCTGGGTTACAGCTTACCCAGACACCCCTCAGTGCCAGGAACTCGGGTCCATGTCACAGCCCTATTCTTTGTGTTTTAATCCAATGTAGATTCACCTGATATTTACAGAGCCCAGACTGCCATGGTTTTCTTCTTTTTATTTTTATTTTTTCTGAGACAGAGTCTCGCTCTGTTGCCCAGGCTGGAGTGCAGTGGCACGATCTCAGCTCACTACACCCTCCACCTCCCTGCAACCTCCACCTCCCGGCAACCTCCACCTCCCGGCTTCAAGCGATTCTCCTGCCTCAGCCTCCCAAATAGCTGGGACTACACACCACCACGCCCAGCTAATTTTTGTATTTTTAGTAGTGACGGATTTTCACCATGTTGGCCAAGCTGGTCTCGAACTCCTGACCTTGTGATCCACCCCCTTCGGCCTCCCAAAGTGCTGGGATTACAGGTGTGAGCCACCGTGTCCGGCCTATTTATGTTTCTTTTTAAATAGCTTTACTGAGATGTAATTCACATGCCATACCATTCACTCATTTAAAGTGTGCAATTGTATGGTTTTTTGTAAATTCACAGATCCATGCAACCCATCGTCGTGGTAAATTTTAGAACATTTTCATCACCCCCAAAGGAAACCCCATATTCCTTAAGCAGCCGGTCCTCATTCCCCTCCCCGCTCAGCCTGGCAACTGATCTATTTTCTGTCTCTGTGGACTCTCCTATTCTGGACACTTCATGTGAATAGAGTCACACGATACGTGGCCTTTCGTGTCTGGCTTTTTTCATAGCATGATGACTTCGAGGTTTCTCCATGTTTTAGCGTGGGTCAGTACCTCATTCCTTTTCACGGATGAATAACATCCCATTGTATGGAGGGACCACGGTTTGAGTCTCCATTCATCCACTGATGGGCATCTGCGTGGTCTCTGCCTCTCATTTAGTTTTCACACCAGTCTCCAAGGTAGGAGTGTTTGTATTTCTCATATATATATATATATAATGTATGTATGTATATATATTTTGAGACGGAGTCTCGCTCTGTTGCCCAGGCTGGCATGCAGTGGTGCGATCTCAGCTCACTGCAACCTCCGCCTCCCAGGTTCAAGTGATTCTCTGCCTCAGCCTCCCAAGTAGCTGGGATTATAGGCGCGCACCACCACACCCAGCTAATTTTTGTATTTTTAGTAGAGACGGGGTTTCACCCTGTTGGCCAGGCTGGTCTTGAGCTCCTCATGTAATCCCTCATGCTGGGATTACAGGCATGAGTCACAGCACCCAGCCAGTGTTTGTATTTTCACAGGTGAGATATAAAGGCTCAGAGAGGGCAGGCACTTGACCAAAGTCACACAGCTGATAGATGGCTGAGCTGGGATTTGACCCAGGGCCTTGTGCCTCACGGTTCTTACCACACCCTTCCTGTCTCCCTTGGATTTCAGGTGACAATTGCCCTAGGTCCCTGATCACAGATTCAGGGTTGGGGGGTGGGAGAGCTTTGCCAGTCCTTTATTCTCTCTAGAGGAGGTGCTCAGTATATCATGGCAGTGGCTGATGTCGGGCGCTGGCCACAGCTCAGCACTGCTCTAATAACTCATCCTAATCACACCAAGCCTTGCTGAGACCACTGAGCAGATCCCACCAGGAGACACAGTGAGGTCCAGCCACTCAGGCCACACAGCGAACAGGAGGCAGGGCTGGTATGGGGGCAGGTGCTAACCCCAACTGTGCCACCTCTCGGCTGAGCACCTGTGCAGTGACTGAGTGAGCTCGCAGACACAGGGCTCTGCAAGTGGAGCACCCCAGGCAGGACCCCAGCATCGCCCCATTCTGCAGGCACAGCGCCAGGGTCAGGGACGGGAGGGTCTTGCTGGGTATCCAGCCAGGAGACTGCATATTCCCTGCCCAACCTGGCTTCATGGTGGCAGAACCGATGCCACGTCCCCGGGCATTTAGGGCTGCCAGCCCTGGTGAGCACCACTGACATCTCAGATGCCCGTTCTTGAGGTCGAGGCCCTCGGTGCCAGTGTCCCAGCGGGCAGTTCTGTGGCGTCCCTGGCCCATGCCCTCCTCTTGGCAGTGGCTACATCACAGCACCAGGCGGGATCAAAGGGGAGGGCAGCTTCCCAGGTGGATCTGAGCTGCTCATGCTCTGACAGCTCCTCACCTGCTGCTCCAAGAGACAGCGGCCTTTGAAATTCGATTTCCTTCCCCAGGTGAAAGAGGAGAACAGATCCTGCACAGGGTCAGACTCAGTTCCCTTTTGATGTCTGCGGCGGCGGAAGGTGGGGAGGGACGGGAACTCACACAGGAGGCCTATCTGCCCGATCTGACGCGGGCAGGATGGATGAGAAAAGCTGGGAAAGGAGGATTCCAGCCCAGAGAACAATGCTGGCAAAGCCCCGTCCTGGCCAACAGGCGCCAGGTTTGGTCTCTGGGCAGAACTGCCCCATGCTCTTTGTCTGCATGGGAGGAGGGGGCGGCAGCTGGTGAAAGCGCCACACCGAGCTTTTCCCAGTCCCTTTGTTCTGCCATAGAGCGACGATTGCCTTTCTTCCCCACTAGCCAGATGAAATCCCCAGGCCCACAGCAGCTTCACAAACAGTGGGGAGCCTGGACGAGCAAGGGTGGCCAGGGCGTCATGTCCTGGCCCCTGACCTTCTGGGACCTGAGCTGCTGCCGGGGGAGCTTTGCTCTCTCCAGCCCCAGCTCCTCCAAGCTGCCGGCGTTCTTCTTCCTCCCGTGGCTGAGGCTCCACAGTCACCAGCTCCAAGAGCAGCAACCCAGCTAGGGGCTTAACGTTGGCAGTGGGGACTCAGAGGGTGCCTGCCCTGCCCCTCCCATGCGATGGCAGGCCGTAGGGTTGCCCTGAGAGGCTGGAGGTTGTTGCGACCTCTAGTCACGGTCCTGTCTTCCAGAGTCCCTGCTCCCCTCAGAGCCGCACTCGAGAAATGACTGACTGGTGGACGGCGTGGGGCTGCAGTGGAAAGGGCCTCCCTTGCAGTGCTTGGCTCCAGGCTCTCGCTGGAGGTCATGGGGACAGCTTCCAGACAACGGCCGGGAGGCTGGGTCCACTCAGGCTGTGCCACCAATGCTGTGGCCACCATGGGGCGTCCCCTTGCCTGCTCTGAGACTCAGTTTCTGTACCCATAAAATGGGCACAATAACACCCCATCCGCTTGTTCCATTTCATTTTTCTTCACAGCATCATCGGCACCTGAGAGGAATGTCCTGGTTAACTTACTCGCTGCCTGTTTCTCCTGCCAGTGGTGGCAATTCCGTGAGGGCAGGGACTTAGTTCCCCAGAGCATGCCTGGCATGGTGCAGTGAACAGACAAGTGGACGCAGTGAACACGTGGATGGGGCGAAAGCTGCTGGACGGCAACGTCTGCGTGGCACGGCCCGGGGCTGACGGGTCTTCTCCAACTTGCAGGGCGGCTTTGGGATCCTGGAGGAGATGTGTGTCAACTATGTACACTACTACCCCCAGACGCAGCTGGAGCTCTGCAAGAGCGCTGTGAACGCCGGCTTCCTGCAGAAGTACTTCCACCTCATCAACAGGTGAGGGCTCCCTGCACAAGCTCCCTGCCCCCAGGGAGCCCCGACACAGAACCGCTGGGCCTGTCAGGCAGCTGGGCAGATTGGAGGAGTCCAGGCTAAGTTCTAGGAGCAGAGACCTGTGGCGGCATCACTCACCCCTCCCCTCACTCATTTCCTACTGAGTCTGGATTTGGCTTGAGAGCCTCCTCAACCCAGCCCGGAGCACCCACCCGCCAAGGTGACAGGAGAGGGGAAGCCGTTGCTGGTGAAGGCAGTATCTGGGACGGCCTGGCGGAGGCAGCGGGGCTGGGGAGGAGGCAGCAGGAGGGTCTCCCCAGGGACAGGACCAGACCTGCAAGGAGGTGTCACTGGTGCCCAGTGGGGTCCCTGCCCATCGGCTGCTCCCCAGCCTGGCTGTTCCTTGTCCCCACCAGGTTCAACAATGAGGAGGTCTGCACCTGCCCTCAGGCGTCCGTGTCTCAGCAGTTCGCCTCTGTTCCCTGGAACTCCTTCAACCGCGAAGTACTGAAGGCCCTGTACGATTTCGCGCCCATCTCCATGCACTGCAACAAGTCCTCAGCTGTCCGCTTCCCGGTGCGCTGCCACGGGCGTGGGTGGGGCACGCAGTCGGGCAGGCCTCATGGGGGATCCCAGTGAGGGGTGATGGGCCTGCACTCCAAACTGCTGGCAAAAGCACTCGCACAAGATAATTAGAGCAAGTGCCAGGTGGTGACACACAGGCCTAGACAGACAGCCAGCAGAGAGAGGAGAAAGAGAGAGAGAGAGGCCAGGAAGGGAGGGCAGCCACCCTTTCCGGGTGATACCTCCACACCGGTGCCAAATGCCAAATGCCAGTGGTGTGAGCAGGGCGCGCTAACCTGCCCCCTGCACCTTTAAATAAAGCGCTGGGGAGGGGAAGGTGAGAAACGAACCAGTTTGCAGCTGCGAGCTGGTTTTTTTCTTCTTGTCTGAGACCCACTGGCATTCGAAGGCATCTAATTTATCCCAAGCCCAGCGGGCTGCGGTCAGGAGCCCAGGGCCTTTGCGGGGTTAGTCGTGTACGGTGCCGCAGCCTGGAGATCCAGGAAGATGCTTCCGGGGGGCATCTGGCAGCTGGATTAATTGCTAAGTCAAACGTCCTCAGCACCAAGGGAAGGAAGGGCTAATACTGGCTTCCCGAGAATAGTTTGGGGTGGACGTCTGATGGGGTTGAAAACTTGGCATTTTGATGCAGCCTTGAGGGAAAGAGATGGTTAAAAAATATCAGAGCCTGCAGCCAGGGGCTCTGGTTGCTACATTAGGGTGAATGATTCCATTGGGTGCGGACGGAGGCAGGGAGAGGCCTGGATGACTCCCAGGTTCCTGACTAGGTGAATGGGAAGCCAGGGGAGGGGGCCATTTACTGAGGTGAGGACCCCCAAAAAGCAACTTGGGGGAGAAGAGTGAGTTCAGTTTGGGACAAACTGAGTTTGAGGGCAAGAACCCAAGAGGTGGCTGGGAAGTGGCTGGGGAAGCAGCCGCCCATCTTGCCCCTCCAGCCTCAGTTTACCTCCTGCTCCCTTCCTTGCAGGGTGAATGGAACCTGCAGCCCCTGCCCAAGGTCATCTCCACGCTGGAAGAACCCACCCCAAGGTGCCCCACCAGCCAGGGCCGAAGCCCTGGCGGCCCCACCATTATCAGCATTGGTGGGGGCAAAGGCTGAGGGGGGCCTGCTCCTCCCCCTCCTCCGTGCTGTCCCTGTGGGCTCACACCGGCACTGTGCACCCTACTCTGCGAGGATCCCCATGGAACAGCCCTGCATGCCCAGGATGAAGGGGCCAGACCATGCCCCTGCCTGAGACCTTGGTCCAATCCAGCCTTCTTCCCCCAGGGTCCCCTGCATGGCTGAGAGGGTGTGGGTGCCCTGTTGACCTACCCCGGACCGAGTGGGTCACGACCTCGTCCATTTAAACCGGCTTACTCAGTGCAGGGACAGCCTGCACAGTGGTCCAGGTTCCAGCCCTCCGTCAGCCCTGTTTCGCCTCACTGGGTGTGGCCAGGCTCCTGAGACATGCGCCATGCTGGACCCGGGCGCAGAATCACCCAGAACGCCCCCGCCCCGCCCCGCCCCTGCGCCGCTGCTCCCGCAGAAAGTGTTCGGTGTCGGTGTGCGGCGGGTGCGGGTGCTGCTTCAACATTTCCCTGCGGTGTGGCTCGTGTTTCACAGTGGGCGGCTTCCCTGCGACGGAGGCAGGACCAGGCACTTAGCTAGTTAGAGACTCGCCTGGGAAATTGCTCCATTGCCGAGTAAATAGATATTTTCGCCCACCTAAAGGGAAGCCCTGACAACAGCTATCACCGAACGGCGAGGCGGCGAGGATCCAGCGGGCCTTCTGGGCGCCGCTTCCACGGGGGGGCGGAGTTATTAGCACCAGCTTGCTTCTCTGGAGGCGGGGCCGGCGCTGAACAGACCGGGGTGGAGTCAGGGCTGTGCTTCCCTTGTGGTTCTGCCACTCAGTGGAGAGTGCCTTGGGTGGGCCATTGCACGTTCCTGACCCTCACTTTTCTCATCTGTAAAACGGGGCTGATGCCGTGCGGGCTAATGAGCCAATAAAGCTCACACTTGGGCTAGCACCCACTGGAGGTGGGTATGTTTGCACTCCGGGCCGTCACTCCAGGAGAGACAAGCTTGCTCCGAGCCTCCTCCCTGTGCCAGGTGTGCTACCAAGTGCTCCCCCCTGAGCGTCCTGAAGCTGCCTCAGCCGGCCTGGGTGGGTCTCCCCTTCCTGCCCTCTGAGCTGCCTCTCAGGGACAAGTTCAGCTCTTTGATGGTTTCTGGAGAGAGTAACAGATGCCGCGGTGTTCAGCCAGTTCAGCAAAACGCCGCCGAGCCTCCTGGGGGGAGAGGGAGATGGATGGGCCTCGGAGTCCCCCCGCACCAGCTAAGCGGCTGCGTCTTCTGCGAGGCACTTCATCACAGAAGGGAACTCACGGGCCCAGGAGCTCTGCCTCGCGTTGTATAAATCACAGCTTCTTGCGGCCCATAAGTCACAGGGCGCTGGCGCTGTGACATGCCAGGCCCCAGCCTGGAGAGCCGCTCCAGCCCTCTGTCATCTTTACAGCCTGGGTGACAGAAGGCAGGGAGCAGGCCCAAGAAGCCCCTTCCCGTTGATCATACCCAATCGTCAGCCCAGAGAAGGGTCCGAGGGTCCTGCCCAAACCCCCCGGGGGGCACCTGCAGCCTGCCAGTCTCGGGCAGGGAAACTGAGACTCCCAGATGAAGACCTCACCTGGAGCCCAAGAGCAACAGTGATTGGGAATCCCAGCCAGCTCTGGAACCTGCCACAGCGACAACCCCACCCCCACCCCTGCACACACTCTCGCTCTCAGACTGGTTATCCTCTTCCTCTTGTGGAGACAGCAGCTGTGTCCCCCAACCCCGCTCCAGCAGCACCCGCACCTCCCACAGCCAGATGAGTGTGACCCCGTGGTCGCTGAGAGCTGCCACTTGCCCCACACTGAGGCTATGCACAGCCCTAGCAATCCCGTGAAGCCATGTCGTTTCTGCTTTCATTGATGGAGGAGGAAGCTGAGGCTCGGAGGCCTAAAGTTAGGTGCCAAGGTCACCCAGAGTAAGCCCGGGAGCTCAGAGTGTCCCCACGTCTGACTCCAGGGTCTGAACGCTCAATCTCTGTTTCCTTACCTATGAAACAGGAATTTCCCCAGGACCCTTGGAGGGGATTTTATCTAAAATAAGGTCCTTATTTGGAGGCTTAGGGGAAGTGCTTTATTACCTGAAAATGACCTACATGCTCCAAGCCAAAGGGACTCTCTGGGCTCACCCACCTTCTGAATTATTGTGGTGAGTCCAGCAGCCCAGGTTGCTACTCTTACCCCTGCTGTGTGACCCTGAGTTAGTTACTTTCCCTCTCTGGGCTTGGGTCTCCCTATCTGTCCACTGAGGAAAGGGTGTCCCAGCCTCCCAGGGGATGGGGGCTGCTAAGGTGGCACAACCCACCACTCTGAGGTGCTCAGAGCCCTGGGGAGAGGAATGCTCATGCCCATCGGTGTTGAGAGATGGGGCGGCCCTGGACGCCAGGCTCCAGCCAGCATAGGGGTGCCTGCCCGAGTGGGTCCCAGAGCGCTCCAGGGCTGTCTGTGCTGTCTAGTGGCTGCTAGTCTCATGTGGCTACTCGTGATTAATTTTAAATTAATTGAAATGATACAAGGTCGGGTGCTGTAATCCTAGCACTTTGGAAGGCTGAGACAGGAAGATCATTTGAGCCCAGGAGTTCAAGACCAGCCTGGGCAACATAGTGAAACCCTGTCTCTACAAAAATTACAAAAATTAGAGCTGGGCACAGTGACTCACGCCTATAATCCCAGCATTTTGGGAGACTGAGGCGGGCGGATCACCTGAGGTCAGTAGTTCGAGACCAGCCTGGCCAGTATGGTGAAATCCCGTCTCTACTAAAAATACAAAAATTAGCCAGGCTGTGGTGGTACGCGTCAGTAATTCTAGCCATCTGGGAGGCTGAGGTGGGAGAATCCCTTGAACCTGGGAGGCAGAGGTTGCAGTGAGCCGAGATCATACCACTGTGATACGAGATGGAACCTTTTCCGTTCACACCCCCCACTTTTCACATGGCCCAAGGCTGTTTCACTGCCCAGTGCGGTATAGAGCTCTGGTGGTGACAATGTAGCCCCGCCCCTCCCCCCACCCCTCCCCTCCCTTCCCCCCTCCCTTCCCCCCTCCCCTCCCTTTCCCCCTCCCCCCTCCTTTCCCCCCTCCCCTCCCTTCCCTCCTCCCTTCCTCCTCTCCCCTTCTTTGAGACAGAATTTCACTCTTGTTGCCCAGGCTGGAGTGCAGTGGCGCAATCTTGGCTCACCACAACCGCTGCCTCCTGGGTTCAAGCGATTCTCCTGCCTCAGCCTCCCGAGCAGCTGGGATTACAGGCATGTGCCACCATGCCCAGCTAATTTTGTGTTTTTAGTAGAGACTGGGTTTCACCATGTTGGTCAGGCTGGCCTCAAACTCCCGACCTCAGGTGATCCACCTGCCTTGGCCTCCCAAAGTGCTGGGATTACAAGCGTGTGCCACCGCACCCGGCCAGTGTAGGCACTTTCAAAACAGTTTCCTCGGAATTCCTGAGAGGCAGTACCCAGCCACAGTGAGCGTCATGGTATCAATATTTCCGGAAAAAATTTTTAAAAATAGCTATGAAACGGTGTTTTTAGAGTCGAAGTCTGGAAGACCTGACTCGGGGTCCGGGGAGGTGGGTCCTGTGATGTGGACCCTGGGTGGTGCGCTTGGGAGCCATGGCAGGGCCGGGATCTCTTGCAGCCCAGGGATGGAGCCCGCAGGTGGTGAGCTCGGGAGGCGAGTCGTGGAGGCTGCGCTCACATCAATGCCCAGTGCCCTCCCGGAGGGGCCAGGTTCTGTCTCCACGGGGGCGGGGGAAGCACACAGGGTACACGGAGGGGGGCTGGGTTCTCTCTCCTTGGGACAGGGTGGTGCCGTCGCATGCGTTCCCCAGCTGCAGCCACGAGAAACAATTTGGAGCGGAACCTGGGCTCTGACCTCCCCTCATCCTCAGCCTTCCCCCAAGGACAGGCCGTGAGATGAATGTGGTCACCGGCCCAATCCAGGGGCCTGTGGCCAAACCGCAGACCCGGAGGAAGCAGGCCAGGCCATCTGGGGAGCCGGCTCCCCTCCTCTCCTCCTCTGGCTCCCACAAAGCTGTCTCATCCAGGAGCCAGGCCCGCCTGTGAGCGAGGGGAGGCTGCAGGTGTCCCTTCAGCCTGAAGCGTGTGAAAGCCAGAGGCCCCCACCCCACTCTCCAGCCGCATCCCCCTCCCCAGACTCAGGAGGCCAAACCCGCCTTTCACAGCCATCTGTAACCCAAACGTCTGCCTGCAGCTTTGTTGAGCTCAGTCCACAGTGGGCCGTGTGGCCTGGGAGCATCCAAAGGCAGCTGGGGCCTGCCAGGACTGCTGCCCCCAGATCGCCACTTGCTGTGTGTGTGGCTCTGTGGGGCCCCAGCTCCATGATATCCCCAAGCATCTGCCACCCGCTCTTCCCAGATTGCAGGGCACACCTGGCAAGACTGCGCAGGGCCACTCTGGCGGGCCTGATCTGAACCTGGGCTCAGGGGCATGAGGGAGAGGACTGAGCATGTGGGATGGACAGAGATGGACACCCCTCCCGGGCAGGAGAGGCAGAGCTGCTTCTGACACACAGGCAGTTATCGGGGGGAAGAGAAAGCAGGCAGCGGAGCCACCCCATCTCAAGGCAGCATGCAGGGCAGAGCCTAAGACAGGGTCCTCCTGCAAGGGCCGGACAAGGAGGAAGGCACGGGCAGGAAATGCGTTCAAATCAACAGCAAAGACAAAAGTCACCTAGAAAGGGGGACTCCACCAGACTCTTACCCAGCAGCATGCCCCTCCTGCCTGAGCCTGGTGAGCAAGGGGCTCAAGGGGAAACTGAGGAAGGAGCTTGCACTTCTGTGTGGCTGAGGAGGGCACCCATCTGAGGCCCCGCCCGCTCCCTGCTTTGGCTCCTCTGTTCCCGGGCTGCTGATTCTCAGGAGGCTTTGCCACCTGAAGAACCAGGAGGTCGAGCAAGGGAAGAAGAGCTTTCCAGCTCCCGTGCCTACCTGAGATCTGAGAGGCACCATCCTGCAGAATGGCCTTGGTCCCAGGCCTCCATGTGCACTGTGGCAGACAGTGCCAGTCGATCACTGATGGCAGACAGTGCCAGCCGATCACTGCTCTTTCCTGACCCAGACACAGCCTCATGCTCTTCAGCCAAGTGCCCCAGGGAAGCCCACCACCGATCGGTCAAGCTTGGGGTGAAAGACGAAGCCTATTTGTTTCCCTGTATTCACGTGGGGCTTATCAAGTATTTACTAAACACCTTCTAGAAGCTTGGAGATGACTACAAGCCATGGTCCCTGAGCCCAAGACACTTACAGGCTTGTTTTCTGGGAGGATTGGGGCGGACTAGAGACCGCCTTCTGGTCAGTGACCACACAATGGGCCATCTTGGTCTCTGTCCGTATCTGGTTTGGGGGTTTTAGCAGGACTAGGCCTAGACTAAGGACAGGGAGGGCCCAAGTTCTGGCTGGGTCCAGGGTCCTGGGATCCAGGGCCATTTGGGACCTGTGGGAATGGACGGACAGCATGTGATGGGGCATGGGGTCTGTGCCCTCAGTATGTTCCCTTCACCCTCTTGTTGTCGGGGTCGAAGGGAGACTTCAGGTGGGCCCGGGCACTGTAGGTCACCCCCATTCTCTCCAGGCCATAGTCCCCGCTCTTCACAAAGTCCAGCGAGACCTAGGAGCAGAGGTGGGGATGAGGGTCACTATCTGTTGGTAGGTACGGGGCTCAGGCCTGCCTGTTTCTCTGGAGGAGGGGGTCTTGGTCTTGCTGCCTGCCCTGTGGGCAAACTCATCCCTGTGCCAGGGCCTCCTTCCTGAACCCAGGCATCGCCCCAGAGCAGGTGGAGTTCGTGTCCATGTGATCTCGAGTTGGACACGGGCATCTGGGGTCCGGCAAAGCCAAGGTCTGGCAGCCAGTACGACTTCCACAGGACAACACACCTCCAGCCCCAGCGATTCCAGATGCCTGGGAAACAGCAGAAACACGGTGGTTTCCCTGGAGCCGGGCCGGAGCAGCGCCAAGGCTGGCGGCCAATCCGGCTCAAATCCCTCTGGGCAGGGGCGGCTGGAACAGCCTTCTAGACAGCTTGGCCTCTGCGTGCTCCCCATCCCACGCCCTGGCTTGGCCTCCCCAGCAAGCCCTCGGGAACTAGTCAGCCCCAGGTGCAGGTGCTCTTAGGGCAGGAGGAGGGCGTCACCTCCAGCCTGGTGCAGCTGGTGACGCTGGGCACTTTTGCCACGGCTGCTATGAGGAGGGCAGGCCGGGCCAGTCAGGGAAGCTGTTCTCCCATTATAGCAATTAAACCCAAGGCCAGGGCCACAGGAGGCAGTCTCAGGTTCTACTCTGGGAGTCAGAGGGTTCCTTCTTATTCCTGGCAGCTCAGGACTGGATGAAATAAAATAAAAAACAAATCAAGCTTTTTCTGTGACAGGAGCTTTAGGAGTGGCGCTTCTGAGCCATGTGTGCACCTGCAGGGCTGCAAGTTCTGAGTTGCCCCCCGCAGGAAGGCAGCATGGAGAGCTGGTGGACTTCAGATGTCCCCAGGCAGGCACAACTCAAAGCGGGCACCTGGCCTTGCTAACAAATACCCACCAGGCAGAAACTCCTTCCTCATCTCAGAGCCTTTTCCTTTAATGACCAGGTTTCCCTATCTTAGGAAGACACCTCTACTACCCCACTTGGGTGCTAGAAAATGTTTAACAACAGCTTTGGAGTAAGGCGGGTGTGACTGTAGCGTTTGCCCATTTCCATGGTGCAAATGCTCTGGACAGCCCTGATAGAGGGGCAGGAGACGTGCACCAGCAGCTCTGGGTGCATCGACTGGTTCCCCGGCTGCCTGTCTGGATGCCATTGAACCTCAGCTTCCCTGGTCACGTTGGTTATGGACCCATCCCTGACACTGGAGAAAGGCGAGCATTACTGTTCTTTGAAGAAATGGCAACGGAGCCTCTCCTCCCCAGCTCACCCTGGCATGGAACCCATAAACTCCGGTTTGGCTGGGCCCCAGGGCTGTGGCCCCCAGGACCGTGGCCCCAGGGCTGTGTTAGGAGGCCCTGCCCACGGTGGGAGCCACGCCATCACAATCCCTGCTTATTAAGACCCCACTCTGGGCAGTGGCCTGTATGACGGCCCTGCATGGTAGGTGAGTGTCCACATTTTATAAATGAGGAAACCGAGGCTCTAAGAGAGGATCCTTGTCCAAGGTCACAAAGCAAGTAAAAGGCAGATCCCAAAGCCTGGTGGCATCAAGTGTGTCCTGAGCCTCCCAGCTCCACTGCCAGACTCAGCCCCATGGGCTGCCACTTCCCCACAGCTCCACAGGACCATGGCCTTGCCTGAGGCCTGGCGGTGTCCCCTCCCCCTTGGGCCTTCGAGCTGGGCCTGCGCATGTTCTGCAGCTCTTGCTAAGACTGCTCTGTCTCCAGCCTACCCCTCCTTGTGGCTTCTCCCAAGCGCTCCCTCCCTCCCCGATTCCCTCTATGTGCCCAGCAGGGACTCAGGCTGGAAGGTTCTGGAGCCAGGCCAGCACCTCCCGGCCTCACTTAGGGCTTGAGCCAAATGTCAGATCTGCTCCCATGGAGAGACGTGACCCTCCTCACTGGCACCTCTACGTGCGGCACCAGAAAGATGGGAAAAGGAGGTGGAGGTACAGACCACCCCTTCCCCTTCTGGGGAGGCTGCCCATCCCCTGCCCCACCACCCCTGGCCACCCAGAGCTGTCCTGGGACTTGCTTCTGGGGGCAGTGCCTGCTCTTTCCAGCCTGCTCCTGCCTCCTGCAGCCAGGGACCAGGGTCACCTGGTGAGTGTGGGGTTCCCTGAGGTCAGGGGTGTCTGGAGTGAGGAAAGAGAGGAGAATAGAAACATGGGTCGCTGAGTCTGAGTCTCTGGTTGGTCACCCTGGGGCCACCCCTGCACCCCAGGCAAAGGGTGGGCCATGGGCAGCTTGAGGTTTGGGTCTCTGGTGTCAGGAGCCGGAAGGTATCAGCCTGGCTGGCTGGCACCTCCTTCTAACCAAAAAAAGCCTGGAACCACCAAAGTCAGATTCTTCCAGAAAGAAAACAGAGAGCAGCTTTGGCTCTGCCCAGGCACAGCTGGGGAGTCCTCCACCTGCTGAGGCCTCTTCCTCTCCCTTCTCCTTCCCCCTCCTCCCTCTCCCTCCTCCTTCTTCCTCTCTCCCCTTTTTCCTTCCCCCTCCTTCTCCTTCCTTCCTCCCCCTCTTCCCTCCTCCCTCCTTCTTCCTCCTCTCCCTCCTCCCTCCTTTCTCTTCCCTCCTCCTCCCCTGGACCCCACCCGTCCTCCTCCCTGTGCCCGGCACACTCAGGGTGCAGTGCAGGGTGCTGGTTTGGAGCTGGGGAGGAATCAGCATTTGCCTCAGCAGGGCCAGAGAAGGCGACTCACCGGCCCACCACTGGGGTCATGGATGTAACCGTAGGCGATGGTCTTGTCGATGGCGAACCCGAAGTCGGCCCTCCGGACATGGCCCACCACTTGGCCATTCCTCCAGATGGCCTCCAGGCCAAACATGGGTACTTTGCTGGAAGAAGCAGTAGAGAAAGCTGGGGCCCCAGAAACCACAGGGTGGGGACGCATCCACAGTGGCCTGGAGGAGAATGGGGGGCTGCATGGTGCCCACCCAACCGTGGCTCCACACAGATAGGGCTGGCCTACTAGGACCTCACTGGTCCCCAGAGCCAGCCCAGCACCTGGCCTGGACACCACGGCTCAGGCTTCAAGTGAGTAAAAGGGATAAGCAGAAAACAACGAAACCAAGAGTAGACTTTGCTGTTTCCAGAAGTGAGCCCCGTGTATTTGGGAGAGCCCCTGCCTCCAATTTCCTTCCACTGCTCTTCAACTCCGTTTGTGTGTTTTTTTTGTTTGTTTGTTTGTTTGGTGTAGTGGCGCAATCTAGACTCGATGCAACCTCCACCTCCCAGGTTCAAACGATTCTCCTGCCTCAGCCTCTGGAGTAGCTGGGATCACAGGCGTGCGCCACCATGCCCAGATAATTTTGTGTTTTTAATAGAGATGGGGTTTCTCCATGTTGGCCAGGCTGGTCTAGAACTCCTGACCTCAAGTGATCTGCTCGCCTCAGCCTCCCAAAGTGCTGGGATTACAGGTGTGAGACACTGCACCCGGCCAGGTTCATTTTTTTTTCACAGTACAATACATACTTTATTCAAAGGACTTTGCTACATGTAATACATGAATGCTCACCATAAAAGCTTTAAAAATTAAAAGCAGGAAGACAAAGGAAAAAAGTAAGATAAAATCAAAGAAAGGCCAGCACCCAGGGCTAACTGGTAATACTTTGTTGCCAGTCTGCAGACTTCTCCATGTGCGATGGGTTATCACAGCTGCAGCTGTGCAAAGGGGCCCCTGAATGGAAGGGCCGGGGTGAGGCTGAGGGGGCCTCCTGTATCCTCACCCTGGAGTCACTGTTTGGGTCCCACCTGTCAATCAGATTAGGATGAGGCTGGAAGGAGGTTTTGTAAACATCTTTGGTTTCACCCTAGTTTTCTTTTTTTCTTTGAGACAGAGTCTCGCTCAGTTGCCCGGGCTGGAGTGCAGTGGCGCGATCTCGGCTCACTGCAAGCTCCGCCTCCCAGGTTCACGCCATTCTCCTGCCTCAGCCTCCTGAGTAGCTGGGACTACAGGCGCCCGCCACCACGCCCAGCTAACTTTTTGTATTTTTTAGTAGAGACAGGGTTTTACCGTGTTAGCCAGGATGGTCTCGATCTCCCGACCTCGTGATCTGCCCGCCTCGGCCTCCCAAACTGCTGGGATTACAGGCGCGAGCCACTGCACCTGGCCCA
>NC_037683.1:4684645-4701770 GCF_003255815.1 Theropithecus gelada | reverse complement strand
CCCTCCCTGTCCCTCACCCTCCCTGTCCCTCACCCTCACCCTCCCTTTCCATCACCCTCCCTGTCCCTCACCCTCCCTCTCCCTCAACCTCCCTCTCCCTCCCCTCCTCACTCTGACACTCCTTTTGAAGGCTCCAGAAACCTGGGAGAAGTGGCAGTGTTTGCAGCTGGCTGTCAGCTCCACGTCCACAGAGCCCAAAGCTGCCCACGTGCCGGGAGACCTGTGCTTCGGACCCCCACAGGCACCATGGGAGGCCTCTGTGCAGGGCCTCATCTTCTCAGACTGCCCTGCAACCCAAGGGGGACTCGGGTCCCTGGAATCCAAACTCTCCCAGTAGCTCAGGGAGCACCGGGCTCCAGCAGCATGCTCAAAGCCACTCTCAGTGGGGAGAGCAGGAGGTCAGGTCGACCCCAGGCAGAGTCTCTCCTTCCACCTCTGCTGTGTGACTGGGCGTGAGTCCCCTGCTCCTTGGCACCATGTGGTCTCCATTTGTAAATGAGGATGGCGGCCCCAGCACAGTCCCTCTACCCCCATCACAGGGCTGTGGGGAAACTGAACCAGAACAGGATGGGAGGTCATGGTGCAGTGACTGGGAGGCCAGGCTCCCTGGGTTCACCCTCCCAAGGCCCTCAGCCTAGACCCGCCGCAGAGGGGTGGCCTGGGCTTGGCTGCACCTTTCTCTTTTGAGACCTGCATTCGAAGAGCGCAGAGCCTTCCCTATCTCCCCACGGGCCCTGCTGGCCTGGGAGGGGCCCCAGGTGTGCAACCTTACACTGGCCTGGTTTGAATCCCAGCACTTTGGGATCCTCACACCTGTAATCCCAGCACTTTGGGAGGCTGAGGCAGGCGGATCACGAGGTCAGGAGAGTTCAAGACCAGCCTGGCCAACATGGTAAAACCCCATCTCTACTAAAAATACAAAAATTAGCTGGGTATGGTGGCAGGCACCTGTAATTCCAGCTACTCGGGAGGCTGAGACAGGAGAATCACTCGAACCTGGGAAGCGGAGGTTGCGGTGAGCCAAGATCGCGCCACTGCACTCCAGCCTGAGCAATAGAGTGAGACTCCGTCTCAAAAAAAAAGAAAGAGCAAATTCTCTCTGCCTTTCTGCCTTTAACAGCATGTGACCTGGCCAGATGGCCTCTCTCTGGCCTTGATTTCCTTATCTGCAGTGGACTGCTGGGTGTGTTCCGGAAGAGCATGGCTGGCACATGGGAAGTGTTGGTACCAGGGGCTTTGACTGGGGGACTGAGAAGCGCCTGCCTGCCCTGGCTGTAGGCAGTTGCTTCCGGGTGGGTGTGGGACAGCGGGATACTCACTCCTCCACGGTGAAGCACACCAGGCGCCGGCGGAGGCCTGCGGCCCGCTGCTGCTCCAGGGCCTCCCTCCCCAGGAAGGGCACCGGTGACTTGAGCTTGCAGGTGAAGGCCAGGCCTGCCTCCAGGGGGCTGTCGTCCGGCCGCAGGTCTGCATGCCAGTGCCGGTAGCCTGTGGGAAAGGAAACCACCGGGTTGGTGCCACCCTAAGGGGGATAAGCCCTTCAGGAGATGCATGAGGATGCTGCCTAAACCTACCCCCCTCCAGCCCCTACCCACACTCTCAGAGCTGCTTAGTCACCTGGGCAGGAGGCAGGGGCATCCCCAACTCCAGAAGGTTCCCTGGGGTGACCCCCCCACTCCCCAAGAAGACTGCCCATCAGCACTGCAGCCCTCTGCACCCTCAGGTGGGGGTGTCAGGGAGGGGCTCGTGAAGGGGGAGCTTCCCAATGCCCAAGCTGGGTGCCCAACACCCTGGGGAATTGCCCAAAGCCCGCTCTGAGCCTCCATCC
Source organism: Theropithecus gelada (assembly GCF_003255815.1). Lineage (NCBI taxonomy): Eukaryota > Metazoa > Chordata > Mammalia > Primates > Cercopithecidae > Theropithecus > Theropithecus gelada. The sequence continues at coordinate 4,699,942 of NC_037683.1, read as the reverse complement.
TTGCTGTGGACAAGGGTCTGGGCTTCTTCCAGAGGCCACAGCACCTGCGTCCCTGCTCTATTCTTCACAGTTCTCAGAGAAACCAAGGCCCTCCATTCCAACCCAGCCTGGGCCTGCCCCCCAGGTGCCGGGCAGCACCTCAGCTCTCTGCGTCCAGGTGTGCGCAGGGGTCGCAGATCCCAACACTGCCCCTGGGGCCCTGCACGAAGACCCTGGGCAGCAAGAGGGTTTGGGGAAATGGAGGATGTCAGGCGCTGGGGTGTAGGGGAGGAAATCATGGTGTGGAAAGAAGGAAGCCGGGTGACAACACAGGGAAGGTAAACAGCTTCTCGGCCTCCAGGTGTCTCAAGCGTCACCCCCAACCAGCCCCTCTCCCTCTCTGCCCCGTGCCCTGTGCCAACCAGACCCTGCACTCACCTTTCTCAGTGCTCAGGGAGTCAATGGCGCGGTACCCTGCATTGATGAGGCCGTGCTTGGCACCTGCGGCCATCACAGCCCGGTACACAGGTATGCAGGACGCCTTTGGAATGTGCAGCTCCCAGCCCAGCTCCCCCACGAAGGACAGCCGCATGGCCCGGACCTGGGGGACAAGGTCATGGCTTAGATGTGGCCATGTAAGATGGCCGAGGTCCAGGCCCAGGCTACCACTTCCTGGTGGACAGCTCCTACCGTCACCATGATTACCAGCTGGCCCTGGGTCCCAGCCAGACTGCCACCAAGAAATGGGGTCTTGAAGAGCTGCTCCCTCCAGCTGCTCCGGAAATCTTTGAGGAGAAGTAGGGGGTCCCCTTTGGGAAGGGGAGATGGCAGGTTTGCTGTCTGTAGACCTCAGATTTTCTCCAGGACTGGGTTGGTTTCCTGTCTGTCATAACAAATGACCACAACTGGTGGCTTAAATCAATAGCAGGAAACTCCCTCTCAGTTCTGGAGGCTCAAAATCCAAATTCACCATGTGGGCGAGCCACGCTCCCTCTGCAGGCTCGGGAGACGTGGAGACGACCCTTCCAGTCTCCAGGGAGATCCTTCTGAGCGCCTCCAGGTGTCCCTCAGCTGTGGCTGCATCGCTGCGATCTCTGCCTCAGCCCTACAGCCTCCCCTCTGTGTGTCTTCCAAGGACGCTTGTCACTGGAGTGAGGACCTTCCCTATCCCTACATAATGTCATCTGGAGATCCTGACCTTAATTACACTGCAAAGATCCTATTTCCAAATAAGGCGAGTTATAAGGCAGGTTCCGGCGAGTTAGGATGTAGACATATGTTTTGGGGGTCACCATTCAGTCCACAGCAGTGACCTGGGACAAGCTTCTCACCCTTCCCTGTCTGTAAGACGGGGTTGGGAGCCCAGCTTCATCTGTTTCAGAAGCTCTGAGACACATCTGCGAGGAACAGGGGGAAGGCAGCAGCCCAGCTCAAGGGACACCACCCTGGCTGCGCTCGGTGGGGACAGAGGCATCGGGGAAGGGGACAGCCAGGTGCCAAGCCCGTTGTCCGAGGAGCCCATCACCCACCATTCTGGTCAGCTCCGGCCTGGCACAGGGCTCTGAAGACAGCCATAGCCTCTGCCCCTCAGGACTCAGCTCGGCCGTGAGCACAGCCATGTTCTGGGTGGGGAAGAGGCCGGAAAGCAAGGCCTCTGCCTGGGACGCCAGACCAGGCTGGCAGGCAGAGCAGGAGACTTCCATTGCAGACAGGCCTTCCAGGTGAGGGTGCAAAGGCCCGGTGCTGGGCAGCGGATATGGCGGGAGGCAGGAGAGAAAGGCCTGTGGGGCTGTGGATACCTGACTGTGAAGGACATGGTGACCCCAAGCCCTGCAGAAGTGACAGTGCCGATTACGTGCTCGTGAGCTAAGCTTCATCTCGTCCCTCCGTGGCCCATGCAATGGTGGGAACACTGTCAATCATGTCCATGGGCTGAGGCAGACACAGAGGCTCCCAGAGGCACTGAGCCGGGCCTAGGCACACCCAGCTCTGCCGAGGACAGCTGGTGTCTTTGGGAGGGTGTGTCCTGCACATCTGCACATCAGGCTAGCACTTGGCTCCGTGGAGGCCACAGGCAGCGTGGGGGGCTCCTTGCACAGGAGACGTGATTTTCCTCACACACTTGATTCAGGTGCGTGGCACATCCACACCCAGTAACTAGAGTCTGCGTCCTCACTGTCAAGCAAACCCTTGAACCCACTGACTCCCATGGGAAAGCCTGAGTGCTCAGCCCTGGGACCACAGAGCTCACAAAAGGAACGGGGAGAGCTAGGCTGACTGCAGGATCCCAGACAGTGGAGGAGCTGATTCCACCGCTGTTCTGAGCGGAAAGGCCCTCCCCGTACAGCTCCCGCTGGGATACATCTGTGGGAGGGAGGGCAGAGGCCGCTCTCCCAACCACAGGGGCAGCTCCTTATAAACCTGACACTTTAATCACTTGGCCTCCGAGGGGCTGGATTCTAAAAGCTTTGGAAATAGCGCAAATTGTTCTAGGTTGCCATTTGCCCAGGCCTCCTACAAAACTCAAAATTGACACAGAAAATGTACTGTTGACATTTCCCTGCTTCCCTGGTGCAAGCCGTAGGCCCCTGACAAAGATTGCCTTGTCAACGGGGTTCTAATTTTAGACAGCCTATGGAGGATCTCAGGGCTCAAAGCCAATCACATTTTGAAACAGGAAAAATAATTTTTAAAGTGCACCTATCCACGGCCCTCCAACTGTGGGTCCCTGTTCAGACAAAGACCCGTCACCCAGCTCAGAGAGAGTTCACGGGTGGAAGGGAGGGAGTGGTCCCATCCTTCCTGGCTCCAGCAGCTCATCGAGGATAGAGTCGGCTGGGTCCGGGTCTCCATCATATCCTGTGCACAGCCTGGCCCAAGAAGCAGTCCCTGAACGAAGGAGGAAAACGGGGGCCACACCTGCTTCCCGACAAAGTGAGGGAGTCTGGGGAAATCCAGGGGCCTCTCTAAACATCACAGAATCACTGGTTGTTGAGGCATCTTGCATTTTTCTCCACCAAAGCAGTAGAGTGGGATCGGTCCCCAGTTCTTCCAAGTGGTGACCCACAAGGAAAGGGACAGGCCGAGTGAGGACATCTGGAACATGGGCTCCCAGTCAGCTGGGCTTGGGTGGGAACAGCATCTCCCAGCGCCCATGGGGGTCGGCCCACTCGGCCTCAGTGCCCTCCTCTGACCCATCAACCAAGGATGGCACGTGTGCACCAAGCATGTGGTCCCGGCACACGGCCCTTGGCCACTTTGGCTCAGGTGGGCTCTGAAAGCCCCAAACTGCAAGATGGAACTCCTGGCCATGGATGGAGTCACAGAATTGTGGAAGATCAGCAGGAAGGGCCTCATGTCAGGTTTTGTTTAAACCCTTTCCACATCCCGAAAATTCCACGCAAAAAAACCTGCTGAAAATATTAAACGAAGTCAGCAAAGTTGCAGAAAGCGAAGTCAAATGAACCGTCACGTATGTGTTCACACGATTTCGACAAGGGCGCTTGAAGCCACTCACAGGGAAAGAGTCTCCAACAAGTGGTGCTGGGAGGATCCGACAGCCACGTGCAGAAGCGTGAAGCTGGTCGCTTACCTTACATCACGTCCAAATATTAACTAGACATGGAACAAAGACATAAGGGTAAGATCTGTAGCTGTACAGCCTCTGGAAGAAAGCATGGAGAGTTGGAAATGGCAAGGGTTTCCTGGAGAGGACACTGAAAGCACAGGTCACAAAAGCAAAAGTCAGATGGAAGGACATTCATCACAAGCACTTTCGGGCATCGGAGGACACTAAAAAAAGTGAAAAGGTAACCCACGGGATGGGAGAGAACATTTGCAACCTCAGAGGACACTAATAAAGAGTGAAAAGGCAACCCACGGGATGGGAGAGAACGTTTGCAAGTCTTACATAGGATAAGGGCCTTCTACCCAGACAGAATAAAGAACTCCTACAACTTAATAAAAAGTCAAATACCACCATTAAAAACGGGCAAAGGGGCCAGGTGTGGTGGCTCATACCTGTAATCCCAGCACTTTGGGAGACCAAGGTGGGAGGACCATCTGAGGTCAGGAGTTCGAGACCATCCTGGCCAACATAGTGAAACCTTGTTTCCATTAAAAATATTTTTTAAAAAAATTAGTTGAGTGTGGTGGTATGTGCCTGTAGTCCCAGCTACTTGGGAGGCTGAGACGGGAGAATCACTTGAATCCAAGAGGTGGAGGCTGCAGTGAGCCGAGATTGTGCCACTGCACTCCAGCTGGGGCAACAGAGCGAGACTCCATCTAAAAAAAAAAAAAATTGGGCAAAGGACTTGAATCAACAATTCCCAAATACAAATGAAAATGGTCAACAGGCCCAGGAAAAGATGCTCCACATCACTACCCATCAGAGGCACGCAAATCCAAGTCACAATGAGTTATCACTTTGTGCCCATGAGGATGACAATTATAAAAACAAGAAAAAGGAAGTAAAAAGTGTTGGTGAGGATGTGGAGAAACTGGAGCCCTTGTGCACTGTTGATGGAAATGGAAAATGGTGCAAGCACTGTGGAAAACAGGGTGGCAGTTCTTTAAAACATTAAAAATACAACTTCCATGTGATACAGCAACCCCATTTCTGGGTATACACCCAAAGGAATTGAAAGGAGGGATTCGAAGAAGCATTTGCACACTCATGTTCACAGGGTTATTCACAATAGCCAAGAGGTAGATGCAACCCAAGTGTCCATCAACAGAGGATGAACAAGCGGGGCATGGTGGCTCACACCTGTAATCCTGCTACTTGGGGAGGCCAAGGCAGGAGGACTGCTTGAGCCCAGGAGTCTGAGACAAGCCTGGGCAACACAGGGAAGCCCTGTCTCTACAAAAAATTTTAGAGTTAGCTGGGTGTGATGGCGTGTGCCTGTAGTCCCAGCTACTTGGGAGGCTGAAGGGGGAGGATCACTTGAGCCCAGGAGGTTGAGGCAGTGAGCTGAGATCGTGCCACTACACTCCAGCCTGGGTGACAGAGTAAGACCCTGTCTCAAAGAACAAAAACAAAAACACCAGAAACAGATGATGAACAGACAAAATGTGTTCTATCCACACAAAGGAATATTATTCAGCCTTAAAAAGGAAGGAAATTTGGACGCATAACACAACGCGGATGAACACATTATAAACACATCATGCTAAGTGAAGGGAGCCAGTCACAGAAGGACAAATCCTATCTGATTCCACTCATATGAGGTCCCTGGAGTCACCAAATTCATAGACAGCGAGAGCAGAATGGAGGGCACAGGGGCTGGGGAGGGGGAAAGGGAGTTGCCTCAATGGGGACAGAGCTTCAGTTTCATAAAATGAAGACATTCTGGAGGTTTGTTTCCCAACAATATGAACATACTTAACACTACAAAACTGTACACTTAAACTAACAAACCAGCCAACAAACCAGCTCCTTTTCTTCATGGGAAACAGGCTAGGAACTAAGTGACCGGCACTTTCTCGACATCCTGGGCCACAGGAACAGAGGAGCCAGGGGGTGCAGACAGAGATGGGAATTTGGGGAATGTGAGGGAATGGCCCCAGGCCAGACAGGAAGCTGCATCCTGTGTCCAACAGAAGGTCAAGGAGATACCAGAGAGACCAGGCGGGTGGGGAGCGGGGGGAAAGGCGGTACTTAAAAAGATAACGGTAGAGAATGTTCCAGAAGTGAAGATGGTTGGTCATGAGCTGTCAGACTACAGAAAGTACAGTACGTACCAAACGGGAAAAACACCAGCGAATCCCTGCATGGAAAACACTGGGGCATGCGCAGGCATCAGAGTGGGCAGGGCGCAGAGTGGGTAGGTGGGGAGGAGGAAGGAGAAATGAAAGAGAAAGAGAGAGAGAAAGAGGCAGAGAGAGGCTGGGCGCGGTGGCTCACGCCTGCAATCCCAGTACTTTGGGAGGCCTAGTTGGGCGGATCACTTGAGGCCAGGAGTTTGAGACCAGCCTGGCCAACACGGCAAAATCCCATCTCTACTAAAAATACAAAAATTGGTTGGGTGTGGTGACGAGCACCTGTAGTCCCAGCTACTTGGGAGGCTGAGGCAGGAGAATTGGTTGAACCTGAGAGGCGGAGGCTGTAGTGAGCCAAGGTCACCCCACTGCACTCCAGCCTGGGCAACAGAGTGAGACTCCATCTCAAATAAATAAGACAGAGAGGGAGGCCTGAAACCTTGAAACCATCCCTTGGCGTGGCTCCAGTAGATGCTAATCTACTGTAGAACAGTATCTTTGAAGCACAGAGCTTCAAACATAACTGTCAGCCTGGAAACGCACATCCTCCAGGGGTGAGAGGAGTGAGGTGAACTGACAATGTTCCCAGATCCAGACAGAGTTTATGATGCATGATTCTTGTTGAAAGAATCTGTAGGGGATGCACCTTCAAGCCTGGGCCCCTGACCTCAAACTGGGTGCAGTTTGAGGGTCAGACCAGAACAGATACCTGGCCAGGTGGGGGTTGAGCTGGGAGGGAGGAAGACCAAGGTGAGACGAACTCTGCCTCCTGTTTAGGAATAGGTGCTTTGGAATCAAACCCATGAAGGGTGGGGCTACAGGGGACCTCTCCACCCATGGAACTAATCAGTCACCTGGAGTGACATGTCTGTTATGAGCAGATTTAGCTCTGCAAATAAAGGGTTGGGGCAGGGGTCCGTTGTGACAGCATGGACCCTGCTGGGAGCTGAGTCCCTTTCCTGCTTGGCCCTGGCTGGGGGTGAGGGCTCAGGACCCACAGGGCTGCCTGGTGCCAGTCTTCCCAGTGGCCAGGCACTGTTCCCAGCCAGTCAGCCTGGACAGGAGGGGAATGATTCCTGAAACCTGCAGAGCCACCTGCCACTGGTGTCGTTCGCTAGGGCTCAGACCCCTGAACTGCAGGTTGTGATGAGAGAGGATCCCTCTGTGGAAAGAGATCACGTGGGGCGGGGCTGAGGCCCATCGAGTCCCCCACACTTAGGCAAACATCATTACTATGACCATGGCTCTCTCCCTCCAAATTGGCCTGAAGACCCTCTCTTTTTGGAAGGTTCTGGAGGTCAGACACTTCCAGGCCCTGTAGGGAGTTCTGTGGGATGTCATTGGTCCCCAAGGGTGAGAGGAACCCGCCCTGCCTGTCCCATTCCATTCAGGCCACTTGGGTGGCAAGTGTCGGTCAGTGGGCAGGTGCAGGAGGCCTCCTGCCCTGGGCCACACAGCACTGGTACCCATTCTCGCCAGCCCCCACCACAGTGGCCAGCAGGCTCGAGGCTCATCTGCTGCAAGGGTTCTAGGATTCAGACCGTGATCCCCCAAGCAGGGCACCTGGCATGAGGACTCAGGACTACAGGAGACCAGAAGGCCTCTGGTGCAGCCCAAGTCTGTCTCCGACCTCCTCCTCCCCTCCTGTCTCCCGCCCTCTTTCTCCCCCGCAGCAAGTCACAAAAGCCAGAATTCCTCTTTCCCCAGGTGGGTCATGGACAGTAGAGGCCCTCTCCCCCAAAGCCAGCCATGAGACCTAGAAATACAACACAAGCCTTCCCCACCTTTCTGGGGAGCAACTGGCCCTAAAGATGTTCTCCACCCACTTTGTCTGACTGTAGGTCATAAGGCCCTAGCTCCAGTGATCCTGCCCCATGCCTGGGAGTGAGGAGCACCTGCACGGAGAGACCAAGGGGGATCGGCATGGCCGACCTCGCCGGCCTCCCCGCAGTCCATCCCCACAGGCATCCCCTGCCATCCGACACCTGTCCACATGGCTGCCCGTTCTTCACCGACCCTGAGCACTGGAACCGTCTTCCCTGGGCCTCTGGGTCCCCCTTTCTGATGGCTCCCATGTCACATAAAGCTTTGATTAAATAGATCTGGTGTGCTTTTCTCTTGTGAACCTGTCTTTTGTTACAGGCCTGTCTCCCATGCCCCTGATGATGGCTGAGGGGAGGGATCACACTTTTTCTTTCCTTACAAGGGCAAGATGAGAACCTGGAACCGATTGCCCCTGAAGCCTCTGAGGCCCCCAGCTCAGGGCCCTCTGCACCCAATTCTGCATGAGGTCACTTGCCCCAGACAGAAGCAGCAAACCCGGGGCAGGTCGGAGCTTCCCACCACCCACTCCACAAACACCCTTGCTCCAACCTCCCCTTGGGGCCCAGGCACTTCACATTGTCATGGCAGCAGCTTAACCCGTGACAGGGAACATGGCGCCCCAGCCTGCGGCCACCAGTCTCTCTGCGCTACATCAGGGAACCTGCCCATGACATTGGGTATCTGTCTCAGGCCTCAGCAAATCTGCACAGGTTCTGTAAAGCGCGTGTTTAGGCAGTGGCCGGAACCCAGTTGGTCTCTGACTGGCATGCCATGGTTATCTAATATGTGTGGGTGCAGGACTGCTCCATCCTGAACTAATCAAATCCTAATAGCGCCACAACTAGGACTTCTCGCTGTCAGGAAAAGAGATTCAATTTCCTTTCGAGCTGAAATTAATTTTCAGAGAAAATCACTTTATCGCCGTGCCCCACGGAGTGCTCCCAGCCCAGCATGCTGCTTCGCAGCGGGGCCTGTCCTCGGCAGGGGCTCTGGGAACACCGTGTCTGGCCGAGTGGAGCTCCGGGAGGCACGCCGGGAGAGCACTGACCCATGGGGAATCTTGCTGGCCTCGAGGCAGATATTTGGGGAGCAAGGACAGCTGGTCTGCTGGCTGCTGAGCGGACAATAACTCTCCCCACCCTGCTTCTTCCTCTAGCAGTCCAGGGATCGTGGCGGCCTGGGTCAGATCCCAGCCTCTCAGAGAAGAATCAGTGCAGAAAGCAGCAGTGCTCGGCTGGGAATTGCGCCCAATTCGTCTGGTGGTGAGGAGGGTCTTTGGGCAGCGGCAGGCGCCCACTCTCGTACCCGGGTCCTGGGTCTGCAGCCCTGGCCCTTGTCCTCATCGGCCCTTGCATCTGCCTTCAACCCAGAGGTTCCGCTGACGGTGCAGGCACACACATTCCTCTCCTGCATCTGGTTGGCTGGAACTCAACTGATCGCCTATAAATACTTGGCTCAGGTCCACGCTCCGGCCCAGCGTTTCTTCACGTTGAGGGATATGTCATCAACACATTTTTAAGCCAGCACAAGATATTATTTAGGAGAATATGAAATTCTCCCTGGATTCAGAGAATCCAGAGTGTCTGGACAGACTTATGGAATGGCCCGGAAAGAATTTCAGACATTGTGCTAGACTTTGTGCTACAGGTGGGGACACTGAGGCCCAGAGAGGTGTCCCACAGATGGATGGGGCAGGATGGAAAGCCAGGTTTCTGGCCTGACCTCCACGGAGCCTTGGGTAACACGGATGCTTTGGTCCCAAACCACCCCCAGCATCTGTGGCTGACTCAACTCCCATCTCACACCTACCTGTAAGGCCACCCTACAGGGGGAGTTGGCCATGGCCAGTGGCTGTATCCCCATCTGTCTTGCTGGCCAGGAAATGGGGAGGGCACTGTGTCCCAGGCTGGGGCCACCTGGGAGTACGTGGCCCTGGCCACTTTGAGGGACAGCCTCCCAGGTCAGCAAAAACTGTAACATTGACAGTAAGGGCCCAAAACCTCTGCTCTCCTGGCCCACACCTCCCCGGGGCCCTCAAGAGAAGGCAGAAGTCACTGAGGGCAGGATCCCTGGCCACTCCGTCCTCCACACCCTTGGCGGTGCCTACTCCTCGAGTCCCCGGCCCCATCTCATGGGAGCTGGACCTACTGGCCACCCAGCAACTTCAAGCCCCTGAGGGCCGCAGTCGTCCTCCAGACACACACAGACCTGGCCACCAGGCCCACACTGGTCACTCCAGACACACGCAGACCTGGCCACCAGGCCCACACTGGTCACTCCAGACACACGCAGACCTGGCCACCAGGCCCACACTGGCCACTCCAGACACACGCAGACCTGGCCGCCAGGCCCACACTGGTCACTCCAGACACAAGCAAACCTGGCTGCCAGGCCCATAGTGGCCACTCCAGAGAGCTGCTGGGAGGACGAGGGAGATGGATGAGAAGCCAGTGGGGCTGTGCTCAGTGCTGGGCATCAGGGTCTCTAGGTGAAGATGGTCAGCCCCAGCTCACCCCTAGCCTGTCCCCGACGGACCCCGTGGACTCTAAGAACATGAGCATGGGAGTGACCCCGCAGAACCAGCCACTCAGCCCAGGAGACAGTAAATCTGTGTGCACTAAGGTCATCCGTCTTCCTAAGGAGTGTGGCCCTGGGGCACTGGCTGTCAGCAGGGACGAGCTCCTGGCTGGGGCTGTGGGGGGATGGAAGCCTGCCCTCAGCACCGGGGCATCTGCTGCCCTGGTCCTGCCACGGGGGCCAGGAGGTGTCAGGATGGGGCCCACAGAGACGGGGAGAATGCTGGTGGGGAGCGGGTGGAGCAGGGGCAGCTGATATGGGCTCCCAGCCAGCTCGTCCACAGGCCCTGGGGTCAGTCCCAGGGCAGAGCTCCCCAACACGGGCCACACTTTGTTCTCGGCCGAGAGGCCAAGACGCTCGACACTCGGGGCCTTGCCCCACCCTGTCTGTTTCCTGCCAACAGTCAGTTCTCTGTGGCCATCTTTGTGGGACTCTCGGTTCCATGAGAACCCCTTGGCCTGTGGTCACCACTCGCCCTGCCCAGGACCTCTCTCCAGTACAGGCTGGAATGTGGCTGCAGGTCCCTTCCTGGGCCCCAACCTCACTCGGGGTCTGAGTCCATCGAGGGCAGGAGCCACATCTTCCATCCTGGAACCCCAGTCCAGCACCCAGTGGGCTCCCAGACAGCATGTACAGAGTTCACTCCAGAGCCCCTCAAGCACTGGTGAGGGAGAGGGTGAGAAGCACAGCACTGGGAACGGATCCTTGTTTAGTAAAACACTAATGCTTGACCGAGAGTCCCAAGTGGTGCAACGTGAGCTGACGGTGCTGGGAGGTACGCCACGGATAACCGCCATGGCCGGCGCACGGCGTGTTTCCTGGCAGCTGAGCCTCCTTACGCGTGCAGCACCTCCCTACCGCCTGTTTCCTGTGTCCCCAGGATCGCGCACGCCAGCTGATGCTCATGTCCCGCCTCCCCTGTGTTTCCCCTCCCACCCATCCCACAGGCAGGGACCCCGGCCTAGAAAGCATTGTGCTTCTCTCCACTCCGCCTGAGACCTAGGGTAGCACTGGGCAAGCGAGCGGCGCAGAATACCAACGGACAGAGAACAACACCCCACAGAGTGACTCAGAAGGCCGGGACCATGAACCGCAGACACCTCCAACCCGGTGGGTCCAGCTCTACCCTCTCTCAGACCAATAGTCAGGGTCTATTGGGAGGATGGTGTTCAAGGGAAGTTCCTCCCGGGGCCACTTCCAAAGCAAAGAGGTGGGCCCAGTGTGAAATCCATGCCCAGGGCACTGGAGACGCAGCTGAGGGTTCCAGGCGGTTCTCGGGGAACGTTCAAAGGAACAGGAAAACAGTCACGACATCCAGGAGAATAAAGCAGTGTGTACAGACTGCAGGGGATGCCCTGATTACGTTTTAAAATCCACAGACAGTCACAGATGACGGGAAGAAGATAGCAGGCAACGCACTCAACTGTCAACCCTGGTTTCTCTGGGGATAGGATTAGAGGGGTTTTCGCTAACTCGCTGGCAGGCTATGGATGTCCCCACCAGTCCTCTGAGATGCCGCTGACCACCATGTCCCAGCCAGATGAGCTTCGTGCAGCAGCTCACCAGACCTGCCCACAGACCCAGCATCCTCGCTCTGAGGTGGCAAGGATCGTGCCCAAAGTGGGCTTGCTAGAAGCGAGCTCTGCACTCAGCCCCTGTGCTGAATCCTATGTGCAGTGACGGTTGGAAACTGAGCAATGAGCAGTATCTTATGCAGCCCTGACGTGTTTGTATAACACCAGTTATTTTACACCAATGAGCAGGAGACTGTGGGGAGAAGCGGCCCCTGTGACCATCCCTGCACCCCCTACACCCCCAACGCTGTGTTTGGCCTGGCCTGTTCCTCTGGGGGACGTCATCCTGGAAGCAGAGCCTTTGTGTCAGCTCAGCGAGCACCTGGCCTGGCCTGGCTCCTGGGCCACACAGGTGGAGGCGGACCCAGGCAGCCGCGGTCCAGGCTTGGGGAGGCCGCCAGGACCAGGAAAGGACCAGCCCAAGGGGAGGGGAGGCAGCTGGAGCCGCCTGTCTGAGAACAAGTCCCAGCAGCTTGCTGGAATGGCCGCGCGGGTGGGGGCGAGGCTGCTGGGCCTCACATGGGAGGGGACGTGTTCCCACCTGGTTGTCTCCCCCTCCTGTAGCCAAACCATACAGAGGCAGCACCTATGCCAAGCCTCAGCAAGGTGGGAGAACCCACGGCTCCCCTCCCCTTCTGCAAACCAGAGCCCAGCTGCAGACAAAGCTGGATGCCGTGTGGACCCCGTGGCCGGCCTGCTGGAGCTGGAGTCGGGCCGTCTGAAGGCCATGTGGCCTGGATCCAGCTGTGCTGCTCTCTCTGAGCGCCCACCCTCTCTGGTCCCAGCAGGCAGCTTTGCACCAGAGGCAGGAAGCAAGCTAGACACAGCCAGCCCTGCTTCCTGCCCCTGTGCAGCCTCTGGAGAGGGGAGGTGAGAGCAGAGCCGCCGGGATCTCCCTGGTCTCTGGCTGCCTCCTCCCTGACAGTCATCGCCACGTTGTTTATCTGCTAACGGAACCCAGCTCTGTCTCCCAGGACCTCCAGTCCCTCCGCAGGCCAGGACCTCGCTCCTCCCCAACCTTCCTTAGCATTTTCCCCACCCAAACCCCAGACGAACATACAGGAAGGAGAGACAGGGAGCTGCCTCCAAATGCGGCCGTGCACCCGCCCACCCCCTCCTGAAGGCCACATCCGGGTCACTGACACATATCGGGGGGTTCTGGGTTTCTTTAGCCGGGTGGCCCTGAGCAGCCTCTCTGAGCTCCATCTGGGTAACACGCGTCACACAGGGCAACGTCTCCTGCAGCAGCAGTGCTGGAGGGCTCTGGAGGCCCGGCCCCCGCTGCCACTGCATGGCTTACACCCCTGCAAACAAGCAGGGTGGTCACGCACCGAGGTTCTCAACGGGTGATCCTGCCCCCAGCGGACCTTTGCCCATGTCTGAACACACTTGTGGCTGCCACAACAGTGGGTGCCACTGGCACCTAGCGGGCGGCAGCCAGGGAGGCTGCCACACACCTGTGTCACACAGGAGGGCCCCCAGAGCAGACAGGGTCTGTTCCACCATGTCAGTCGTGCTGAGGTTGGGAGACCCTGTAACACAGCCTTCCGCGCTGCGGCGGGGATTCCACGGGGAAGTGTGCTGTGATGCTCGCGGAACAGTGTCTGGCACACAGGAAGCCCTCGGCAAACAGGGGCTGCTGTGTTTACCATCCTCATCTCAGCCTCGAGAAGTCAAAGCAGATGCCAAGATGCCTGTTTTCCAACAAGGAAACAAAGCCCAGAAGAGGGGCGTGCTGGCCCAGAACTAGAACCTGATCCTGGTCTCTGAGGGAGCCTCCTGCCTGGGGCCAGGTCGCATGGAGTCCTGGCACCGGACACCACCACCACCATCTCAGAAGGGGTGGGCCCTGGCCCTCAGGATAGAGACTTTTTAGAGCTGGCAGGCAGTGTGTGGGGTGCTCTTTAGGGAATGGCTGTGCTCCCACCCCAGCAGCCCCTCCTCCCATGCCAACAATGGCAGCTGGGAGGCTGCCACATGGAGACCTCCGGAGCTGGCTACTGCTCAGCAGAGCTCGGTCCTCCTGTTTCCAGGGGGTTACTCAGCCTCAGGAGGGCTGCCCTGAGCCTTTCAGGAGGGGATACAATAGGTGGTGATGCGGGCGGTGAGGCTGAGGTCACCTTCCCTGGGACTGAGTCCCTGGCACGCACCAGGCACTGGGGATGGATGGAAGACGCTGTGACTTTGATCCCCATGACCTCTCCAAGCTGCCAACAGCATGTGGAAGGGCCGCCTGGTCCCACTGCCCCCCTTCACAGTTGGGGACCGAGGCCAGGGAGGTAGAGGAACCTGCCCAAGAGTCCCCAGCCCCCAGATCCCCCAGGATGCCCCTCACACCATGCTGCCACCCACGACCCAGAGGACGTGGCCAGCTGGAACCTACCAGGTGCCCGGCGGCTCTTAGCAGCTTGTGGGTGGAGAACGGGAAGGCCTCATTACTCAGGTCTGCGTCCAGCACCTCCTGCAGAATGGCCCGGCTGCAGGCAAAAGCAAAGTCACTCGGTCAGCAAGTGCTCACGGGTGGGGCCTGGGCAGGAAAGGCCCCGGGGACCTGCCATGAGTGGGACAAGTCTCTGTCCTCATGAGACAGACGACAATAAACATGGATTAATAAAAATACACCAAGACAGATGTATGTTCCAAATATACACAAGACGGCCACCTTCCAGCGGGCTAACGCTGGGGCTAGCAGGACCCCTGGGGACACAGACTTGGAGACAGCTCTGATGGGACTCGTGATTCTTAGATGGGGAACTGAGGCCAGAATGGTTATCTAACCACGGAATGCCCCTGAAGGCCACAGGCCAGGAGGAACAGAGCATCTGGGCCAGGTCCACAGTCCACATCCCCAGGCCCCTCTAGGTTTCCAACTCGTCAGAGGCCGGAGGGGCCTCAGCTGCTGCTTCGGTAGCCACCGCCCGAGAGAGGAGCTGGCTATGGCGGCCTCAGTGCTGCACAGAAGAGTAGAGCAAGGCCGGGTGCGGTGGCTCACGCCTGTAATCCCAGCACTTTGGGAGGCTGAGACAGGCAGATCACAAGGTCAGGAGATCGAGACCATCCTGGCTAACACGGTGAAACTCCGTCTCTACTAAAAAATACAAAAAAACTAGCCGGGCGAGGTGGCGGGCGCCTGTAGTCCCAGCTACTCGGGAGGCTGGGCCAGGAGAATGGCGTAAACCCGGGAGGCGGAGCTTGCAGTGAGCTGAGATCCGGTCACTGCACTCCAGCCTGGGCAACAGAGCGAGACTCCACCTCAAAAAAAAAAAAAAGAGGCCGGGCGCGGTGGCTCAAGCCTGTAATCCCAGCACTTTGGGAGGCCGAGACGGGCGGATCACGAGGTCAGGAGATCGAGACCATCCTGGCTAACACGGTGAAACCCCGTCTCTATTAAGAAATACAAAAAAACTAGCCGGGCGAGGTGGCGGGCGCCTGTAGTCCCAGCTACTCGGGAGGCTGAGGCCGGAGAATGGCGTGAACCTGGGAGGCGGAGCTTGCAGTGAGCTGAGATCCGGCCACTGCACTCCAGCCTGGGTAACAGAGCAAGACTCCGTCTCAAAAAAAAAAAAAAAAAAAAAAAAAAATA
>NC_037683.1:4648901-4684549 GCF_003255815.1 Theropithecus gelada | reverse complement strand
GGGAGAAGGGGGGGAACCGGGGGGGGGGGGCTGGAGGGGGCCGAAACCCCGCCCCCGCCCCCCAAGCCGGGGAAAAAAAAAAAACACCCCCCCAAAAAAAAAAAAAAAAAAAAAAAAAAAAAGAGTAGAGTAACTTGCCCAAGGCAGAGCGGATTGGAGCAGATTCCGGCTTCCTCCCAGCCCCCTGCAGAAAGTGCTCTTTCCAGACACCACCCTGCTCTGTTCCCTGACCTAACCCTCCAACCGGGCACCTCGGCCCCGAAGTCCTCTGCCTGACATGGGTGTGAGACGCTGAGGCTGCAGACTTGGAGGAGGTAGAGAGCTGGGCTTAGCACCCAGCAGGTGCTAAGAGCCATTTCAACCTCCTGGGGGACTGTCACCTAGCGAGGGCAGGGCCGCACCCGAGCGCCCACAGTGCGGCGAGGGCCCCGGGAATGTTCCTGAGTGCTGGACACTCAGTCCATACTCGACAGTCTGCACAGACTTGCTGGGTCCACCCCTGGTTTATAAGCTCTGTGAGGGCGGGGGTTCGCTCCCCACCTTCCCCACTCCACGGTGCCCAGCACCACATCTACTCTCACACTTGCCCAAGTACCGGAGACCTCACTGGGGCCACAACCCATGGTCTCCAAGGAAGCCCTCACCTCCTGGGCACCGTGCCCACCTCCAGGTCTAGCCCTCTTGTGCCCCTCCACATTCTCACCCCTTCCCCTGTCCCCACTTAACCCTTTGTCATCCTTCAGCTCTTGGCTCAGCTGTCACCTCCTCCAGGAAGCCCTCCCTGACTCCCTAGGTCTTGGTCAGGTACTCGTTGTCCAAGGTCCCACAGTCTCCTGCCAGGGTGTCTCTCACATTGGTTGTACCCACCCCCAGGAGCTCTGTGCCAACAGAATCCCCCCATCCCAATGTGTCTGGCACAAAGAAGGCTCTCAGTAAATAGGACTGACTGAACACCCTGGCTTGGCACAGCAGGGTGAGGCCTCCATTGCCAGGAGATGCTCCCCCTTCTGTCCCTCTGGGGTCCCAGCAGGTGTTGAGCCTGCAGGGTGAGCTGCCCAGAAGCGCTGCTGACCCTAATCCCAATCGTCACAGTGCTGGGAGCCGCCACCCACGTCAGCCTGAGGTGCTCGGCTGTGGTGCAGTTGGCCAAGACCCTTATGTAACCACCCAGCACCCACGTGGTGCCAAGTCCTGGAGAGTGATACCAGCGCCTCAGATCTGACAAGCACATGCTCTCTGCAGCCCTGAGTGGCAGCCACACGGCAAGGACCCTGGGGCAGGAGCCTGGAGCTGCCACTTGGTCCAAGGCTTTGAGGGGCTCTGACCCAGGCGTGGGCTCAGCAACCTCAGGGGAAGCCCAACTCCAGGGGTCCATGAGCTTCCCAGTCAGAGGCCCCGGTTCTAGTCACAGGCCCTGTACTTACCCCTCAACCCTACCAAGCCCCGGTCCCTCATCTGTGATGCCGTGGGCCATTGTGAGGAAGCAAGAAAGTACACACAAAGCCCGTGGTGTTAACCATGACCACAGTGATGGCCAGTTCTGGGCTGCACGACACCGTCTCTCCCAGTCATGCAAGAATATTGGTTTTGGTTTGTTTCGTTTCATTTCGGCTTGAGACAAGGTCACACTGTCACCCAGGCTGGCATGCAGAGGCACAATCACAGCTCGCTGCAGCCTTGACCTCCTTGGGCTCAAGTAATCCTCCAGCCTTGGGCTCCCAAGTAGCTGCGACTACAGGTGTGCACCACCATGCCCAGCTAATTGAAAAAAAAAGTTTTTGTTTTTTTAGAGACAGGATCTTGCTATGTTGCTCAGGCTGGTCTCAAACTCCAGGACTCCAGTGATCTTACCACCTCGGCCTCCCGAAGTACTGGGGTTGCAGGCATGAGCCACCGTGCCCAGCCTCCACCAGCACATGAGGCTATTTGAGTTTACATTCACTAGTATTAAAAATGCAGTCCCGGCCGGGCACGGTGACTCACGCCTGTAATCCCAGCACTTTGGGAGGCCGAGGCGGGTGGATCACGAGGTCAGGAGATCAAGACCACAGTGAAACCCCGTCTCTACTAAAAATACAAAAAATTAGCCAGGTGCGGTGGCGGGGTGCCTGTAGTCCCAGCTACTCGGGAGGCTGAGGCAGGAGAATGGCGCGAACCCCAGAGGCGGAGCTTGCAGTGAGCCGAGATGGCGCCACTGAACTCCAACCTCGGCGACAGAGCGAGACTCCGTTTCAAAAAAAAAAAAAATGTAGTCCCACTAGCCACATTTCAAAGGCTCAGTAGCCACACAGGGCTTAGTGGCTGCATGTTGGACGGCTCAGTTATGGAACATTTCCAGAAAGTTCCATGGGGCAGCAGCTCACACAGCCTGGTCCGGGGTCCAGCAGGTGTGCTGAGCACGTCCTGAATAACAAGTCTGAAAGTACAGCCTTCATCAGCAGCACCAGTATTATTATTCATCTAAGAAACTTCGGGTTATTTTTGAAAGATAGAGGACATTTTGGAGGAGAAAGTTAAGAAATTACCAGGAGGCAGCTAGCTCCTCTTCCCGCCCTGGCTGCCTCCCCCGCCGCCGGCTGGAGTAGCTGATAATGAGGCTGGGCGCACTGGCCGCCCCCGGCCGCACCTTGATCTGTCCATCTGCCACCTCCTCCCTCCACGGCCCACCTGCCTCCCCGACACTAAAAATATCCCCACTTCCTGTCCAAGGTTGGCGTGGCAATGAAGCCGGAGGATTCCGAGGACCAGGCCTTGACACCCCTCCCTCCACCCCAGAGATGCAGAGGTTGGGGTCACTCAGGTGAGAAATTGAAAGCACATAGCATTGCAGCTGCCTGTGGGCCAGGCTGGGGCCTGCATGATTCCACCGCATCCCAGTCTCTTTCCCTGTCGCTGTGGCCGGCAGCCTCCACTCCTCATCATGCACGCGGAAGCTGTCTCTGTCCCCTCCCCTCCCCCTGACCCTCTCAGCACACCCCATCCACTGTCAGGTGCTACGAGCTTCGCCCAGTCCATGGGAACCACCGCAATGCCAAACCCTCGCCCGTGAGCCGTACGAACTCAGCTCATCACTCCCTCCTGCACATCCCTGCCTCCTCGCCTGGCCTGGGGCTCCTCACAGGCCTGCTGGTCCCCTGCCCACTGGCCCAACAGCAGAGACCCCCCCACCAAAGCCCAAGCCCAACCACGTTCCTCCTCTGCTCAGCACCCCTCCCTCAGAGGAGCAGCCACTGGGCCTCCAGGATCTCACCGTGCTGCCCTCTGAGCACGGTTCTTGGCCTGCTCCATCCCAGCCTCCATGTGTGCCTCAGACGAACGTACTGGCCTGCCACGGGGCCTTTGTACCTGCTGTTGCCACTGCCAGGAGCAGTTCCCCCAGAACACCAAGGCTGGGTCACTCCTTTCCTGCAGGGTTCTTCCCAACGTCTCCTTAACGCATGTTGCTTTCTATGAGCAGCCTCAAGTCAAACCCTTGGCAGAAGCCAGTTAATGTTAAAGCACTCGACCCTCTCCGATTCTATCCATTCATTCAGCAAGCACGCATCTGCCGCGTGCCTCTGAGCACCGCAGTGCGTACACTTGGACAGACAGCAACAATTCAGTCCCTCACAGCCCGAGAGGGGAGCAACGGCCCAGGACTCAGGGAGAGGTGCCACGGGAAACGGACCCTGTGGCAGGGTCTGGGCACTCCAGCCAGAGGTCTCGGCAGAATCCCAGGCTGACAGGATATCACCCGGACACAGCGCCGCTACGTCAAAGTGCTCACCTCAGCGACCTGCAGGCTGGAGACGCATCTCCCCCTACCCCTCCCCACCTCTCCATCTCTCCTTTCCCGTCCCCAAAGCTGCCCCCATCATTTTCCAGAGATAGATCACCCCTTTGACACCCTCCATGTACCCAGAAGCAGTGCCCTCATCTCGTGCCTTTTCCTCCTGCCCAGCCCAGCAGAGCCACCCTGTCCAGCCCCAAGGCAGATGTGGTGGCAGGAAGCACACTGAGATGAGTGTCCTGGCCCCTTATCCCGGGGGGTCACCAATGGAAGGCCTAGACTAGGCTGTTTTCTCACAGAGGGTTTTTAACTCTTGAAAAAGGTTGGCAATGAGCGTGTGCAGGCTTCTGAGCACAAAGCGGGACGCTTCCCCATCAGCCCTGGCACTGACCAGCTGTGTGACCTTGGGCAAATGTCTCTACCTCTCTGTTTCTCAGTTTCTGGATCAGTAAAAATAAGAACAATTATGACCACCTCAAAGGGCTACTATGGGGATGGGAGATGTTGGCTCAGGCTTGGCAAGTCACAGGTTGCTCCACGAGTGGCTGCTAACATGACTGCCCTTTCCCTCTGTCCCCCACCCCCAGTCCCTTCTCCCAGCCTCTGAAGCACAGTCAGAGGGGTTTGTCCAAGGTGCACACCTGCTCAGCCATCCTTTTGCCCAAGACTCTTCTGTGGCTGTGTGCATGAGCCAGCAGCCGAGGGTCTTCCCGGGTCTTGGTTTCTCATGGGTGGGGAACACAGCCTGGCAGGTGTTTATAGAAGGAATGCATGCATGGATAAGCCATGCAGAGACCTTGTCATGGCAGGTGTTTCTGGAGGAGCCAGGGACACCTCAGTGTAGGATATTACTCTGCCCATGTGATCCAGGTGGCACACAGAAATTACCAGGTAGCAGGGCGAACCCTGGCCTGGTTCTGCCCACTCTGGGATGGTGGACGATAATTCCTAGACTGCACGGGTGATGCAGAGACTGTCCTCCCCTCTGGGATCCTGGGGTCCTCAGTGACTGAACAACTACAAAGTTGTCTCATGTTGTCTCAGTCTGACTCATGTTACGAGCTTATCTGCATTCCAGTGCTTTCAAGATATCTATTCAGAATGGCATCTCTGGTTTACCAGAGCGCTTCACTATTCAGAATGGCCCATTCTGGAGAAGCGGTTCTGCCCAAGGGCCTGTTGGAGGACCTGGGTCCAGGGAGCAGGTGTGCCCAGGGGTGGGCTCCCGGTCCTGTCTCACCTGGCTGGGCCCTGGATGCTGACCATGCCCAGGTCCTCGGAGCTGTCGATGAGCTGGCACTGGAACTTCTGGTCCTGCAGCACGGTGGTGATGTGGGACCAGTTGTGCTGGGCCACGGCCCCGCCCACGGCCAGGTAGTAACCGTCCCCTGGAAGAGAGGCACCTGGACTTAGAGCAGGATTTCAGGGCCTGGGAGGTGGGGACAGAGAGGGTGGCCCAAGGGTCTCCCAGCTGAGAAAACAGATGCACTCTCAGGGGCCTGTGCCTTCACAGTGCCCAGGGACCGTATCTGTCCCTCCCTTGGTCCCCCAGGGCCACGCCCTGCACAGAGTATCCTCTGAGCCATGAGGGTTAGGAGAAGGACCTGCTTCTCAACCCCTACCACCCAGCCCTCTGCAGACACCTCAAAGGGATGCCCCCACCCTGGGAGGACGGTGTCTTGGGAACACACAGGCCTAGGCCAGCCTGGCCCAGATGCAGTTCTGTGGCTCTCCGGCCTTCTCACCTCTCTGAGCCCCCATTTTCTCATCTGTAAAAGGGGTAGACCCACAACATCTGGCCCCACAGAGCTATTGGGAGCACCCCTTGGATGAGAGACCTCTCAGGGCCCCGGGCAGGCCCCAGCTAGGCTGCTCCCTCCTTTCCTCCTCTTGATACCATGAGCACAACAGAGAATGAAGGCAAAGGCAAGCCAGTCCTCAAGGGGTTCCCTGACCCCTGGGCTGGGGCCGTTTTTGGACAGCATCCTCAGTCCTATGCCAGACAGACACCCCACCTCACCTCCCTCAACACACACACACACACACACAGCCACTCTCAGGTCCCTAGCTCCTGGGTGGCCCTACCAGTCTGCAGCTATCCCAAGCCTCTCCCAGGAGGGCATGGGAGCTACTGAGGCCAATTGGCGCCCAGGGAGATGGCAGTTGATGGGCCTGGCCTCCTATGGCCCTGACCATCCCTGATCAACTTCCCTGAAAACAAAACGCCAGTCCTGAGGCCAGCGGTCAGTCAGCCCAGGTCTACGCCTGGCCTGCAAAGCTGACATGGCAGAGAACAGCGAGAAAGCAGAGTGGCCGGGGGACTTGCGCCATTGGCACTGGGTGTTGGGGGAGCTGTGGGCTGTGCACCTGATTTTGTGCTTTTCAGTAGCATTGGAATGGTTCCCAGGAGCATGTATCCTTTTGTAATCTTACAAAAAGATCAATAAAGATCATTTAAAATTACTTTTAAGATTGACAGCTGCTTTGTACGCCACCTTGATCACATGTAAATCATCACATTCTCTCGGCTTCGTGGTGATCTCATGTAGCATGGGTAGGTAGCACGTGTATTCAATACGTGCATATTTAATGCCCATGCATATTCATAACTCAAACAGTGCAGTTTTGAAGCCTGAAAGTAAAGCAAAACCCACACGGTGGTTTTCTCCTGTTGAGTGGTGTCCCCAGGCCCCGCAGAGCCCTGGGGGACGTGACTCGCTGTGCTACCTCCACACCCACCAAGTGCAAACCTTCCCAGCAACCAGCACCGCTGATCCCCAGCCCTCAGCTCTAGGAATCCACCAGAATCCTCTGGAAAGCTAATTGTGCACCACTGGGACATGGCTCAGCGTTCAAAGCACTTTCCTGACAGCTTCCCCTGATGAGGGGGAACGAGCAAGGTCCTCATTCCCCAGTCAGGGAAACTGAGGCTCAGGGAGGCTGGTCCCCAGCCCCCCCAGCACCCCCCAGGCTCTGACACAATTCTCCATCGCAGTTCCGGGAGGCGCGTCTTGCTCACTCCATTTCACAGATGGGGGAAACTGAGGCTGAGGGAGGCAGTTCACTGAGCCAGGCAGTGGCAGGGCCTGGCCAGGATTTTGGTGACCTGTGACCTCATTTTGGCCCCTCTACTGTCTCCTTAGCTAGACTCGCTAAGTCTGCGGTTATGGGCTGTGCCTGGGCCGCCCCTCTCCTGGGGGCTGATGCCCAGCTCCTTACGGGCGTCACTCCTCTCAGCTCAGAGATGCCATTTTGGCTGAATGACCCAGAGAGGACCAGCGATGGGCAGGTCACACTGGTTCTCACCAACACACCCTTGTAGCCAGCAGCTCCTACCCACCCTTCCGAGCTCAGGCGGGCCATCTCCTCCAGGAAGCCTTGCTCATCCCAGCTCAGCGGCTTCACACGACCTTCCCTAACACCTCGCTCTTTCCCATCCCCTTGCATATCCCCCTCCAGGTGTTACGGAGCCCTTCCTGTCCCCGTCCGCACACACAGCCCACTATGGAGTCCCTGAAGCCGCACCGGCCTCCTTCAACTCCTCCCAGCTCTGGCTGCCCTGGTGCTGCTGCACAGTACAGGCGCCGCAAGGACTGTTGAGAGAATGAGGGAAGGAAGGAGCTCAAGGATCCATGAAGCACAGGTGCTCTGGCTCAGCACATGGCTCTCTCAGCCTCCATGTCACCGACAGCAAGACGGAAGGGGTGGGCGAGCTCTGCGCACCCCACAGGACCCCTCGCTCACACTCGCAGCCTCATCTCTGCCACTAGCCTCGGGACTGCAGGGCTCACCTCACTACTCCCTGCTTTTGGCAGAACCCCAGAGGCCCAGGAGTCCCCGCCAGCCCCCAGCCTCAAAGACCCCCTGGGCAGTGAGGAACGCAGTCTTCCCACCCTGGCCCCCAGTATCCCACCCGCTCTGGTCTATCATTTTTCCTCTTGACCCATCTTACATCCTACACCTTCCACTTATTCTATTTTTTTTAAATCCTGTTTCCTCCCACCAGAGATAGAAACTCCACATGGGCCATAACCTTCTGTGCTTAGTTCATTGCTGGGTTCTCCCTGCCTCAAACCGAGCCTGACCCACAGTCGGTGCTCAGGGAATGCTGCTGAAGGAGCGGGTTATGAGCTGATCATGAATGAACCCCTTTCTCCCCTTGCCTCTCTCCCCTAGTGCCCAAGCTGGGGCTCGACACTGACCGAGTCCCAGTGAGGAAACAACTACATTTGCCAGCAGCACGGAGTCAGGTCAAGAACCAGGAGATGCCAGCTTTTCTGAACGGGCTGAGCCCTCCCCACTGACTGCGCCCCTGCCCCGGGGACAGCACAGAGAGCTGCACAGTCAGCACCTTCCCCTGTGCAAATCCCGTCCCAGAGGCGACAATGCCCCTTCTTGGAGAAAGAGAATGTTTCCCTCTCTGCTTCTTCATCCCTCATGGGGATGGGTTACAGGACGAGAGATCAGATGGCTCCTGTGTGAACCCAGGGCAGGATCAGGGAGCCAAAGGGACAGGAGGCAGGTCCTGGCTCTGGGTAACAGTCAGGGCTGAGCAAACAAGGCATGAGGGTACTGAGCTACCCGTCATGGAGCGCATGCAAGCAGACATAGAGGGACTGCAGAGGGCAATCAGGCATCAGCGTGGGCCCTGAGCCGGATGTCTTCTAAGGGCCTATCCAAGCCCCAGACTAGGGGGTCACATGGGCCTGAGAAGTCAACCCAGCAAGGATGTCAGTGGCAGAAAGGAGCCGACTGCTCGGAGTGGGAGGCACGGCCCAGCATTGGCACGCTCTGTTCCGGGCAACCGAGCTGAGCACGCCCACGCTGCAGCCACTCTGAAACGCAGCAGTGTGGACAGGTTCAGAGATGCAATCATTGAGTACTGGGAGCTCCAGCAGTGCCGCCTGAACAAAGCCCGCATTTAGCCTGAAACGAGACCTCTAATCTCCCAGCCCTGACCACAGTGGGCACAACAGCTAACGACAGAGCTGCCGTCAGCAGCTCATCCCATCCATCCCGCCCTGTCCACAACCACCAGTCCACAGAGCAGGCCGCAGTCACAGCGCCACGCACACAGAGGCATCCCATACCTTCAAAGGCGGGGGCCAGTGGGGAGGCCTGGTGGCTGGGTGCCAGGCGGCTGACAGTCAGGTCACTCTCGGTGCCCCCACGGTGGTTGAGCATGCAAGTGTACACGGTGGAGCCTGCGAGAGGGAGAAGGAAGCCGGGTCTGTGCTGAGGCCCCAGCCAGGTCTGTGCTGCCTCAGTTTCCCCAGGGCCGCTCACAGCGGCAGCTCCTTGTCGCAGAGGCTGGATAACTCCCAGACAGGATGCCCTACTGGGAGGTGACCTGGAGAGCCCCTCAGCCCAGGGATGCCATTTTCAGCTGAATGACCCAGAGACGACTGGCCTTGGGCAGGTCGTCCCATCACCGCCACCCTTGTGGGAAGGAAACTTCTTTCTTCTTGAAATGCCTTGGCACTGGCCCCTCCCACCCATCCACCACCACGCTGAGAAGTTTCTAGGGACAGGATTCATGTCCCCCATTCATTCTGGGGCTCCTAGCACCGTGCCTGGAACCGGAGAAGACTCCATAAATGTCTGTGGCATAAATTACTTTGTGGATGGAGGATGGATGGACAGATGGGAAGGTGGGCAGATGGATGGGAGGAAGGGAGTGGGTGAGTAGAAGGGGGAACAGATGTATGGCGAAACAGGGATGTGTGGGCTGGCGGATGGGTGGATGGAAGACTGAGTGGGTGGCTGGATTAATGGGAGGTGAGCAGCAGGTGCTCAGGAGTCTGGGGAGTGAGTTTGTTGGTTGGCTGGCTGGAGAGATGACG
Organism: Theropithecus gelada; assembly: GCF_003255815.1. Lineage (NCBI taxonomy): Eukaryota > Metazoa > Chordata > Mammalia > Primates > Cercopithecidae > Theropithecus > Theropithecus gelada. Next base: position 4,674,937 of record NC_037683.1, on the reverse strand, counting down.
TTAGGGGTTGAATTGTGTCCCCCCTAAAAGATACGTGAAAGTCCTCACCCCAGGACTGGGAATGTGATCTTATTTGGAAATGGGGTCTTTGGATATGTGATCAGGTTAAAGTGAGGTCATTAGTGTGGGCCCTCATGTAATCTGACTGCTGTCCTTATAAGAGGAGAACACGGCTGGGCGCGGTGACTCACGCCTGTAATCCCAGCACTTTGGGAGGCCGAAGCGGGAGGATCACCTGAGGTCAGGAGTTTCAGATCAGCCTGGCCAACATGGCGAAACCCTGTCTCTACTAAAAATACAAAAAATTAGCTGGGCGTGGTGGTGGGCACCTGTAATCCCAGCTACTCAGGAGGCTGAGGCATGAGAATCACTTGGACCCAGGAGGTGGAGGTTGCAGTGAGCCGAGATCACGCCATTGCACTCCAGCCTGAGCGACAGAGCGAGTCTCCATCTCGGAAAAAAAAAAAAACACACACACACACACACACAAAAGAGAACACCTGGAGAAGGCCTTGTGACACAGGCAGAGACTGCAGTGACGCAGCTGCACGCCAAGGAAGGCCAAGATTCCCTGCCACCACCAGCAGCTGGAAGAGCAAGGAAGGGTCCTCTGCAGAGTGTCAGGTACAGACACCCTCATTGTGACCTCCAGTTTCCACAACCGTGACAATAAATTGCAGTTGTTTTAAGCCACCGGGTTTGTGATCCTCTGTTCTGGCAGCCCAGGACACTCATGAAGACGGGGATGCGTGAGCTTTTGGGTGGGTGAGTGACGAAAAGGCAGATGAAGATCCCAAGTATGTCCCAAATATGGCTTGGGACATACTTACATTAAAAATGAGTCATTATGTATCCAAAATTCCAATGTAGCTGAGCATCCTGTGTTTCTAGTTAATTCTGGCAATCCCACCTGTGAGAGCATGGCGGGGACTGGGCCCCCGAGTCCCAGGAGAGAGGTGGCTGAGGGCCAACTGCCACACATCCTGTCTGGAACACAGTAGAGAGGAAGCCAGAGGTAGGGAGGAGAAGGAGGGTGGGAGGGAGAGGTGGAGTAAAGTAATGAGGGCCTGGGGTCTGGGATGGGGCAAAAGGGGCCAGACAAGGGGGCCCAAGGCCAGGTGAGGGCAAGGAGCAGTGTGTTCAGGGTGCCCGAGGGGACAGCGTGGCTTGCCAGTTTGTCTCAGTGCTGAAGCTATGCCCATGGAGTGACAGGAACATGCCCCCTAACCCCAGACTCCATACCTGGGGGTCGGCTGACATCTGCGGAGAACAGCCAGTCGGCAGCCTTCCTTGCATCCAGCCCCACCAGGTAGAACTTCCCAAAGTAGGACATGTCAAACACAGCGGCGGCCCCTCTGCAGGCCAGACACTCCTTCTTGATCTGAAAAGTTCCAGGGAGGTGGGAATGCCGCGGGGGCCTTTGGGGTGTGCTTCTTCCTCAAGAACGTGGAGAACGGGGGCTTTTTCCAACACACCTGTACTGAGCCTCCCCTCCCTCTCTTCCAGCCCAACCAAGCCCTTCTCAGCTCAGGTGCACACTGTGACACATGCTTCTCAAGCACAGGACATGCTCCCCAGGATAGATTATATGCTAAGCCACAAAACAAGGCTCAATACATTCAAAAAGGTTGAAATCATATAAAGGATGTCCTCTGACCAAGATGTAATTAAATTAGAAATCAGTAGCTGAAGAAAAATTGGAAAATTCACAAATAAGTGGAAATTATACAACACACTGCTAAAGAACCAATGGATCAAAGATTCACAAAGGGAATTAGAAGTTACTGAATTAAATGAAAATGAAAGCACAACACAAAACCACTTATGAGATGCAGCTAAAGCAATGCTCACGGAGAAATTTCTGCTTGTATGTGCTTGTATTACAAAAGAAGACCTCAAATCAATAGCCTGATCTTCCACTTTGAGGCACCAGAAAAAGAGTATATAATTAAACCCAAAGCAAGCAGAAGGAATGAAATGTTAGAACAGAAACAAATAAGAATAGAAAAATAGAAAAAAACAGCAAAACAAAAAGTTGATGTTTGAAAAGGTCAACAAAATTGACAAACTTCTAGCTAGAGTGACAGAGAAAATGAGAGGACTCAAAGTGCTAAAATCAGGAATGAAAGAGAGGATATCATGCCTACCCTAGAGAAATAAAAGGGATTCTGAGGGAACTCCATGAACAACCGAATGCCAACAGACTAGACACGAAATGGACAAATTCCTAGAAACACACAAATTACTGAAACAGAATGAAGACATGACAAATCTTAATAGAACTAAAACAAAAAAGAGATGGAATTTGTCATTGAAAAATTGTCCATAATCCCAGGTCCAGATGGCTTCCCTGATGAATTTTACCAAACAGTCAAAGAAGAACTAATACCCATTTTTCCCAAACTCTTCCAAAAAATATGAATAGGAAATACTTGCCAATTCACTCTAGGAGGCCAGCATTACCCTGATGCCAAAAGCAGAAAAAGATATTATAAGAAAGCTACAGACCAATATTTCTTACAAATATAGACACATGCAAAAAAAATCCTCAATAAAATACTAGCAAATCAAATCCAACAACGTAGGAAGAGATTACACACCACGATCAATGGGATTGGTCCCAGGAACGCGAGGTTGGTTTAACATTCAAAAATCAATTGATGTAATGCAACATATTAAGAGAACAAAGGACAAACCCATCTGATCCTCCAATAGACACAGAAAAGTATTTGACAAAATTTACCTGTTCATGATAAAAACACACAACAAACTAGGAATATAAGGGAGCTTCCCTCACCTGATGAAAGACACCTACAAAAATCACATAGCAAACATGATACTTCATGATGAAAGATCAGGAACAAGATGGGGGTCCATTCTTACCACTCTATTCAACATTGTACTGGAAGCTCTAGCCAGGGCAATTAGGCAGGAAAAGAAAAATAAGAGGCATCCAGATCAGAAAAGAAGAAATAAAAACATCCCTATCTGCCAATTACAGTATCTTGTATGTAGGAAATCCTAAGGAATCCACTAAAAAAATAAAAAAATAAAAAATAAAAAAAACTACTAGAACTAAAATAGTTTAACAAGGTTGCAAGATAGAAGGTCAATATATAAAAACATACAAAAAACTATTGTATTTCTATATTAGCAATGAACAATCTCAAAAGGAAGTTTTAAAAAATTCCATTTATAGTATCATCAAGATAATAAAATGCTTAGGAATAAATTTAATTTAAAAGTCCAAAACTTATATCCTAAAACCTAAATTTTTTTAAATAAATGAAAGAAGACCTAAATAAGTAGAAAGACATCCCATGTTCATGAAACAAAAGACTTACTATTGTTGAAATGACAATGAACCCCAAATGGATCTACAGACCTAACACAGTTCCTATCAAAATTCTCAGCTGGTTTCTTTGCAGAAATTGACTAGCCAATCCTAAAATTCACATGGAGATTCAAAGGGGCCAAGAATACTCAAAACAATATTGAAAAGGAAAAATAAAGTTGCAGAATTCACACTTCTTGATTCCAAACTTGCTATTAAAAGACAAAGCTACGTAATCAAGACAGTCAGGTACTAAATAAGAATAGACCTACAGATCAGTGGAATAGGACTGAGAGTCCAGCAAGAAGCCCTCATCTTTACAGTCAATTGATTTTCAACTAGGGGTGCCAACTAGGGGTGCCAAGACAATTCCAAAGGGAGAGCAATCTTTTCAACAGCTAGTGCTGGGCCAACTGGGTAGCCACATGCAAAAGAATGTGGCTGGACCCGACCTCACACCATGCACAAAAATTAATTTTCATGGACCCTAGACCTAAGTGTAAAAGCAAAGACTGTAAAAGTCTTAGAAGAAAACATAAATGTTTTTTACCTTCGGTTAGGTTCTTAGACATGATACCAGAACCACAAGCGACAAAAGAAAAATATAGAGATGAACTGGACAGCACCAACACTTTAAAAGCTGGAAACGGCCGGGCGCGGTGGCTCACGCCTGTAATCCCAGCACTTTGGGAGGCCGAGACGGGCGGATCACGAGGTCAGGAGATCGAGACCATCCTGGCTAACACGGTGAAACCCCGCCTCTACTAAAAAATACAAAAAACTAGCCGGGCAAGGTGGCAGGCGCCTGTAGTCCCAGCTACTCGGGAGGCTGAGAAAGGAGAATGGCGTAAACCCGGGAGGCGGAGCTTGCAGTGAGCTGAGATCCGGCCACTGCACTCCAGCCTGGGCGACAGAGCGAGACTCCGTCTCAAAAAAAAATAAAAAAATAAAAAAATAAATAAAAGCTGGAAACAATGCCAGCAAGGAAGAGACAGGACAACCACAGGATGCGGAGAGTGTGTGCACATTACAGATCTGATAAGGGACTTGTATCTAAACTACATAAAAACATTTGCAACCCAACAATAAAAAGACAGTCGGGTGCGGTGGCTCATGCCTGTAATCCCAGCACTTTGGGAGGCCGAGGCAGGCAGATCACCTGAGGTCAGGAGTTCAAGACCAGCCTGGCCAACATGGAGAAACCCCATCTCTATTAAAAATACAAAATTAGCTGGGCATGGTGGTATACGCCTGTGATCCCAGCTACTCGGGAGGCTGAGGCAGCAGCATTGCTTGAACCTGGGAGGCGGAGGTTGCAGTGAGCCGAGATCACGTCATTGCACTCCAGCCTGGGCAACAAGAGTGAAACTCCGTCTCAAATAAGAGGAGGAGGAGGAGGAGGAGGAGGAGGAGGAGGAGGAGGAGGAGAAGAAGAAAGAAGAAGAAGAAGAAGGAGAAGAAGGAGAAGGAGAAGGAGAAAGAAGGACGGGGGGGGAGGAGGAAGAGGAGGAGCAAGACAAATAACCCAATTTTAAAAGGGACAAAGGATCTGAACAGACATTTCTCCATACAATATATGCAAGTGGACAACAGGCCCATGAAAATGTGCTCAACAGGCCGGGCGCGGTGGCTCAAGCCTGTAATCCCAGCACTTTGGGAGGCCGAGACGGGCGGATCACGAGGTCAGGAGATCGAGACCATCCTGGCTAACACAGTGAAACCCCGTCTCTACTAAAAATACAAAAACTTAGCCGGGCGAGGTGGCAGGCGCCTGTAGTCCCAGCTACTCGGGAGGCTGAGGTAGGAGAATGGCGTGAACCCGGGAGGCGGAGCTTGCAGTGAGCTGAGATCCGGCCACTGCACTCCAGCCTGGGTGACAGAGCGAGACTCCGTCTCAAAAAAAAAAAGAAAAAAGAAAAAAGAAAATGTGCTCAACATCATTAGTTGTTCCAGAAATGCAAATCAAAACCATAATGAAATGCCATTTCACACCTACCAGGATGGCTAGAATCAAAAAGTCACATAATGAGTGTTGGCGACGATGTGGAGACACTGGAACCCTCTTGCACTGTGGTGGGGAATGTAATGTGGTACAGCTACTTTGGAGAACAGTTGGCATTCCCTCAAAATGTTAAACAGGGATACCACTTGACCCAGGCCTAGTTACACACCCATGAGAAATGATAACATACATGCATACAACACCTGGTACATGGATGTTCACAGCAGCACTGCTCATAGGAATTCAAAAGTGAAAACAACTCCGATGTCCACCAATGGATCAATGGATAAGTAAAATATGATGGGTCCATACAATGGAATATTATTGGAATAAAAAGGAATGAAGTGGCCGGGCCTGGTGGCTCATGCCTGTAATCCCAGCACTTTGGGAGGCCAAGGCAGGTGGATCACCTGAGCTCAGGAGTTCGAGACCAGCCTCGCCAAAACGGCAAAACCCCATCTCTCCTAAAAATACAAAAATTAGTTGGGCGTGGTGGCAGGTGACTGTAATCGCAGCTACTTGGGAGGCTGAGGCAGGAGAATTGCTTGAACCTGGGAGGTGGAGGTTGCAGTGAGCCGAGAGCGCACCACGGCACTCCAGCCTGGGCAACAGAGCAAGACTCCATCTCAAAAAAAAAAGAGGAATGAAATGCTGACACACACTACAACATGGATGTACCTTGAGACTATCACACTAAGCGGAAGCAGTTGATCACAAAAGGACACATATTTTATGATTCTATTTGTGTGAAATATACAAACTAGATATATCTACAGAGACAGAAAGTAGGGTAGGGTTGCCCTGGGTTAGGGATAGGGTGGGGTATGGGGTATCTTTTTTTGCTGGGAGATTAAAAAGTTCTAAAACTAGATCGTGGTGATGGTTGCACAACCCTGTGAACTCACTAAAAAACATTGAGTTGTACCCTTTAAATGAATAAATTATATAGTATGTGAATTAGATCTCGATAAAGCTGTTTTTTAAAAAATACACACAAACACACACACACACACACACACACACCATCACTCCCTATTTCCTTCCCCAGATTTACAAATGCCTGGGTGAGATTTTCAGAGTCTTCTATTCTTCACTGTATTTTCTACTTGGTCTTCCCCTTCAGGGCTCAACATGCCTGCCACTGCTGAGCAGATGTGCCCACCTCATTGTTATTATGGGAAAAAAATAATCATGACAGCAACAACCACAGCTTCCTGAACAGTTGCCGTGTGTCGGGAAGCTGTTTCATCTCCTCCCAAACTCCCTATGAGTTTCCACAAGGGAACTCACATTACCCCTCATGCACTCAGGGAGGCCAGGGATGGTGGCACAGCCGGGCAGTGGCAGAGCTACGGTCCAACCAGGCTGTGCAGGGGTACACTGACCCTGAGAGCTGGTCACCCAGAACCCTGCCCAGCTCTGCATTCAGTGACGCCTCATTGGCGGACTGGATTGAAATCAGCCATGGAGAAAGTATTTACATCAGGGAAATTGGCCAATGCTGCAGAGCCAGCTTCCTCCCCACTGCCCCAGAGAGCTGGTTGTTAAGCTGTTACCAGCACACCACAGGGACCGTCTGCCTCCTGAGCTCTCCATGGCTTCTCCAGCCCCGGCAGGCATCACTGTCCTTCAGGACAGGGTTCCCCTTTGTTGGTTTCTGCTGTGCCTTTGCTGATGCCACTGGGGCTGCAGACCAAAACCCTCAGCAGTCTCCCACACTGGGCTCCTCTAGCGGGCCGGGGAAGCTGCCAGCGCCAAGAACAAGCACGCGTTTCGTGCTTTAGGACGGCTTCAGGCATGTTTGCGGAGGCTGGATGAAGCCACAAAGCCAAGTTGGCATCTCCCCCGAGCTCCCACATCCTCGAGGGCCAGAGTCCCACAGGCTTTAGAAGCTGTGGGTGCGGAGGTGCCAGACGGAGCCCCGAGCACTCGCCGGGAGGCAGCGACGAGGGACTCGGGCACTGAGCCGGCCCTGCTGCTCAGGCGTTTCATGACACACACGCCTCCTCCCTTCCTGTAGGAGCCCCCTCTTCCGACGCCTTGAACAGATGTTCTGCCACTAGAGCAAGCTTTGGGGCAGATGGTGGAAATGAACGGTTTCTTCCCTTCGGGACTGGCTACAGAACCCAGTGCGGGACCCAGTGGGGCCCTTGTTCAAAGACCATGAAGAATGTCAAGGCACTGACAGCAAAGCATGAACCCAAGCTGGGCCCTTCAAGGCAACGGGCGACCCCAGGGTCAGACCCTACCGAAGCCAGGCTTGTGACTGTCCCAGAGACCCCAGGAAGGAACCCCCTCATGGATGCCTTCTAAGCTGTCCCTGGGCTCTGAGACTCTGGGCTCAGACCTGGGCTCTGCTCCTATGTCAGATTTGCGGTGAGATGTCACGCGTCTCCCTGGGGTGGCACGGGGACAAGAGCTGTGCTCCACCTGTGAGCACTTGACCACACGGCTGGGCGAGCCAGGGCAGACGCTGGCCTCGCTCCTTCCGTGACAGCTGCCAGGGAGAACGCCCCTGTGTGGTGCAGGCTGCTGCAGGGGAGAAGACCCCCAGACTCCTCACCTCCACCCCCTGCACGTGGGAGCCAGGTCCCCACGCAGGGGCGACAGGCTGCCAGCTGCCCCGTGTGACCAGCCTCGCCTGCCCACTTTGGAGCAAGAGGAACAGCAAGCAGACTCCAGGCCACGGCCCTCCCGGCTCTGGTTCCCTCTGCTTGTCTCTTGGAGGGGCCCATACGGGGCCTGATGCCCAGGAGCCTCCGGTCACCTTGTCCTGGCTCTGCTCTGTGCTGGCTTCCAGTAAGGAGAAACCCCTTCCCCCACCACATCTCATGCCAGCCTCAGAGCAGCTCCGGAGAGCGGGAAGGGGAGGCTCAGAGCGGTGCAGCCCCGCCGGGCCCCAGCCTGTAGTCTCAGCCCCCACCTCACCCCATCCCCAGCAGCACCACTTCCGCTCAGGCCTGGCTGCTGGCAAAATCTCGGTACAGAGGGAGGAGCGGGGAGAGGAAAACGCATGATTCCTCCTCAAAATGGAGTCAGCCGAAAAAAGCATGAATGCCGAGCCTGAAGAGACTCCTGGGGGAGGGGAGCCCCCGCAGGGCCAGACTAGGGCCTGCGCGATGGGAGGCTCATCTGAGGGACAGGGAGAGAGACGGACCCCCGCGGTGGACCCCCAGCGGACCCCCAGCTACGCACCGTGTCGTGGTGGGGCGGGAAGTCGAAGGTGTACTCGTCCGCCAGCAGCCTGCGGTAGGCGTAGTCCTCGTGGGCGCGGCTCCCGTAAGCCCCGTAGTAGTCGTACTCGAGGACCTGGGAAGAAAAGACTTGGTCCTCAGCCTCCCTCTCTGGTCCTTCCTGTCTTCCCTCCCCAGAGCGGGGTCCTGCTGGGGCTGTGATGGAGACAGGCCTGGCCCTGCCCTCGGAGAGCCCTGCAGTAAGTGCCAGTGTGTTGTGGACACGGGCAGGGGGCTCCCATGAGGTCCAGGCAAAACAGCAGCACAAAGGAGGTAGCAGTGTTCCCTGGTGCGTCCGAGAGCCCAGCCAGGGCCCAGGAGGCTGGAGGAGAAGCTGGATGCACCCAAGGTGGGGAATGACAGGGAGAAGCGGTTACTCAGGACCTCAGCCAGGGCTGCTCCCTGGGGCCACCACAATCCCAGGCCCAGCTCCTGCTCTGAGCGAGGCCCTGCGGGAAGTGCCTTATGCTCCTACCAGGGGTGCCCCTTTCTACAGATGAGGAAACTGAGGCGCAGAGAAGTTACATCTCGCCCAAGGGCACAGACAAGTCCCAGACGGGGCAGTGGCATGAAGCCAGGCAGGTGCGTGGGCTCCAGAGTCCAGCTTCTCTGCCATGGCCTTGGCCTCCCTGAAATCTGCCTCTCTCTCAGACACCCCACAGCCCCATGCCCCTCCCTGGCCTCTGCTCCTGCAGAAAGCCCCCCACGTGCCCTCCTAACTGCTGGCACGGCACAGCTGTGAATGCAGGTGCGGGCAATTCTTGCCTCCCAGGGCCGCCAGCCCTGCCGGCCCGCCCAAGCCTCACCTGCTCTTCATACACAGGTGGGAGCCAGTGTGAGGTTGTAAAGGAGTAAGGGTTTGCTGGCATCTCCGCGTGGAGTCCTCTCCCTCCCCAGCAGGGACATCCCACCCACTGCAGCCCTGCCAAGGTGTCCTGGACACCCAGGCTGGCTCCCGGGTGGGGGTGCAAAATCTGCCTATCTTGGGACCTGGGGTGTGTTCCTGACTCTCCTCTCCTCTTCTTGCCCAAGGAGAGGGGAGAGGGGCTTCCAGGGCCAGATCTGACTGGAACACAGTGGGCTGCGCTTTAAGAAAGGGTCTGCCCAGACCCCTCCTCCCCGCAGGGTTCATGAGGACTGCATGTCCCCAGGGGCCAGCAGGAGAAGAGACGATGACTGGCGAGACTCTGACCCCAGAGCCGAGGCCCCATTAGCCAGCTCTGGCTCCCGTCTCCCCTCCAGATGCCCCGGAGCTCTGGAACCTGTCCTGGGCTGTGGGTTGCCATGGGGATGGAAGGTGGGTCCAGAAGGGACTGGTGAGACGCAACCCCGGGAAGTGGATTTTGATTTACTGGCCTTAAGGCCTCGCACCCCCTGCTCCCGAGTGCCTGGGTCCCAGGTGTCACAGCAGGACTGCCTTTGTTCCTCTCTCTCAGGACCCAGGTCCGTGGAAGGCCCCAGAGGACGCCCAGAGTCCAGGCCACTGTGAAACCTCCACTGGGAAACGGAGCACCCTGGGTGCATGAACCCTCCCACTGCCCGCCCTCGTACGGACATAAACCAACCGTCGGAGCGGCCAAAAATAGATGCACAGAATTAGGAGAAGACGCTCCATTCCTCCTGCAACCTGAGGGAGTCTTATTGCTGTCTCCCCACCGCGGGACACCCCTTCTGCTCTGCCTACAGCCCTTACGACTTAGGCCACGGAAGGCCTGGCGGTGGCAGACGAGGAGTGGGGTCTGCGTGAATGGCACAAAGAATGCACCGAGCCTTGGGGGCAGGTGGGTGGGGCTCGGCTTCCCGTGTGCAGAATAACTGATCATGACAGTGGAGCCACCTGGGGAGGCGGGCTACATGGAGGGGCAAGGACGGCGTACGCGGAGGGGCAAGGGGGTTGACACGGCAGGGCCTCCTGGCAGCACAGCCCAGCAGGCGCTACTCACCGGAGCTGGGCCTTGGGGATGAAACCATCCCGGTCGCTCCCAGCCATGCCGCTCCTGGAACACGCAGCCTTGTCCGAGGAGTTCCTGAGCAGGAATGGGGAACAGGCACCTGTCACAAAGGGCCCGATACCCCTGCACAGGGCAGAGTGCCACATCTTCGACTTTAAACCCAAGGTGCGGAGAGCAAGGAGGCCCTGACTCTTAGAACCAGGTCCCCAGCCCAGTGTTTGCAGCTACCCTCACTGCCTCACCCTGAGAACCCCTATGCACAGAATTACCACTTGCCTCGTCTGCCCTTGCCCTGAGAACCCTATCTACAGAATTACCACCTGCCCCGATCTGCCCTTGCCCCCAAAACCCCAGCTATAGAATTATCTGCCCTGATCGGCCCTTGCCCCAGGAATCTCATCTATAGACTTACCACCTGCCCCACCTGCCCTCACCCTGAGAACCTCCATCTGTAGCAATATCACCTTCCCCTATCTGCCCTCGTCCTGAGAACCCCCATCTATAGAATAGCACCTGCCCCATCTGCCCTGGCCCTGATAACCCTCATCTGTAGAATTACCATCTGCCCTGATCTGCCCTTGCCCTGAGAACCCTCCTCTTAGCAGAATTACCATCTGCTAAGGACGGAATCCCATCCCCACATAAATTCGTATGTCAAAGCCCTAACCCCGAAGTGACTGTATTTGGAGATGGGATCTTTAGGTTAAGTGAAATCATCAGGGTGGGTCCTAAGCCCATACAGCTGGAGCCCTTATAGGAGGAGGAAGTGACGCCAGGGCCCTCTCCCCGCTGCATGAGGACAGTGAGAAGGTGGCCGACTACGAGCCAGGAGAGCCCTCTCCAGGAAGCCATTGGCCGACACCTTGATCTTGGACCTCCGAGTCTCCAGAAATGTGAGAAAAAAAGGTCTGTTGAAGCCTCCCCCACCGTGGCCTTTTGCTGTAGCTGCCCTCGTGGAAAGATGCACCATACGACCCAGCAATTCCACTCCCAAGTACGCACAAGAGAACCGAGAGGAGGGTTGCAAACAAATTCTGTTCACGCATGTTCACGGAGCTCTATGCACAACCACCAAACAGGGGAGAGAACCCACGTGGCCCTCAGCGGATGAGCGAATCGAGAAAGCAGGTCTGCCTACACCGTGGAATATTATTCAGCCATAAAAAGCAACGACATTTGGACACGTTTTATGACATGGATGAACCTTGAAAACATGCTCAAGGAATGAAGCCGGACACAAAAGGTCATGTATTGGATGATTCCCTGCATACGAAGTGACCTGAACAGGCAAATCCATAGAGACCGAAAGCAGCTTAGTGGTTGCCAGGGCTGGCGGGAGGGAGATGAGGAAGGGCTGTTTACGGGGGATGGTGCTTCCCTGTGGGGTGATGAGCATGCTCTGGAACTGGATAGTGGGAATAGTTGCACAGCACTGCAAATGCACTTAATACCACCGAATTATACACTTCAGAGCAGTTAAAATGGCTCATTTCAAGATCTGCCTACTTAATCACAACAACGAATGCAATGAACACACTAGAGAAACAGAGTGGGAGATTTCTTTAAAAATAAATTTGGTTTGGGAAAAAAAAGAATACCCACTCTCGGGTTTGGAAGGGCCCCTACCCAGGGGCCACCCCCTCTGACTGGAATGAGGACCCAAGCCCAGGGCTGAGAGGGCCTCAGGGGCCGCATCTGGTTCCAGATGGGCAGCTGAGGGCCTGTCCCAATGGCACCTGCCCTCCCCTCCATCCCCGAGGTCCTGAGAAGGAGGAGGCACGCCCAAGGCCACAGCATTCATCAGTGACATGGACATGTCCTCCCCGCCCACCTGGGATTCCGAGGGGGCAGCAATTGAGGGCACAAGATCCACCCACCCCTCAGTGAACAATGGGGACATCCCATGGGCCACCTTTCCAAGGATGGAAAGTGTTCATCTCAAGAGCCCATTAAGAGAGGGCAGGCTCCCGTCTTTATAAAAGAAAGAAAGAAAACAAGCGGCTGTCAAGTGTCGCAAGAAGGCTGCTAACTAAGAAGGGAAGTCAAGGCGTGGGTGAACGAAGATTTCCCTGGGGGGCAGGGGCGTGCTTCAGCCCTTGCCAAGTTTCTTTGGTAGAGCTGCTCAGTTCTGAGGAATTCGTCTGAGCTGACTGCAAGGGGAGCAAACCCTGCATTCACCCAGGGCGGCTTCTGAACGGTCAGGACGGGCAAGGGGGTGATTACTGATCATAGGCCCGGGGGCATGCTAGGGAGACCCCAGGGCCGTGTGTGGCCTCAGATCGTAGCTGGTCCACCAAGCCAGACCAAAGGGCCAGGGCAGTCTGGGAGCCAGCCCTCTGACCACTCTGGGCTCTCCCCAGGAGGTGCAGCTAATACTGGGATCTCTCATGGGGCCAGACACTGGAGTCTCAGGTGAGGGAGGCCCCTTCTCCAGTTTAAACCGCCACCTGCTTCCTGAGCCTGCCCTCTTGCCTCCCTGCCTATCCATCTGTTCGGTAATCATCCCCCAATCACCCCAGTGCTCAGGACATAGCCCCTGTACCCCAGCAAGCAAAGCATCTAGCACAAGATGGCCGGGGAGGGGGAAGGAATGGAGACAGGGCCTGGGAACGCAGGGAAGGAGCTCCTGGGTCTTTGGGGACCAGGGGAGGGCACAGGGGCAGACCTGAGAAAGGGGCACCTGACAGTGGGTTTCACTGAATGGGTGAGTTGGAGCTCACCAGGGTAGCAGCAGACTCTACAAGCAGGAGCCCCTCTCCGGGGTATGCCGTGTTCTGGCTGCTCCCCCCACATATGACTGCATACACCCACAAGACTCCGCCCCCCAGGACCGCTGCCCTGTTGGCGTTGCTGCCAGCAGTTGGCGGGGGGCGGTTCCTGGGTGCGTGTTCCTGCTTCTCCACTAGAACGGAAGCCCCCTGGATGGGAGGGAGCCATTTCCACTTTATTCCCTAACGTCCCCGGCCCTGAGCACTGCGCCCAACACATGGGGGTGCTGGGTTACTACCTGGGGAATGACAGACACTTTGTCACTGTGCCTGACCTGCAGTTGGGGTATGCCTTGCATTTTCTGTCATCCTGCTGCCCTGAGGACGTCCCAGACCCTAGCTGCCGGCCCCCAGCAGGAGCTGTAGAGCGTCACCTCGTGCAGCGGGTCTCTCCTCATGTTGCGCCCGGCCAGCGGCTCATCGTGGGGGAAGACAACGGAGTAGTTCTTGGCGTAGGACTCATGGCTTCGCTCTCGGATCCAGCGGGGGTGGTCCGTGAGCGAGTGATGGAAGCGCCTGCCGCAGACAGGGGCACGGGTCACTGCTTTGGTGACGGCCCGTCAGGGAAAGGCTGGCCTAGGACCCAGGGCAAGCCTGGACCCTGGACCCCTCCACCAGAGTCCCCTTTGTGGCTCAGCATTGAGCGGGCCCCCAACTCTCCATTCGCCCCACACCTGGGTGAGCCTGGCTTTCTCCCCCAGAGTCACCCCACCCCAGTGGCCCTCAGTGAGTGGGCACTTCGGACAGAGGGTCCAGCCAAGGCTCTCATCCCCCATGGGGGCATGGGGCTCTGGCCTCGCTCTCCACACATTGCTGTCTGCTGCCTAGGTTCCAGTGCTGGGGAGCCGTGGCGCCCCACCCCATGACTGCGGAGGGAGCAGCCCCTGGGAGGGGTGGGCTTAGATCCCCAGAATGCTCTGGGGAGGGTCCATATAAAGGGTCTTTAAAGTTTAGCCTGGTAATGCATCAGAACATCAGTGTCCCCCTCCTTGGCAAGGGACCCCCCTTTCCATCCGCCAGCAGGGGAGTCGGGGCAAGGGTGGCCGCCTGTCCCATCAGGGCCCCCCAAGTCTGTGATTCCAAAGCTGGGCCTTGTCTGTGGGTTGGACCAGGGACCCAAGAGGTGCAGAGTCTCTGGGGCAAATCCCAGCTGTGTCTGGGGAGCAGCTGCAGAATCCAGCCCCTGGGACCAGAGACGATGCGGCTGCCATAGTTTTGGGTTTGTTCCTTCGAGGCTGGGGACCGTGTGCAGCCACTGCAGCCCCTGGTAGTGTCCAGCGCCAGCCCGGCAGGCCCCACGCTATTTCTCATGGAGCTATGGAGCTCTGTGGCCGCACCTGTGGCCTAGGCCTCTGCTGCCCCTGAGTGGGCAGAGCAGCCAGTGCCCCATGGCTTGTTCCCTGGTCTCCTCAGACCAGCCACCGCTCCTGTGGAGCTGCTGGCTGGAGTGAGACCTGGGCCCAGCTACATCAGGGCCCTGCAGCCGCCTCCCACACACAAACCTCCCTCTCAGCCCCCGGCTTTCCCAGGGCCCCGCCTCCCCCTCATGCTCCACCTGCTGGAACCTCACTCATCACTCAAGACCTGCCTCAGGTGCCACATCAGAGGCGTTTCTGTCCTCAGTGGCACCTGTCAGAGCTGATTCTTAGTCTGCACGTAATTCTGGCAAGCAGGATTTTCTGATCTGGACGGGTGGAGAGTAGAGGTGCAGACGTGAGGATTATTATTAATGATATTATCATTAACAGCTGCTGTTGCTCATGACCCCCAGCGCCAGCACAGGCCCAGAGCTGAGTGTTGCCGTGGGAGGAAATCCCTCTGTCTGCAGAGCTGCCTTCTGCACGGGACCCAGGGTTAACTCTTTCACGTGAGAGGGAAACTGAGGCTCAGAAGGGTCTCACAGGTGTTCATGGTCACACGGCAAGGCCTCGGCAAAGCCAGCCCACACCTGTGCCGGGCTATGCTGACCAGGAGCTGAAGGAGGGAGTGATGGAGCCGGTGAGGGTCTGGGTGGATTCCTGGGGGGCAGCAGTGAGGTGCACGTCGGGCGGCAGGAGCAGCGAGTGACATACAGGGGCCCAGCTGCCAGTTCTGCCTGTGAGTAAGTGGGCAGAGGGACCAGGTGGGCCCGGGCCACCCTCTTCACTTAAATAAAGAGCTACTGTTCCCTGGCTCACCTGGTCACCAAGGAATTTCCCTGAAAACACAGCCCAGCCTACATTCTGGCTCTGCCTCTATTGGGTAATGGGCCAAGCGTCCACACGCATGAGCCTCGAGTGCACTCCAGGAGGGTGGTACATTGTTCCCATTTTCCAGATGGCAAAACTGAGGCTCAGAGAAGAGGAGGGACGGACCAAGGGCCATGCAGCTGACAGATGTGGGGCTGGGGTGACTGCCTCTTATCTGATCTCAAAAGGAACTCACGTGCAGGGCAGCTGCCACGGCCTGGAAGCTGCGTGGTGCCCGGCCAGCCCTGGGACCCTCATGCACAGCCTGGAGGCCAGACAGGCCCTGGACCCAGGGAGGGCCCTGGCTGCCTGGTCTCCCGGGACACCCCCTCGCTGTGCGTGCCTCCCATGTGTAAGATGAAGGACGACCCAGGCATGTTCTGGCTCTGGCCTTAGGGGAGCAATCAGGAGTCTCTGGGCAGGGGAAAGCTCTGTTCTGGTGCCGGCGTGCTCTGTTCACTTTCTTTTCTAGGTCTTTCAACGACTCTCTCAGGCACCTCCTTCCTCTCCTTGCTGTGTCTCTCTCCCGAGGGTCTGTGTCTTGTGTCTGTCCCCGGGCACAGGCCCGAGGTAGCAGAGCATCACATGAGTGCTACAGCCCCTGGGGGCTGGCGGCTGGTCCTGCTGGTGGCAGCCGTCCACCCTGGCACACTGAAGGGGTTTGGAAGCCCCACATCAGTGATGGCTGAGCTGAGGATGGCATTAGCCTATGTGTCCTGGGTGCCACCAGCCAGGCTGCTTGGCAGGGGTCTGGGACCAACAGGGTGGGTGCTCCTCCCCCTGCTGTACTCCAGCTCTCAGGGGCTCCCCATCTGTTCCCTTGGCTCCCAGCCCCAGAGCAGCCCATGGCACACTGCCACCAAAGTCCCAGTGATGGAAGGAAGACAGCTGACCCAGGGAGGCCCAGGCCTGTTCCCAACTTGCCAGGGGCCGCCTCAGGGCCTCTGCCAGCCCATGAGCAAACATCCTGCCTGCTGAGTGCGGGACTAGGCCCCGGGTCAGGAGCTGGGCGGGCTGGGCAGATCCATTTTGCAGCCAAGGACACAGAGGCACAGAGAGGACACACAGAGCCACTGGGTGGAACCCTAGCTGGTCGGGTTCCCGAGTTGGAGTCCCCAAGGGAGGCCAGGGCACAAGGACTGTCCTGCCTGGGGAGGGAGCTGGGTCCCTACCTGGCTCTGGTTCAAAAGTCAGGTGACTTTAGGAAAGTCACCTCCATTTTGCTGTTTGTAGCAGGGGCGACCTGAACTGGCCCTTCCTTGAAGTCCTTTACAGCTTTATCATTTCCAGAACATTCCTCTCTTGGGAAAGTGCAGGGGCACAGGCCCAGACGGGCTCTGAGTCAGCCAGAGGAGGCTTCACTGTGTCAGGCGCCATGGAGGGGTGGCAACTGGGGGACCTCAGTGTAACTGTCTCCGTGGGGTCAGACATTCCCCCTGACAGTGGGTGTAATGTCCTCATCAGGCCAGAAAGGACTAAGTCAGCAGAGGTGAGGGGCACACTGAGCTGAGCCAGGCCTTCTCCCTGCGGAGCCCACCCCACCTACTGCCTCCCCAGGGAGGCCATCCACCAGCAGCAGCCGGGAGCAGAGCGGGCTGGAGAGACCTGGAGGCCGGCCTCCCTCCACGCGGCCCTGCTTCGCCACCCCTCAATGCATGGGGTGCGGCCCGGGCCACAGGCCCTGCTGTGTGGGTCAGAGAGGCCACTGCCATGGGGATGAGACACAGGAAGAGCCTCTCTCCTTGCTGGGGAGCGCCTGCACCACCGTCCTGTGCTCTGCAAGAGATGGCCGTGACTGGCAGAAGGCCATCGGGATAGGCTGCCGTCACCGGCTCTGGCTGTCAGCACCCCGGTCCATGCCTCAGCTGGGGATGACTTAGTGTTCCTGTGTGCGGACCCCATGCTGGGCGCCTCAACAGCACAAATGTCCTCCCTGCTCCCGAAACCTCTGCAGCCCCTCCCCACCACCCTGCGTTATAGACGAGGAAGTGGCTTGCACCGAGTCTCATTCCTGGCCGCTTTGTCAGTGTACGATTGAACGGGACAGCCAAGGCTGCCTGGGTGCAAGCCGCGGCACACACAGTCATCACAGTTTTCCCAGCTCAGCCCTGCTCCCTCCTGCCCCCAGGCCTCGGTCTCCCCATCTGTGAGGGGATGATGCCATCCCATTGATGACTCCAGAGCTGTCCAGGGGCTCAGGCAGGACCCTGGGACAAGAGATCTTGGAAGCTGTAAAGGGGCGTGGACCTGCCCCCCGGCCACCCCCTCAGCACTGCCCACCTTCTGCTGGTGGCCTTCCTCCCTCACTGCTGCCTCTTCCAGGAAGCCACCTGGATTTCAGGGAAGGCTCCTTTCTAAGTAGCCCTCGCTGTTTACCCCACCCCACCTCTCCTGAGTGGCGGGCTCTGCCCTTAGGTCCCAGTGGACACTTACCTGATGTCATAGCCATGCATGTCCTTCTCCGGGCGCCCATGGATGATCCAGTGGGCCAGCTCCTGTCCACAGCCACCACCCAGCATCATTCCTGGCAGAAAGAGAAGTGCAGGGCTGCGGTCTGCCCCCTAGGGTCCCCCACCTATGTCCAATCCCATGCCCCCATCTCCACGGACAGCACAGACACTCCAAGCCCTGCTTTCCCCAAACCTGGGGTGCTACACGCCTCCCGACTGGACTGCTGCCAGACTGGAGCCTGGCAAAGGTGCACTTTCTGGGAAGCAGGAGCGGCTGGACTCTCCAGCCTCTCTTGTCCCCACCACTGTCGGCGGCCACAGGGCTCCTGTGCCCACCTCCCCCAGAGCTCTGGGAATGGCAGGACCACCCTCTTGGGGGCCAGGAGGACTGCTGCCTGGACTCACCTGCGCTGTTGAAGCCGCAGCCCAGGAAGAACCCTCGGAGCTCAGGTGCCTCCCCCATCAGGGGCTTGTGGTCGGGCGTGAAGGATTCTGAAAGGGAGAGAGAGGCCCAGAGTCCCTTGCGGTGCACGCACTCTTGGGGTGGGGTCTTCCCAGAGAGGAGTGATCAGGCAGGGGTCTGCAGGTGCCCCTCCCCCCAAACCCTCTACCCCTTCTAGGCCCTGTTCAGTGCCACTTCCTCATGGGGGCCTCCCCGCTGGCTCCTGCCCTTGTTCTCCGAGCCCCTCCATGTGTGCTGCCAGAACCAGCAGACGGTGACCTGGCTGGGTTCTGCCTGGTGGGGTCCGGCTCTGTCTTGTGACCTTTGTCCTGCCGACAAGGAGCCCTTCTCTGACCCTGGAGACCACGCCGCGGCTCCCCCACTGCACCAGCGTCCTGCTGTGTCCCTGCCAGAGACTTGTCACTCCTGCCCACTGGACCTTGAGAGGGCAGGGACCAGTTTTCTCACTGCACATCCCCCGGCCTAGCACAGGGTCAGAGCCCAGCAAGTGCAGGTGCTTGATAAATGTCTGTTGAGCCAACAAAGGATCCGAAGTTCTGCGCGGGAGGAGACCAATGTCCTGCTCCGGCGGTCACCGCTGAGCCTCAGACAGAGGCCAGGACACGGTGGGACAGGAACCCTGGCTCTCTGTGGCCACAGTCCTGGATTCAAACCCTGCTTCACTCCGTCCTAGCTGTGTGGCATTGGACGAGTCACTTTGTCTCTCTGAGCAAGGCTTAGTGTCCTCGTCTATAAAACTGGGATAGCAGAAGCTCCTTCAGAGGGCTGTGTGCTCGCCAGCCTACAGACATTCATGTCCTGGGCCTGGCCCTGGGAGGCAGTGCTGAGCAGCACATGTCCCAGCCCTCGAGGAGCTGACGGAGGGAGGGAGCGAATACTTACATAAGCAAAAAACAGACGTTCTGGTAAAGAAAATACGAGGAGCTGAGGGCCACGCGTCACAGACGTGCCGGCTGCTGCTGTTGGCGCCCTAGCACCACCCCGTGTTAGATTCTAGATGAGGAAGCAGCCGGCCCTGGCCTGAGGGACCCCAGGGCAGCAAGTCTGGTGGGCCATCCTCTGCATGCAGACCAGAAGCAAGCACCGTCCTGCTCCCTGGAGGGCAATCAGGGCCCCCACGCTAGGAGCTGAGGGGGCAGAGAGCCACGGGGAGCCTGGGCTGAGAGCCTGGCCAGGAGAGGCAGATCTCTTAGGCAGAGCCCTAGGTGGAGGGCCTGGGTTATCAGGGCAGAGGGCAGAGGCCGGAGCAGCCATCTGGGTGAGAGACAAGGAAGACTTCAGAGAAGATGATGATGAGGCAGAAAGAGTGAGCTGAGGCTGGGTGCAGTGGCTCACGCCCGTAATCCCAGTACTTTGGGAGGCCAAGGCAGGTGGATGTCTGGAGCCCAGTTCAGGACCAGCCTGAGCAACATAGTGAGACGGGATCTCTACCAAAAAATCAAAAAATCAGCCAGATGTGGTGGAGTGAGCCTGTAATTCCAGCTACTTGGGAGGTAGAGAAGGGAAGATGGATGGCTTGAGCCCAGGATGTCGAGGCTGCAGGGAGCCACAATCGCACCACTGCACTCCAGCCTGGGTAACACAGCAAGACCTTTTAAAAAAGGGGGTGGGGGAGGTAACCTGGGCTGGGTTTGGGGATGGCCCAGGGAGCACTTTGGGAGGGCTGGAACTATTTCCAGGCCCAGAGCGGGCAGGAAAGAAGCTCTGAACAACCTCACAGGGCATCTGCGGGGAGCGCTAACAAGAGCTAGCAGAGGGGCAGCCGCAGGGAACAAGGGTCTCTTGGATGTTTCACAAATGACTCAGGCGGGTTGAGCAACCCGAGGACGCATGGGACCTCCAGGCAGCATGGCCAGGGGCCAGGCCTGCGGCTCCCACCCTGACCTTGGTGAGCTCCACCATCCTGGAATGAGAGCTCTGCCTGCCCTCTGGGGCGCTCCCTAAGTCACGGGGGCCTGGGACTTCCCTGCTCTTTTCTGGAGGCCAAAGGCCATTGGCCATGCCTGGCAAGGAGAAATGCTGATTCCCCACCAGTCTCCCATCCAGCCGACAGACCAGATCCAAGATGTCCTCGCCTGCACATCTTCCCCAGAATAGGGCCTCGTGGGGAGTACCGGCTCCCCAGGCTAATTAAAACGAGACAGAGGAAGAGAAAGAGAGAGATAGACAGAGAGACGCCTGGGGTTATCTGTGCTCCTGGGATTCTTCCGGGCCTGTGTTTCTCGCTGCCAGACCCACGCAAGCTGGGGGGGGTTGCAGGGGTGGGGGCAGTGAGTCACGGTCGTGTGCTCCCACCCTGCACGCTGCCCCAGTCCCTGGGGCTCCATCTGCTTCTCCCTGGGGCTGCACTTCGCATGGAGCCTAATCCATGAAAGTAGCCCCTGCCGGCGGCTGAGCCCATGCTGAGCGTGCCAGGACACATGGGGCTGGACTCTCCGGGGGGCCACAGCCCTTCTGTGCTGGGACTCTTCCCTGTCTTTAAGGTTGTCGTCCGCTCCCTGCATGGCCCGTGGAAGTCCCTGGGCCCCCCGCTTCGTGCCGCCCCACTCTACTCAAATGCTCTCTACAGCTGCTGGCCCTGACCCACGCCCTGCACCGCCCTGTGGCTTCTCGTCCCTAGGCCACCCTGCCAAGCCGGTGCTCCGTCACCATCTCCCAGATGCACCTACTCCGGAGGGCACCCACTCCAGTGCCCTTCACTCAAGGCACAGAGGGACTCACCAGGCTTCTGACACTAAGTTTCCCTGGGGGCAACACTGTGTTTCTCTGAACCTCTCTCCCAGCCCTGAAGCGGGGCCAGAGCTCCCCCTACCAGGAAGCAGTGGGGAACACCCGTGTGATTCTGCTGGAACCCCGATGTGGGCGAATCTCTGTGCCCACCTGCTGCTCCCCTGCCCAGATCACGTATCCGCGGCAGGCCCAGCACCGACTCGCCCTCCAGGGCTGGGCTGGGCTGCCCCCGCTCCTGGCCGCCCGTGTGTGTCCTCAGGCTGTGGCCACCCAGCCACTCCATGCCTCCTGTCAGAGCACCCACCCACAGGCTGTGGTCAGTGACTTGCATTGGGTCTCCCCTGCCAGAAGGAGGGCGCTGGCCTGAGTGGGCCTGCCTCGGGCACAAACGAGGTGCCACTTAATGTAGAATGAATGCCCTCATGAAGGAACGCTGGTGCTCTGGGGTCACTGGTAGCTCCCGGGCTGCCCCACACTCAGCTTGGGGACATCTGGCTCAAAGTCCTGTGGCTATAAATACCAGGGTGCCAAGGCCAGCTCCAGCCCCTCCTGCCTCCCAGAGAGGGCACCTTTGCCAGGGCCCAGGCCAGCAGCCTCAGCCCCACACCCGCCCCCTGGGGTAGAGCCTTCCGGGCTCCCCAGGCCAGCAGGGTGGGGCAGGGCTGCGCTATGCTGTGGATGACCCACGTGGGGCATCTGGGAGTTGAGCCCACCTTTTTGCTCCCGCCTCCTCCAGCTCAGTTCTCCTGGGGCCAGCGAGGAGGGCCAGAATTAGGGGAATCTTGGCACAAGAGCCTTCCCCGCTGAGCTGGCCTCCGGGTGCAAGCCGCCAAGAACAGTGGGGAGGCCAGCAGCATGGGGTCCTGGCCAGGGCAGTGCTCTCTGGGAGCAGTGGGGGCTGGGGCTGGAGGCAGAACTGGGACTCACAGCTGTATAAGCCTTGCATCAGGGAAGGTCTCAGCCCTTCCACTCCTCACTCAGCCTCACACGGTGCTGGGATGCGGCCCGCTATTCCCATTTTACAGATGAAAACACAGAATTCCAGGGAAAAGTGGAGTCTAGGGATGAAGAAGCCCAGGTGGGGAAGCCAGGACGAGTCACACTTGAGGCAGGAAGAGGCCCTGGCCTCGTGCTTGGGGCAGATGGTGGCCCTCACGAAGCCCAGGCCTCTCGCCCGTATTGAGGAATAAAGGCCACCCCTAGCACCCAGGGCTGCTGGAGTCATGCAGCCAGAGGGCCCGGGGACAGCCCTGGATCCCCTGTGGGACACAGGCTGACCTCAAGGGGCATCACTACCAATAGTCGTCAGACGAAAAGACCCACGGATGCCCACCCCAGCTCCAAGGCTCTCACTCACCAGGGCCACAGACCGTGGACTTGATTCCTGTCTTCTCCAGCACGGGGACCCGGTTGATGGCACCTTCAATGTGCTGGGTGAACACCTCCCAGTCCAGGTCAAAGAGGCCGAAGGCAAACTTGTCTGACACCTGCCAAGGCAGCGCAGGGGGAGTCTCCTTTATCCCCAAGAAGGCCATGCGTCCCCATGCAAAACCTGCCTTGTGATGGCTGCCAGGCCAGCCTCTGCTGAATCAGATGCGTTAGAGGGCTGGTGGTCACCCACACGTCCCGGCAGTTTGTCTCCCCTACCCACCAACCCATCAGCAAGGCCTGTCTGCTCCCCCTCCCCACCCCGGCCCAGGCCTCCACCCACTCGGCCCTTGATGGTTGCTGTGGCCTCTGGCCAGTCACCCTATTCCCCACCCTCCCTCAGTCCACTCCCCTAGATCCCACCATGCCCCTTCCCTACTCACAAGCCTCTTCTGGCCCCCTGCAGCTCATAATGGTCCCAAAGTCCTGCGTGTACCAGCCTGCCTACCTCTACCACTGGGCCCGCCACCCTGACTTCCCGCGGCTCTTTGGGAAGAGCAAAGCTTGTTTGAGCTCAAGGCCTTCATCCCTCAGTGGGGCAGTTCTTCGCCCAGATCTGGTACGCTGGTTTGTGGTCTCAGTACGGGGTTCTACTTGGATGTCCCCTCCCTAAAAAACCCTGCCCTGACTACCCATCTAGAGGATATCCTTCTGCTCTAGTCTCTCTAGGCTGATCCTTAACCTGCTAATTTTATTCAGTGCATGATCACCTTCCAGAATTTCATTCCTTATTTGTTTGTTTGTTTGTAACAGAGTCTCGCTCTGTCGCCCAGGCTGCAGCGTAGTGGTGTGATCTCGGCTCACTGCAACCTTCGTCTCCTCGGTTCAAGTGACTCTTGAACCCAGGCCTCCCAAGTAGCTGGGATTACAGGTGCCCGCCACTACTCCTGGCTAATTTTTGTATTTTCAGTAGAGACGGGATTTCACCATATTGGCCGGGCTGGCCTCAGACTCCTGACCTCAGGTGATCCACCCGCCTCAGCCTCCCGTAGTGCTGGGATTACAGGTGTGAGTCATCTTGCCCAGCCGTTTGTTTGTTTATTGTATGTCTCCCCACCAAAATACAGGCATCCAAAGTCAGGGACTTTCATCTTCGTTTCCCTCTTTCTCCAGAAATTAAAGCAGTTTTTAGCCCAAAGTAGCCACTCAGTAATTCCATGTGTGGACTAAATGCATACACACATAGAACGGGGCTGCAGGGCTGCCCTAACCCCAGAAGCTGCCCAGGGAACAGCCCAGGCCAGGGGAGATGTTGTTGTAGCAGCTGGCTGGGAGGGCAGTGTCATTTGCTGAAGGACATGGGACTTGTGTGCTCTCATGCCCTTCTGAGGTCATCACTGCACACTGTGCAGCCCTTCACTGTTGATGTTTTGAGGCAAAGCCCTCCAGCTGCCCCAGTTCTGGATTTGACTGCCTGCCAGGACCCTCAGGGTAAGAGCAAGATGGCTTTGAGCTTGGTGGGGCCAGGGGACCTGCCACTTCTCGGGTGTTCCTCTGAGGAGCTTCAGGAGGCTGGTCTTCCTGAAAGAAGCCCTCTCGATGCTGAGATGCAGCCCTGACTCCCTCCCATTATCCCAGGGCCCTGGCATCTTACCTCCTCCCAAAAGATGGGGTTGGCCTCATAGCCACCCACAGACAAGGCATCCCCTTGGAGGCGGAGGTAGACAGAGGCATCGTGATCACGGACGTTGGGCATGTTCTGGAAGGCAGAGAGAGAGGCTTTGGCATCGGCCAGAACTGGGTGGGGACTTGGTTCCCCATGCCCCATGGTGGGCCAGCACCTCCACCCAGGGTCACCGGCCCAAGATGGTCCTCCTCATTACAGGACCCTGAGGACAGGGTGGACACGGGGTCTCGAGTTACACACAGTGAACGGGTCACTGCCATTCAAGCCTCTCCTTCCCCAAATCCCACAAAATAACAGCAAAAGGGGAAGAAGGAAGAAGGAATGGATGGAGGAAGAGAGCGAGGGAGGGAGGGAAGCAAAACGTATAACCCACAAAGATGAGAGAATAGGCAGAGGCAATAGCAGAGGATGGATGGGAGATTCCAACCAACCCTGGAGGATGCAGAGTAGATGGAGGAGCGGTGAGCCTTAGCTGGGGCTGGAGGAGAGGGAGACTGAGCAAGACAAGCCAGTGTGCCCCTCCTGCCTCCTCTTGAATCTTCAGAGCTACCCCAGGTTCTTCTGCAGGGGGTAATGTGCTTGCTCATGTATGGAAGGATCTTCCCCTGGAGATGTGGGTCCTGAGAGGCTCCAGACGTGGGGAGAGTGGACTGCCATCCCCCCCCCCCCATAGAAGATTAGAGACTCTTCTGTGAGACACTGAGAGGCCCAGTGAAGGCTTGAGATGCTGACACCAGGGTCCCCCTAAAAGAGAAGGGCTTGCTGCCCAACCTTCCTGAGAGGCTCTCCAGTCCTCCCCTCCAAGCCTCCAGTCAGACTGCTGCTCACTCTCTCATAAAAATAAAACCACAGAGTCAGACACGGTGGTTCACACTTGTAATCCCAGCACTTTGGGAGGCTGAAGCAGGCAGATCACGAGGTCAGGAGATCGAGACCATCCTGGCTAACATGGTGAAACCTAGTCTCTACGAAAAATACAAAAAATTAGCCGGGCATGGTGGTGGGCACCTGTAGCCCCAGCTATTCGGGAAGCTGAGGCAGGAGAATGACGTGAACCCAGGAGATAGACCTTGCAGTGAGCTGAGATCACGCCACTGTACTCCAGTCTGGAAGACAGAGCGAGACTCCATCTCAAAATAAATAAATAAATAAATTAATTAATTTAATTTAATTTAATTTAATTAAACCACAGCCCAGGTGCAGTGGCTCATGCCTGTAATCCCAGCACTTTGGAAGGCCAAGGCGGGTGGATCACCTGAGGTCAGAAGTTCAAAACTAGCCTGGCCAACATGGTGAAACCCCATCTCTACTAAAAATACAAAAAATTAGCCAGGTTTGGTGGCACGTGGCTGTAATCCCAGCTACTCAGGAGGCTGAGACATGAGAATCTCTTGAACCTGGGAGGCGAGGGTTGCAGTGAGCCAAGATTGCGCCATTGCACTCCAGCCTGGGCAACAAGAGTGAAACTCTGTCTCATAAATAAATAACCACAAACCACAACAAGAACATCAGGAATGGCCGGGCGCGGTGGCTCAAGCCTGTAATCCCAGCACTTTGGGAGGCCGAGACGGGTGGATCACGAGGTCAGGAGATCGAGACCATCCTGGCTAACACGGTGAAACCCCGTCTCTACTAAAAATACAAAAAACTAGCCGGGCGAGGTGGCGGGCGCCTGTAGTCCCAGCTACTCCGGAGGCTGAGGCAGGAGAATGGCAGGAACCCGGGAGGCGGAGCTTGCAGTGAGCTGAGATCCGGCCACTGCACTCCAGCCCGGGCTACAGAGCAAAACTCCGTCTCAAAAAAAAAAAAAAAAAAAAAAAA
>NC_037683.1:4559963-4648803 GCF_003255815.1 Theropithecus gelada | reverse complement strand
AAAAAAAAAAAAAAAAAAAAAAAAAAGAACATCAGGAATACAAGAAGATGGTGTATTAGTGTGTTCTCACACTGCTAATAAAGACATACCCAAGACTGGGTAATTTATACAGGAAAGAGGTTTAATGGACTCACAGTTCCACATGACTGGGGAGGCCTCACAATCACGGTGGAAGGCAAATGAGGAGCAAAGTCACGTCTTTACATGGCAGCAGGAAAGAGAGAGAGCATGTGCAGGGGAACTCTCTTTATAAAACCGTCAGATCTCCTGAGACTTATTCACTACCACGAGAACAGTGCACCCTATGATTCAATTTTCTCCACCTGGTCCCACCCTTGACACATGGGGATTATTATGATTCAAGGTGAGATTTGGGTAGGGAGACAGTCAAACCATGTCAGAGTGAAAGACAGTGCTATGAAAAAGGAATCTAAGATGAAGAAAGAGGTCTTTAAATGAGATATGATAGTCAAAATTTATAATTCAACAGAAGGGCCAGATAAGGCTGGGACCATCATCCAGCGATTAGGCTAAAAGAAAAAGACTACAAAACAGAAATCAGGAGTGGAAAAAAAATAAGAAAATCAGAAGGTCCATCTTGAAAGTCCAACATCCATTTTATGGGGGTTCCAGAAAGAAAAGACAGAGAAAAATGGAGTCGAGGAAAATGTCAAAGCAACAATCCAAGAAGAGTCCTCAGATTGAAAATCAAGCACTCCTATGGAAGGGCCCAAGAGTGCCCACCAAGCCCTGGGTCTGGACAGAGGCCTGCATCAAGGCCACGCCATGGGAAACTGGGTGGTCAGGACACAACACTGGGTGGCCAGGAGGGCCATCAACAGGGGACCGCATCGCTGGAGGCTGGAAGACATGGAGCAAATTCTTCAAACGTCTGATGGATGTTTTTCAACACAGATTTCTAGATCCCGTCAAGCCATCAATCAAGTGTAAGAAAAGAATAAAGGCTTTTTCAGACATTCATGAACACAAAACATGTACTTCTCACATACTCCTTTGCAGTAAATGGCTAGAGAACACACTGTGACAAAAGGAGGAAAATAAACCCAGAAAGAATAAAAGCTACGGCTCCAGGCAGGGAGAAGTGAAGAAGGCCCTGGAGTGACAGCATAGACCACACAGTGGCCAGTCTGAAAGGGAGCGGAAGATCTGAAGGCAGCAGGAAGTCCTCCAGGGGAGGGAAATGGGACTTAGAGGCATTAGGTGGTTTATCTGATGTGTATGCATATTCAGAAAATAGTATCAATAGGTGTTTGACAGATCCCTTGACACAACTGGGGAAAAATAGTGACAGTTATGTACACACATGCAAATACCCTCAACAAAACAATAGCAAACTGAATCCAGCAACATACAAAAGGGATGACACACCATGGCCAGACTGGACATGGTGGCTCATGCCTGTAATCCCAGCACTTTGGGAGGCCGAGGCAGGAGGGTCACTTGAGGTCAGGAGTTCGAGACCAGACCTTGGCAACATGGTGAAACCCCATCTCTACTAAAAATACAAAAATCAGCTGGGTGTGGTGGCACATGCCTGTAATCCCAGCTACATAGGAGGGTGAGGCAGGAGAATTTGCTTGAATCCAGGAAGCAAAGGTTGTAGTAAGCCAACATCACACCACTGCACTCCAGCCTGGGCAATAGAGTCTCACTCTGTCTCAAAAACAAAACAAAACAAAACAAAACACCATGGCCAACTGGAGTTTATCCTAGGAATGCAAGGTTGGTTTAATGTATGAAAACCAACAATGAAATACACTATATCAACAGAGTACAGGACAAAAACCATATAATCATTCCAGTAGATGCATAAGAAGCATTTGACAGAATACAACATCTTTAATGATTAAAAAAAAAAAACCTCAACAAACACTTAACAAACTTGGAAGAAGGGAACTTCCTCAACGTGCTGAAGAGTATCTACAAAAACCCACAGCGAATGTCATACTTCACGGGAGAAGGATGACTGATTTCCCCCCAAGATCAGGAATAAGAGAAGGATATCCATTCTTACTCCTTCTACCCAACATTACATCGGAGGTCTTAGCCAGGGCAGCAATTAGGCAGCAAAAGTAATAAAAGGCACCCAGATTGAAAAAGAAGTAGTAAAAATATTCCTATTTGCAGATAACAAGGTCTTGTATATATAAAATCCTAAGGAACCCACTAAGAAACTACTAGCTCTCTCCTCTCTCTCTCTCTCTCTCTCTCTCTCTCTCTTTCTCTCTCTTTCTCTCTTCCTTTCTGACAGAGTCTCGCTCTATCACCTGGGCTGGAGTGCAGTGGTGCCATCTCAACTCACTGCAACCTCCACCTCCTGGGTTCAAGTGATTCTCCTGCCTCAGCCTACCAAGTAGCTGGGATTACAGGCACATGCCACCACGCCTGACTAATTTTAGTATTTTTAGCAGAGACAGGGTTTCACCATATTGGCCAGGCTGGCCTCGAACTCCTGACCTCAAGCATCTGCCCACCTCAGCTTCCCAAAGTGCTGGGATTATAGGCATGAGCCACTGGGTTCAGTCAAAAAAACTAATGTATTTCTATACACTAGCATTGAATAATCTGAAAAGGAATATAAGAAATAATTTCACTTACAATATCATCAAAAATAATAAATACACTTAGGAACAAATTTGACAAAAGAATTGCAAAACTTGTACTCTAAAAACTAGAAAATACTTTTGAAAGAAATTAAGGAAGGCCTAAATAAATAGAAAGACATTTCATGTTCATGAAATGAAAGACTTATTTTTGTTAAGGTGACAACACATCCCAAATTGATCTATGGCTTCAACACAATGCCTGTTAGAATCTCAGCTAGTTTCTTTGAAGAAATTAAATAGCTGACCCTAAAGTTCATACAGGGATGCAAAGGACCAAGAATACTCAAAACAATTTTGGAAAGGAAAAATAAAGTTGGAGGATTCACACTTCTTGATTCCAAACTTACTGCAAAGCTACGTAATCAAGACAGTGAGCTACTAAATAAGGATAGACCTACAGATCAATTGAGAGTCGAGAAATAAACCTTCTTCTTCAGAGTCAATGATTTTCAATAAGGGTGCTAAGACAATTCCTTGGGGGAAAGTAGACTTCTCAAAAAATGTTGCTGGGACAACTGGATAGCCACATGCAAAAGAATGCAGTTGGACCCCTACCTCACACCATGCACAAAATTTAACTCAAGATGGATTACAGACATAAGTATAAAAGCTAAAACTATAAAAGCCTCAGAAGAAAATATTAGAAGTAAATCTTTACAGTCTTGGGTTGGGAAATGTCTTCTTAAATATGACACCAAGAGCACAAATGACAAAAGGGGGAAAAAAAGATGAATTGGACATTATTAAAATTTAAAACTTGTGCTACAAACCATACCATAAATAAAAGTGAAAAGGTTATGTATGACTTCTGGATTCTGAGAGAAAAAAAGAAACTGAAAAGACAACCACTGAATAGAAGTTTCAACCACTGAATAGAAGAAAATGTTCATAAATCATGTACGTAATAAAGGACCTGTATCCAGAATATTTAAGGAAATCCTACGGAAAGATTTTTTTTTTGAGTCAGAGTCTCGCTCTGCAGCCCAGGCTGGAGTACACTGGCACTATCTCGGCTCACTGCAAGCTCCGCCTCCTGGGTTCACACCATTCTCCTGCCTCAGCCTCCCGAGTATCTGGGACTACAGGTGCCCGCCACCACGCCTGGCTAATTTTTTGTATTTTTCGTAGAGATGGGGTTTCACCGTGTTAGCCAGGATGGTCTTGATCTCCTGACCTCATGATCCTCCTACCTCGGCCTCCCAAAGTGCTGGGATTACAGGCGTGAGCCACCACACCCAGCCAAGCAAACCTATTCTTAAATGGGCGTAGTGTCAGAGTAAACATTTCTCCAAAGAAGATACACAAATACATCAATAAGCACACGAAAAGAGGCTCCACATCATTAGTCATTAGGGAAATGCAAATCAAACCCACAGTGAGACACCACCTCATACCTTCTAGGATAACCGGCATTAAAAAAGACAAAAAATAACAACAGTTGGTGAGGATGAAGGGGAACTGGAACCCCTCCGTATACCTCACTGGTGGGAATGTAAGATGGTGCAGCTTCTTTGGAAAATAGTCTGATAGTTCATTGAAATGTTAAATAGAGTTACCATATGATTCAGTAATTCCACTCCAATGGATATATTGAGTATTCCATATCTGAAATGCTTGGGAACAGCAGTATTTCACAATATTTGCATTATTGGATATTTGCATTACCTGTTGAGCATCCCCAAACCAAAAATCAAAATCCAAAATACTCCAGTGAGCATTTCCTTTGAGCATCATGTTAAGAGTTCAAAAAGTGTTGGATTTTGGAGCATTTTGGAGTTTCAGATTTGGGGTGCTCAACTTGTATAAACTCAAGAGAAATAACAACATAGGTCCCCACAAAAACATGCATATGGATGTTCACATCAGCACTATTCAAAATAACCAGAAATGAGAAACACCAAATGTCCACCAGTGGGTGAATGGATAAATAAAGTACATTCTATCCATACAATGGAGTATTATTCAGCTGCAAAAAAGCATGAAATACTGATACACGTACTACATGGACAAACCGTGAAAACACATGATGCAAAAGAAACCAGACATTGTGTGATTCCATTTAAAATAAATGTCCAGAATAGGAAACTCCATCAAGGCAGAAATCAGATTTGGGATTGCCTAAGCCTGGGGATAGTGTGGGGAACGGGGAGTGATTGATAACAGGTATGGGTTTTGGGGCATGAGGATAATGTTTTACACACACACACATATAACAGTTACAGAGGAAACTGAGCAGCTGAGACAAAAACTATTAATAACTCCAAGAAACACAAAAGGTTGGACACTACTTGATCAGGCATTAACAATGTTTATATAATCAGCTGGGTACGGTGGCCCACGCCTGTAATCCTAGCACTTTGGAAGGCCGAGATGGGCGGATTGCCTGAGCTCAGGAGTTCGAGACCAGCCTTGGCAACACGGTGAAACCCCGTCTCTACTAAAATACAAAAAAAAAAAAAAAAAAAAAAATCCGCTGGGTGTGGTGATGGACGCCTGAAATCTCAGCTACATGGGAGGCTGAGGCACGAGAATTGCTTGAACCCAGGAGGCAGAGCTGCAGTGAGCTGAGACTGTGCCACTGTACTCTAGCCTGGGCAACAAAGTGAAACTTACTTAGTCTCAAAACAAAACAAAACAAACAAACAAAAACCCATTGTTTACAAAATCATAATATGGCAGACAGGAACTGCTGATTTAACCAATAAACAAACCAAACAAAACAAGACGATTTAGAAAGCAAGCAGGCATGACGTCCACCTCCACTGCGGCTCCTCTGCACGGGAGGAACAGCCTTCTCTCAATCTCTCTGTCACCTGCCCCTGAACTGGAGATGAGCACAGAAGATGTGACCCCTGACCCGCCTCTGAGAGCAGAAAAGGGGATGTGCAGAGACCAGAAGGGACATCCTGGCAGATGCTCCCTCCCTCTCCGCCGGGATCCCAGGAGTCCTGTTCATTGGAATGAGAGCATCTGCATCAAGGGATCATTGTCAGGCAGCACATAGAAGTTCCCAGTAACTGAGCACTGTTTAAAAATAATAATAGCGGGGGGAAGTGGCTCACACCTGTAATCCCAGGACTTTAGGAGGCTGAGGCAGGAGGACCACTTGAGCAGTTTGAGACCAGCCTGGGCAACACAGCAAAATCTCATCTCTATAAAAAATGCAAAAAGTAGCCAGGAGTGGTGGCACGTGCCTGTAGTCCCAGCTACTCGGGAGGCGGAGGTGGGAGGATCGCTTGAGCCCAGGAGGTTGAGGCTGCAGTGAGCTATGCTCGTGCCACTGTACTCCAGCCTGGGAAACAGAGTGAGATCCTGTCTCAACCAATGATAATAATAATAACCTAACCTCTACCAGCACTACTACTTTAAAAACAAAGCCAGCCCCGGAGCTCCATAGAGCAGGACAGTGGGGACACCTGGTGGCCGGGGAAGCCCCTGACGCTTGTCCCAGCAGGATCCATGTCTGGACTTTCCTGCCCCTTGCACAGACCCTGCTACCTCTGAGCACCCAGCGGAGTTCCCAGTTCAGCATCAGCGTCCAGTGGAGCCCTGGCCTTTTTCTCCAGGCAGCAGCCTCCTGCTCTGGCTGTCTCCAGTCTGGCCCTGGTGCCACTGACTCCCTGCCTCCTGACCTCAGCCCATG
Organism: Theropithecus gelada; assembly: GCF_003255815.1. Classification (NCBI taxonomy): domain Eukaryota; kingdom Metazoa; phylum Chordata; class Mammalia; order Primates; family Cercopithecidae; genus Theropithecus; species Theropithecus gelada. The sequence goes on along the minus strand of NC_037683.1, from coordinate 4,642,533 downwards.
CCTTCCATCTGCCTCTTTCTTCCATCCGAGCCCTGCCTTATTGCTCCTGCCCTCTGCGATCTTTCTCCGAAGCTCCAGCTGGCAACAACTCCACACCCCTCTGTCTTTGTCCTTGTCATCGCACAGCTACCTCCTCACCAGCACCTGCTGTATGCCAGGCACCACACCCAGCTGCACCAGTCTGTCCTTCCCGCAACAGAGCCTGAGGCAGTAGGGATGGTTATTACCCATTTTGCGGAACCAAGGTTCAGAGTGGTGACAAGACTTTCCCAGCCTGGGTGATGGAGGAGTCAGTGTTTAAACCCAGCACCCGGGCTCTTACCCACGACTCTGCCCCTTGATGGAGAAGCCACTCCTTGCTGCTACAAAAGGATGCCAGAGCGCAAATGTGAGGCCACCTAAGAACACCCGGGCCACCTGCTTCAACGACAGCTCAGAGAGGGAAGAGATGAGCCCTGGCCACAAAGGAAGCTGTGGGCAGAGCTCTCTAGGACCCAGGCCTGGGACAGATCCTTAGAAAAGGGAGATCCTTGGGGCCACACAACCCTCTGGCCACCCAAAAAGAAAGATGAACCCACACGTGAGACCTGAGCCCTCACCTGCCAGCCAGAGCCCCCAGGCCCCAATGTGTGTGGCTGTGTCTGATCCGGGTGGACAGTGTCCGGCTGCACAAGGCTGCCACACCTAGGGAGCTTCCTGAGCAGATGGAAATGGGCTGCACAGGTGACATGCACCCAAGACAGGGCCCCCTGCCTTGTTCTATGGCCCACCCAGGGGGGGTCAGGCCACAGCAGGTGGGTAGGTCAGGGCCGGCAGCCTGGCTCCTTCTTCAGATTCACACCAACTGCCCAGCGGCAGCCTCTGGAAGGGCCAACTTCCGGGCACGTGCACATGGCCAGGTGTCAGAGGAACATGAGGGGCTTTGTGCGAAGCCCCATATCTCCTCTTTTCTCCTACCAGGTCTCGGAGCTGCCGGGGCTGGTGGCCCTTTTCCTGTGCTCTGGTACCAGAGGCATGCTGGGATCTGGACTGGCTTTGTAAGTAACACCCCCTAGCTTTGCTTGAATCTTGACATAGACAAGAGGAGGCAGCTGCAGGGACCTAGGCCAACTCTGCCTTGCTTCTTCCCTGGAAAGGCACCTCAAAGGCAGGCCTTGGGAGGAATTAGGGATGGAGGATGGAGCCACAGTCCTGCGCTTGGTGGACACTCTGTGGCCACCCTCCCTGAAGTCCCAGGACACAGCTCTGCACGCCCTCCAGGAGCCCACTGCAGCCTGAGCGCGATCCCTGGTGGCCACCTAGGGGAAGAGGCTCTCCCCAGGGACCCGGAGCTGGGGAAGAGGCCTCAGCACTCAGCTCTGACACCCACAGTGTGACTACTCTTAGTCCCTAACCCAGCACGTGGCACCAGCCACCCGCAGTAAGTGTTTGCTGGAGTTAGACTCATTCTATGAATAAGGGGTCCTGTGTCCAGTGGGGCGTGGCTTGCCAGTGCACTGGAGTCAGAGGCAAGAGCCCACTGGGACTCAGGTTCCGCCCCATTTCCCCACCCTCTTCATCGCCCTGGTCTACGAAGCAACCAAGCCTGACACCTCCCCAGTGACCATAGGGAAGCCAGGCTGGCAAAGGGTGGTGATGGGTAGCCCCCAGGGACGAAGCTCCCCGCTCAGGGGCCCAGGCTTCCCTCTCACTGGCCCTGACCCTAAACAAGGGCAGTCTGTTCTCACATTGACCCTGCCCCACAGCCTCTGGCCCTGGCTGTCTGAACGGCCTGCAGGTCCCGATTGCCATGCACACTCTGTGCACGCTTCTTGTCCACCATGCCACCCTCAAGAGCCTCACCTAGATGCAGCCACCTTCTCCAGGGAGCCTCCCCTGGTCCACTAGGGCTGGGAATTCCTATAGCCCCTGAGTTCCCATCAGAACCCTTATCAGCATGTTCTGCAATTGCACGTATACTTGTCTGTACCTCCCCTCAACCCTACCCAGCAAGAATTAGATCTCTGTCTGTGTTATGGCCACAGCTTCTAAAATAGGGTCTGAAACACTGAGCTCACCCCATCAATGTCTGATGCAGGGAGGGTTTGATGGAATGTGAATGGTTGGATTAGTATGTAGGTGGATGCTGGAGGAAGGGCAGAGGGAGAGATGTGTGGCTAGAGGGAGGGAGGAAGGGAGGGATTGATGTGTAGAAGGTTGAGTGGGTGGGTGGATGGAAGGATATATGAAAGAAGGGATGGACAGGTGAACATGTGGATAAATAGATGAATAGATGGATGGAGAGATGGAGGAGGGAAGAATGGATGGAGAGATGGCAAGATGAATAGAGGGAGGGAATGAGTGGAGGGAGGAGTGGACGAAGGGAAGGGAGATGGGTAGAGGGATGAGGGAATAAATAGGAGAAGGCGTGGATAGATACAGGAGTAGATGGATGGAGAGACGGATGGAGAGACGGGGGGCTGGACAGAGAGAGGAATGAGTAAGGGAGGGTCACATGATGAATGGATGGAAAGTGGGCAGTCAGTAACAAAGTGGCAGGAAGCTCCCAGCCACCACCATGGGAGGGAGGGGTTGAGGACAGGAGAGAAGAGAGAAGAGAGGGCAGAGGGCACCCAGGTGCCAGCAGGTGCACCCAGGCCCCCAACCTCCCTTGGCAGAAGGCTCTCAGAGAGGTTCTTCATGCCAGGAACCAGCACCCTCTGAGACAGGCACCCCAGGCACACTGGGAGCGTGCAAACATTTGGGGCTTCCCTGAAACTCCTGGGCACAGAACATGACAAAAAGCTAGGCCTCCTGCACCATGCAGGACAGGCTGGGCTGTGTTCTGGGCATCAAGGAGAGGCCAGGCCCTGAGGAACAAGGGGGTCAGCCCCATCAGGGATACCCCTGTGCTCCCTAGTTTAATCTTCACACCACCTGGAAACACTCCGTGTTACAATCCCCATTTCACAAATGAGGTGACTGAGGCTTGGGGCAGTGAGGGAACCCACTAGGGTCGCACCACCTGGGTTCAAGCTGGGATTCAGAGCCAGGTCGCTGTGCCCCCCACAGACTGACACAGAACCCGGGGCTGTCCACCTACCTGAATCCCCTCGATGCGCTCGGTGACGACATAGGCATGGTGCATGGCCACCAGGGGGACCTTGACTCCAGCCATCCGGCCTACAGCACTTGCCCACACTCCTGCGGGCAGAGCACAGACAGCTCAGCTCTGCTGACACGTGGTGGGAGCTGCCTCTCAGGTGTGCACAGGCTGCCTCTGCAGACCTGTCTGCCCTAGCAGGGGCTCCCCACCCCCAGAAAGAAGCCCTGCAGAGGTGGGAGCAGGTTTAGGGAGCAGCCAGCATGGCCACACAGGAGTCAGGAGAAATGCTACTCCCACCTGCACAGTTGACCACGCAGGGCGTCTGGATGGAACCGTGTGGAGTCTCCACACCTGCGACCCGCCGCACCCCAAAATCATCTGTCCACACACGAATGCCGGTCACTGGGCAGTTCTCAATGACCTGGGATTGAGAGGAACTGCTTCTGAAACTCCACGGGACTCCCTGGGGGAGTTTACCAACCCCCCTTCAACCAACCTCTCCTCCCAGAGGGGAGCTGGGGACACTGTTTCTGCTAGCAGCAGGTCCCCTGTGATACTGTCAGGGAAACGGGATGACCACAGCACCAGAAAACTAGACCCACCCATGCCTTGACTTGGAGAACTTGAAAGTTGGTCAAGTTCTTTCACTTGACTTGTTGGGGGAAACCCTCTTTTCATAATGTGAAAAAGTAGCTGACTTTTTTTTTTTAAAGCAAGATATTTGATTAATGGAAAGATGTTTGCAGTCTACTGTTTGGTAAAAAAAAAAAAAAAAAAAAAAAGGCCGGGCGCGGTGGCTCAAGCCTGTAATCCCAGCACTTTGGGAGGCCGAGACAGGCGGATCACGAGGTCGGGAGATTGAGACCATCCTGGCTAACACGGTGAAACCCCGTCTCTACTAAAAAAATACAAAAAACTGGCCGGGCGAGGTGGCGGGCGCCTGTAGTCCCAGCTACTCGGGAGGCTGAGGCAGGAGAATGGCGTGAACCCGGGAGGTGGAGCTTGCAGTGAGCTGAGATCCGGCCACTGCACTCCAGCCTGGGCGACAGAGCGAGACTCCGTCTCAAAAAAAAAAAAAAAGTCACAAAGCAACAGCAGCTTGGTTCTATTTTGCATACATATATGTTTTCATAGAAAAATATTTGGAGTAAAACATACTAAAATGTCAATACTAGTTACTGCTGTGTGATTTTGACTTCTTTTTTGCTTATGTGTCTTCTTAAAATTGTTCTACAAAGATGTGCGGAGTTGAGATAAATGCAGATACAAATTACAAGAAGGGCTTTTGAGACAATTTGCTCATGCAGCAGAGGAATGGGTGCACCCACGGCATGACCTGATGTCTGTGAACAGACCGAAGGCATAGCCTCCCCTTGGCAGGGGTGGACCAGAAGGCTCAGCGAGGTCCTCACTGGCCCCAAGCCACACAGCAGTCAGAGAATGGCTGCTGTTCTCTTGCCTTCTGCTCTCAGGGTTCTAAGGCAGGAGGAGTGGGCTGGGGGCAGGGGACCCAGAGCCGGGCGGTCATCAGTACCTGTGCTCCTCGGGCAGAAGCTGCCCTGGCGAGGGTGCTACAGGTGCCAGCCGGGTCCATGGTACCGTCGTGGGGCACATACAGGGTTCCGTAGAGGTCGTCCACGTTCATCAGCGGGTACAGAGTCTTGGTCTCTGCCGGGCTCAGCACGTGGGATTCCACACCATATGCCTTGCCCAGCTGGGAGGACCCAGGGAGATTAACTGAGTCCATGGGAAGCAGACCCCTGGGCCACTCCCTCCCCAGCTGGGCATCCACCGCAAACCCCAGCCTCACTTTCTCCCAGAAGCTTAGCTGGTGCCCACGCCTTTGGAGCCTGTCCCTTGAATCCGCTTCAGCATAAGAGTTAAGGAGCAGGGGATACTCCATCGAGGCAGGCTCCAGGGCCAGGCCCCCTGTGCCAACCCGACCCTCACCAGCTGTGTGACCAACCTGGGGCAAAGTCGCTTCAGGCTCACCCAAGTGAAGTGGGGGCGAGAATAGTGGATGTCACTGACCAAGAACTTAGACCAGTGCCCGGCACAAAGTGTCTATTATATAAAATAAATAACCCCACAAGTCTAATACTTTAGGCCTGAGAAGTTTCCCAGTCAGACCAGCTGCCAAGAAAGAGGAAGGTCCTCAGTTTCAGAGTGTCAGATAGACCACGCCCCCACATTGATTGGCCCAAGAACAGCCAATCAGTGTCCTCAGGCGTGGACCACTGGGACAGGGAAGAGCTAAGCCAATCAGATTCTCTGTCTGGGAATTCTGAATGAAGCCTGGCAAAGTCACTTTCTCCAGGTGGCACAGCCAGCAAGGGGCAGCGCTAGGGCTGGAACCCAGATCTGTCACCTGCCGGGGCTCCTTCCCTGTGGCATGTCCTCTCTCTCGTGGTAGAACGGTGCTCACCGACATAAGCCCCACCCCCGACCCCGCAGGAGGCAGACTCATCCACACAAGCCCCCCACCCCCAGCCCCTCAGGGGATGTACACACGGACATGAGCCCCCCGTACCTCCATCCTCACAGGGAGCCCACCCTACCCCCCACAGGGCGTGCACCCACCCACCCAAGCCCCCCTCTCTGCCCCCCGCAGGGGAGCACACACCGACATGAGCCTCTTGTACTCGTCCAGGCGCTGCCGGTTGGACGCGATGAAGAGGCCCCCATTCTGGATCCAGCCCGTGTGTAGTCCCGTCTCCTCCTCCAGCTCCCGGCTCACTACACGCCGAGTGTGGGCCAGAAGCTCCACCTCCACGTCACTGGGCCGCAGCTGCCACAGCAAGCCTGCCCGGGAGGGTGGGTGCCATCACTCCCCAGGGAGGGGACTGCACCTCCTTCCCCCCTATGAATATCTGGAGATACCCTGATATTCAACCATGGGTGTCTTTCTCTGCAGGGCTTTCTCTGCAGGCCCTGGGGGGCCTGGAGAGGTTGTTGAGTAGGAAATAACAGGACCAAGATGAATGTGAGGGAGGTCTCGCCCTTGGGCAGCTCAGAGAGTAACATAGCAAAGGCCCCCAGTTTTGGAGCACCTACTGTGTGCCAAGCCCCGTGCTAAGCCTGTCATCCTATGAGGCGGGCGTGATTCTCTTATCAATCAAGTTCAAGTGGCACCAACAGTTCTGTGGCCAAGGCCACAGAGCAGGTGAGTGGGGGCACCAGGACACTGACCCACTACTGAATGAAGCCTAAATCTGCACTCTTCCCAACAAAGGCTGCCCTCCAGCAGCTGAGTCTGAGAGGTGGCAGGCCAGGGGTGTGACTGATGAAGTGTCAGGGAAGGGGCTATGACAGCCCAGCTAGGGGGCCGGTGAGAAGGCAAGAGCAAGGGTTGGAGCCGTGGCGTGTGGGAGCCGGCTCGCATCAGCTCTCAGGAGCCCGGGGATAAACCTCTTCCCAACTCCACAGTCAGTGACCTCATACTGGTGGCTTGCTATTGGCCAAGGTGGGAATGTTTATACCACAGAAATTGGCCGACACTGCAAGTCAGGAGATCCAGTTTACCAGGACACCCATGGTTGAAAGGGTGAAGGCAGAAGGTTGGCTGTCCTGGGACATGCACACCATAGGTGCTTAATATATGCCCACTGGCTAGTTAGGAGAATGAGAACTGTAGAAGCCTCTGGTGCTCATGGAGGACACAGGTCTGCTTCACCCCCAAAGGTCTCCGTCTGTCCTCCTCCACTCCCTGGGATGCCCTCAATCCTGGTGGCTCTGTCCGGGAAAGCGGTTTCTGCTCTCTGGACCAGCTGCCTGGAGTTTCCGGCCTTGGTCCCAGCTTCACTGTCCAGGCCACACAAGCAGCATCTACTTCCTCCTCCCACCACAGCTCTTGAGAGACTCGGAGGGCAAGCGGTACCCCCAGCTCCACCCATCTGCAAATTGGCCAAGCACCCTTCCCCAGGGTCTCTTCCCCAGGCTGGTGGTTGTGAACCTAGAACTGTCTCAGCTAGCAAGGGACTGTGGCCCCTCGCTATGTCCTATCCCTCCCTGCCCCTACCTGGCCCCTGGTCCCTACCTGCCGTGTGCCAGGTGGTCCCGGAGGTCAGCCGCTCCCGCTCCAGCAGCACCGCCCCACTCATGCCCAGCTTGGCCAGGTGGTACAGGGTCTGGCAGCCCAAGCTGCCTCCACCAATGACCACCACGTTGGCTGTGCTGGGCAGGGGTCGGCTCGGGCCTTGGGCCACCACCGAGGTGCTTTGTCCCTCCTTCAGGGTCCGCTGATATGGCACACTCTTCTCGGCTGTGGGGCCAGATGCGCTGGACAGGTTGCATGGCCCCAGGCCCCGGGTAGGGCTCTGGCGAGGGCGGGCAGCAGCCACACGCAGGACTCGGCTCAGTGAGGCCATGGGGGCTCCGGGCCTCAGCACAGCAGGGAGCTGGGGAGAGAATCAGAGCTGGGTGGGGTGCAGAGGGGACATGGTGGGGGCTGTGCTGAGTACCCAGGGGAATAAGGGCCCTACAGTGTTACCTCCCAGGACTTTCCTCCTGCCGCTTCCCCGTGTCATGCATGCATTCATTCATTTATTCATTCATTCATTCTGTGTGTATTTTTAAGGACCTGGTATGCAGCAGGCTCTGTCAGTGCCCAGGGGCAACCATGGTGAGGATAGGTCTCTGCCAGCCCACAGAAAAGACAGGGAGCGCCAAGCTCTGAGTAGGAGTGGGGGTCGGAGCCACAAGGGGAGGCAGAGAAGAGTGGTTGATGTGGCTGGCAGAGGTCCAAAGTGAGACCTGAGGAAAGCGGGCTGCCCCATGAGGCCGGGCAGGGAGGACGGGGAGGGGACTGAGGACAGAGGACCAACAGCTGGAAAGGAGGAGCTCTGGTCTCAGGGACGCTCACCCCCAGGTCGCAGAGAGGGAGAGGCCGGGGCTGGGAGGGGGCCGTCCCGCCAGTCTCGAGAGCCCTTTCAGAGCTCAAGATGCTTCTGAGGGACCATGCAGCCCTGGAACCCCACAGGTCTGTGCTGGGGCAGACCCCAGGTCTTGTGGTGTGGGGATGGGACCTGGGGGAGTGCCCAGAGAAGGCGGTGGTGGTGGCACAGCAAGGCAAGGCGGGGGCTGTGTTGAGGGATGGAGTCACTTGCACTCCCAGACAGCCAGCCAGGAGGAGGGAGAGTCACTGCGGACAATACAGCAGTGGCCACAGGGTATCAGCAGGCAGCCTTGAGATGGGGCGCCCAACCCCCAAGCCTGGAGCCAGTACCTCCTCCTGGGCAGGCCCCTCCCAAACCCAGACAAGAGGTGTTGCCCCCTCTTCAGCCCCAAAGCTCGGTGGGACCTAAGGCAGAAGCTGATGAAGGATGTGGTGTCCAGGCTCTGCTCCCTTGGGGCCACTGGGATTGCAGAGTAGGGGCTCAGAAGCTAGGTTAACAGGCCTTCCTCCCCTCTGCTCCATCCCAGCTGACCTACCCCAAATCCCTCCTCCTTCAGGAAGCCCTCCCAGATCTCCCCAGCCAGAAAAATCCAATAACAATGAGAATGCAAGAGGGAGCCCTCCTTCTCAGGAGAGAAGGCGCTGATGAAAACGGATGTCTCCTTGGGTGCGGGTGACGCAGGACAGGCAGTCAAAGGAGTCATCATGTCCGGGGGCCGCAGCAACCGTGGTGACTGTGCAATCAATACAATCAGCCTCCACGTTTTCATTGTAACTGAGCTCGTTCAAGCAAAGCTGTCTGCATTAGGGCCTTTCCCCTGGAGAGGGCATGCGCGCATTGATTTCACCTGTCCTCAAACTGACCCTTTGCTCATTCTAATAGTAAAAAACACACCCCTGGGTGGAGATTTTAAGATGCTAATGAGGCCGGGCTGGGGGGCTCATGCCTGTAATCCCAGCACTTTGGCAGGCCAAGGCAGGCGGATCACCTGAGGTCAGGAGTTCGAGACCAGCCTGACCAACATGGAGAAACCCCCGTCTCTACTAAAAATACATTAGCCAGGTGTGGTGGTGCATGCCTGTAATCCCAGCTACTCAGGAGGCTGAGATAGGAGAATTGCTTAAACCTGGGAGGTGGAGGCTGCAGTGAGCCAAGACTGCGCCATTGCACTCCAGCCTGGGCAACAACAGTGAAACTCCATCTCAAAAAAAAAAAAAAAAAAAAGATGCTAATGAGACATGTGACGTTTGAACAAGCATGTACACCTCATGTGCACCCAGAGGACCCGCCATCACATGTTGCCTAGTAATCTCTCTTTCCACCCGCTTATGAATAATTGTGGAAGACTCCCTGAAAGAGGGTTTCTCCAGCAATGGTCAACGCTGCCTCACCCTTAGGAGCAGTCCCCCCAAATCCTCTCTCTCCCAGGATGCTGCACTGTCTTTTCCGCACCTAACTTTCAAAATCTTCTTTTTCCTTTGCAATAAATCGCTCTATGCTGCAGCTCTTTTGCTGTGTGTCTCATGTTTAAATTCTTTTTGTTTGTTTGTTTGTTTGTTTTTTTGAGAAAGGGTCTCACTCTGTCATCCAGGCTGGAGTGCAGTGGCATGATCTCGGCTCACCGCAACCTCTGCCTCCTGGGTTCAAGCGATTCTCTCGTCTCAGCCTCCTGAGTAGCTGGGATTACAGGTGCATGCCACCAGGCCTGGCTAATTTTTGTATCTTTAGTAGAGACAGGGTTTCACCATGTTGGCTAGGCTGGTCTCAAACTCCTGACCTCAGGTTATCCGCGTGCCTCGGCCTGCCAAAGTGCTGGGATTCCAGGCATGAGCCACTGTGCCCGGCCTAAATTCTTTAAACTAAGAAGTTAAGAACCAAGGTCTCACAACAGCCATCAATGGAGGGGTAGGGTGGTGTCCTGCGCAACGTGGACCTCCACTGCCCTTTTCTGGGATCTACAGGAAAAGTGAAAGGGATGTGGCTGTGATCCGAGGTGTGGAGTGCTGTGCCACCTACATCAGTATGAACGATTGATGTAATTAGCTGAGAAAGTCAGCCTCATTTTTCAAGAGTGGACCATATGCTATGCACGTTCGTTCACTCTCGTTGAACACCTATAGACACATACTTCACAGCGGGGGAGTCTGACACATGGAGAGGCTCCCTGAGGTGACCAGGGTCACAGGGCCTCCATGTGGCCGTGCCAGGGACTCTCTCCTGCCCCCTCTTCTGACCATCCCAGGGGGACTCAGGACCCACTGCCACACCCTGTCCCACCTGAACTGTGGGCACTGCCCAAGCCTGACGAGGTGCAGAACCCTGTCTTAGGTACAGTGGGGGATGTGAGGGGGATCCCAGCTCTCAGGCAGGTCAGGGCGGCCCTCCCATCCCCTGCCCCAGCACCCTATCCCCAGGGAGGGAGCAGGGAGTCTGCTCGGAGTGGCGAGGGGAGTGCGGAGGGGTTGGAGCTTGTCCTCAGCCTCTCAGCCCTCAGTGTGTCAGCCTGTCTGCCTCCTGCCTGCAGAGGTGGCCCCAGACAAGGAGGCATGCCCCCTGCACGTGTCTGTACATACCTTCAGTGCTGGAAGGTCCACAGTCTTCCAGGAGCCCCCAGAAGTGGTGCCCTACGAGGGGAAAGCCAGCTTGAGTGGCACCGAGGAAGGTTCTCCAAGGCTGAACACCCCTGCCCCACCCCCCACCACGGTGCTGCACAGCACAGTACACCTGGTCAGCTCTGGGCAAAAGTCTCTCTCCTCCTTCCAACTGTGCCCAACGCAACAGCTGCTGGCGCCAGAGGCTGCCACGTGCCCCTTCACCACCTGTCTGGACAGTCAGGGCTCTCGGGACTGCCAGACTGGGGGCTGGGGGCTGGGGGCTGGCAGCGGCCCCAGTGGAGACAGCCCGGAGCCCCTCCTGCCTGCCACCTCCCTAGAAATAGCTGCCTCCATATTAACCCGCTCTCCTGCCCCCTCCAACTCTCTCCCGCCCCTGAGTCAGCCTCCCAGGAGTGAGGGCTGAGGACAGCCCTGGGCTTGGGATCAGACAGATGGTGGAGGTTTTGTCACAGGACCGGGGCCTTGAGCAACAACTTAACCTCACTGCAAAGCAGGGGACCCAGGAACGCCCTCCTCCTCCCAGGCTCACGGGGTGGCGGGGGTCAAGCGAGGAGAGCGCCTGGCACCTTTGCCTGGGGCGGGAAGGCAGATTGTTGTGGGGTGGAGCGGTGGGGGGCGGGGAGGCAGCTGCCCATATGGTGAATCCTGGTCCTGCTCACCCAACTGGATGGTCCCTGCAGCCACAGGCAGAGGGAGATCCCAGCCAGCTCCGGCCAGGCCCAGCCCCGCCCACATAGGGGAGGCCCCAGTCTTGTCCCTCCCTAGGGGTGTACCTCCAAGTACCTCTCGTCAGCTGCAGCGCCCCTCGGCCCTAAGAGTGCTTGGCCCAGCGGAGGTGCCTTCACCTTCTTGCTTCCCAAGCAGTGGCCTGGCCGGAACCCCAGGCCTCCCCCGCCCCCCGGCCTCACTGCCAGCCCCATGTCGCCGCCCAGGATCTGGGCGGAGCGTACCGCCCACCGCCGCGGCTTCTTGGCCAGCTCAATGGGGGCTTCTAGGCCAGCTAGAAGCAGCTAGCTCCCTCTGAGGGTGGCAGAGCAGGGCTGTAAACCCCATGCCCCATTACCCGTAGGCGACCTGGCAGTCAACCTCCGGCTCCAACCCTCATTTCCTCATCTCTGAAACAGAGGCCTCAGGGTTGCTGCAGTGAACCCAGGCACGCCTGCCTGCTGGAGCCTGCCTGAGCTCCCCACGCCCAAAAGGAGCTATGCACAGGCAGGGTGGGCAGGAAAAGCGGGGTCAGCAGCAGCTTGGGCCAGGGGCCTGTCCATTGCAGGGAGGCTCCTTTGGTGAGGTCATCTCAGCACATGTCCCAGTTTGCTCACCCCCAGGGACAGGGCACTTGCTGCCTTCAGAGGCGGGTGAGAAGGCCTGGGTCAGCTTCCCAGGGACAGGGGCTCCTGTTCTGTCCGTGTCGTGCTCTCCTAAGCTCCCAGATCCCTCCCGTGTTTGGGGAGAGGCCCAGGAGCCACTGGCTCTTTTACTGCATGGTACGTAGGCCCCAGGGCAGGGATTCCAGCCTCCAGTGACTGTTGGGGACAGCAGTGCTTAGGGAGGGGGCCACACAGCAAGCTGGTGGGGGAGGCAGACTGGATGCTGCAGCCTGACTCTGAGCTGGGGCAAGTTACCCATTCCCAGGCAGAAGCGGACACCCAGAAGAGGGGTGCGGAGGAAATCCAGAAAGAAGAAATCCAGAAAGAAATCCAGAAAGAATACACCTCTGGGTCAGGCACAGTGGCTCACGCCTGCAATCCCAGCACTTTGGGAGGCCGAGATGGGCGGATCACAAGGTCAGGAGATCGAGACCATCCTGGCTAACACAGTGAAACCCCGTCTCTACTAAAAAATACAAAAAACTAGCCGGGCGAGGTGGCGGGCGCCTGTAGTCCCAGCTACTCAGGAGGCTGAGGCAGGAGAATGGTGTGAACCCGGGAAGCAGAGCTTGCAGTGAGCTGAGATCCGGCCACTGCACTGCAGCCTGAGTGACAGAGCGAGACTCCGTCTCAAAAAAAAAGAATACACCTCTGGATGCCCAAAGAATCAGAACAGGTGCTGATGTAAAGTAAGATCTCCTCCTCACACTGGATCAAAGACAGGGGTATTTCAATGGCAGTCTGTTAACACTGTAGTGATGCCAGCTGCCAATACCGGAAGTGATCATATACTAATCTGCTGTAATTAATACCAATCAAATTGTTGTGTTATTCGCACCGAGGATGCCCGACTGTCTTGCTGCCAGCTTGTCTATCCTCTACATTTACTGAATGCCTAATGTATGCAAAGCACTGCTGGGAAACCAATAGTGACATCTAAGATCCAGCCCCTGCCCCCGAGGGGCTCAGGGTCCACAAAGCAGACAGATCCAGGAAGAGGCACGACACCACGAGGCTGGCTTCCTTCCAGCAGGGGAATCCAGGAGGACCTCTTAGAGGAGGGGGCCTGGGCTCTGGGCCTGACCACGTGCTGAACCATTCTCAGTCCCTGCCTCAAAGGCAAAGGGCCCACTGGCTTAGGCCCCTGGCTGCCTAGTGGAAAGCCAGCCCCACCAGTTTGAGGCTTGCCTGGGGGTGGTGTGGGGTTCCTGGGGCAGAGGACCTCCTCTTCGGATGGTGTGGCTTGCCCAGCGGCCTGAGCTAGGGCTGTGCTCACCCAACAAGGTGACAAACGAGCCCAAGAGGGCAAGGAAGGAGCATGGCCCAAGTTCTCCCAGGAGCCCTGGAGGTGCAGGTGCATGGGAGAGAGACACAGCAGACACCACAGCCCCAGGGCAGTGGCCAGGTACCCCACACCTCTCCTGTCCCTGCACTCAAAGACAAGCGGCAGCTGTTGCAAAACTGTTACAAGCCAAGAGGGCAGCACAGTGACCCTGCACTTTGGACAAGGGGTGGTGGCTGGGGGCCGGCCCTGACCTGTTAGCTGTCTGTTAGCATCACAGGATTTTCATCCAGCAGGGCCTGTGAGCACCCAGCTCAGGTCTGGGAGAGGTGGAAAAGCTGTCTCCCCCCGGGGACTAGTAGTCACAGCTCTGGAGGGGCCAGAGTTGGGACAAGGAGGCCAAGACAAGGTCCTGTATGATCTCGGGCTGGTCTCATCACCTCTCACTTTGCTGAGACTTAGTTTCCCAGGGCAGAGGTTAGAAGCCCTGCCATGTCAGTTTCACAGAAGCCTTGTAAATTTCCCTGAGTAAATTTCCTTCAGTCTGGCTCTAGACCACACCAACAGAGGGGCTACCACCTCCAAGAAGTCACCTCCACCAGGGATAAAATCCACTTGATCATGGTGTATGATCTTTTTAATGTGCTGTTGAATTTGGTTTGCTAATATTTTGGTGAGGATTTTTGCATCTCTGTTCATCAAAGATATTGGCCCATAATTTTCTTTTCTTGTAATGTCCTTGTCTGGCTTTGGTATCAGGGTAATTCTGACTTCATGAAATGAGTTTGGAAGTGTTCCTTCCTCTTGAATTTTTTGAAAGAGTTTGAGAAGAATCAGCATTAATTCTTTCTTAAATGCTTGGCGGAATTCACCAGCAAAGGCATCAGATATCTTGGGCTATTATTTTTTGGGAGGCGTTTGATTACCGATTCAATCTCCTTACTCATTATTGGTCTGTTCAGATTTTCTAGTTTTTGTTTGTTTGTTTTGTTTTTTGTGTGTGGGTTTTTTTTGTTTTTGTTTTTGTTTTTTTTTTTTTTTTGAGGTGGAGTCTTGCTCCCATCACGCAGGCTGGATCTCAGCTCACTGCAATCTCCACCTCCCAAGTTCAAGTGATTCTCCTTCCTCAGCCTCCTGAGTATCTGGGATTACAGGTTGCACCACCATGCCTGGCCAATTTTTGTATTTTTAGTAGAGATGGGGTTTTGCCATGTTAGCCAGGCTGGTCTCCTCTTCTGGTGATCCACCCACCTTCACCTCCCAAAGTGCTAGGATTACAGGCATGAGTCACCGTGCCCCATCCAATTTTCTAGTTTTTTTGTGAATCAGTCTTGGTTGGCTGTCTGCTTCCAGCAATTTATTCATTTCTAGGTTATCCAACTTGTTGGCATAGTTGTCTATTATAATCTCGTATATTTCCTTGGTATCAGTTGTAATCTTTCCTCTTTCACTTATAATTTTATTATTTATTTGAGTTTTTTTTTTTTAGTCTAGCCTAGGGTTTGTGGGTTTTGTTAACCTTTTCAAAAAAACTCAACTCTTAGCTTTGTTGATCCTGTCTCTTGTTTCTCAAGTCTGTATTTCATTTATTTCTGCTCTGATCTTTCTTTCTTTTCTTCTGCTAACTTTGGGCTTAATTTGTTCCTCATTTTATAGTTCCTTGAGGTGTGAAGTTAGGTTTTTTATTTCAGATCATTCTTAATGTAGGCATTTATTCCTCTAAACTTCCCATCTAGAATCACTTTTGCTGCATGCTATGAGGTTTGGTTGTTGTGTTTCCATTTTCATTTGCCTCAAGATATTATTTTATTTCCGTTTTGATTTCGTATTCCACTCATTAGTTGTTCAGGAGTGTGTTGTTAAATTTCCGCCTATGTGTAAAATTTCCACTTTTCCTCCCGTTATTGATTTCTAGTTTTATACCATTGTGGTTGGAAACGATACTTGATATGATTTCAGTCTTCTTAAATGTGTTAAGACTTGTTTTGGGCCGGGCGCGGTGGCTCACGCCTGTAATCCCAGCACTTTGGGAGGCCGAGACGGGCGGATCACGAGGTCAGAAGATCGAGACCATCCTGGCTAACGTGGTGAAACCCCGTCTCTACTAAAAAAAATACAAAAAACTAGCCGGGCGAGGTGGTGGGCGCCTGTAGTCCCGGCTACTCGGGAGGCTGAGGCAGGAGAATGGCATAAACCCGGGCGGTGGAGCTCACAGTGAGCTGAGATCCGGCCACTGCACTCCAGCCTGGGCAGCAGAGCGAGACTCCATCTCAAAAAAAAAAAAAAAAAAAAAAAAAAGACTTGTTTTGTGAGTTAACATAGGATCTTTCCTGGAGAATGTTCCATGTGCACTTTGCAAGAATGTGTGTTCTGCTGCCATTGGATGGAATGTTCTGAATCTATCTGTTAGGACCATTTGGTCTGTAATGTTGCTCAAGTCTCCTGTTTTCTTATTGATTTTCCAGCTGGATAATCTGTCCACTGTTTAAAGTGTTGAAGTCCTCTACGATTATCGTAATCTATTTTCCCTTCAGTTATGTTAATATTTGCTTTACATAGTTGGGTGCTCCTATGTTGGGTGTATATATATATGTATATATGCGTGTGTATATATATGTATATATGTGTATATGTGTGTGTGTGTGTGTGTGTGTATATATATATATATATATATTTTTTTTTTTTGAGACAGAGTCTTGCTCTGTCACCCAAGCTGGAGTGTCGTGGCATGATCTCGGCTCACTGCAACCTCTGCCTCTCTGGTTCAAGTGATTCTTCTGTCTCAGCCTCCTGAGTAGCTGGGACTACAGGTGCGTGACACCACACCCAGCTCATTTTTGTATTTTTTTAGTAGAGACGGAGTTTCACCATGTTGGCCAGTCTGGTCTCAAGCTCCTGACCTCGTGATCCATCTGCCTCGACCTCCCAAAGTGCTGGGATTATAGGCATAAGCTACCACGCCTGGCCTAGTATGTATATTTTTTGAATTGTTATATCCTCTTGATGAATTGATCCATTTATCATTATATGACAACTGTCTTTGTCTCTTGGGACAGTTTTGATTTAAAGTCTATTTTGTCTGATATAAGTTAGCCACTTATGTTCTCTTTTGCTTCCCATTTGGGTAGGATAACATTTTCAGCTTATCTATGTCCTTAAAGCTAAACCAAGTATCTTGTAAGCAGCATATAGTTGGATTTTGTTTTGTTTTGTTTTTTAATCCATCCAGCTGCTTAGTGGCTTCTGAGTAGATAATTTAATCCATTTAAAGTAATTATTAATAGGTAGGGACTTACTACTGCCATTTTGTTAATTGTTTTCTGATTGTTTTGTAGTCTCGGTCCTTTCTTCCTCTCTCACTGTCTTTGTGAGATTTTTCTTTTTTTGTAGTGGTATCTTTGATTCCCTTTTATCTTCTGTGGGTCTACTACAGTTATTTTTCTTTGTGGTTACCAGGAGGTTTATGTACGACATTTTATAACAGTTTATTTTAAGCTGATAACAACTAAACTTTAGCCACATACAAAAACTCTACACTTTAATTTCTCCTCTCCCACATTTTGTGTTATTGGGGTCATACTTTACACCTTTTATATATTGTGTATCCATTAACAAATTATTGCTATAATTATTTTTAAATTTTTTATCTTTTAATTTTATACTAGAGTTCAAAATAACTTATGTGTCACCATTACAATATGCTATGCTTTGGATGTTTTTGTCTTCTACAAAATTCATATTAAAATTGAATTCCCAATGCAACAGTATTGGGAAGTGTGTCCTCTGGGGTGCTTAGGCCATGATGACTCTGCCATTGTAAAAGGGCTTGATGGAAGAAGGTTGTCCCCTTTTGCTCTTCTACCCTCTGCCTCTGCCATGTGAGAATGTAGCAAGAAGGCCCTCACCAGACACCAGATGCTGATGCCTTGATCTTGGACTCCCCAGTTTCCAAAACTACGAGAAATACATTTTTGTTCTTTATAAATTACCCAGTCTGTGTCATCCTATTATGGCAGTGCAAAATGGACTAAGACACAGTGGCAGAGTCCTCCCAATTTGACTATATTTTTGTCTATAGAGTTTTTATATTTTTGTGTCTTCATGTTGTTACTGTCCTTTCATTTCAACTTGAAAAACTCCCTTTAGCATTTCTTCTAAGGCAGTGATAATGAACTCCCAAAGTTTTTGTTTATTTGGGAAAGCCTTTATCTCTCCTTCATCTCTGGACATCTTTCCCAAGGTTGACAGTTTTATCCTTTCAGCCCTGTGAATATATGATCCCACTCTCTCCTGGCCTGTGAGATTTCTTCTGAGAAATTCACTGATAATCTTCCAGGGGTTTCCTTGTATGTGATGAATTGCATTTCCCTTACTACTTTCAAAGTTATTTCTTTGTCTTTGACTTTTCAGAATTTCTCTTTTTTGAAGATTTCTTTTATTTTTAATTTCTGTGGGTACACAGTAAGTGTATATATTTATGGGGTACGTGAGCTGCTTTGATACAGTTATGCAATATGAAATAGGCACATGATGGAGAATGGGGTACAAATCCCCTCAAGTATTTATTCTTTGGGTTACCAACAATCTAATTACGCTAAGTTATTTTAAAGTGTACAACTAAGTTAATTTGACTTCTACCTTTCCCATGTGGATGCCCTTTACATCTTTCTCTTGTCTGATTGTTCTAGCTATGACTTCTAGTACTATGTTGAATAACAGTGGTGACAGTGGCATCCTTGTCATGTTCCAGATTTTAGAGGAAAGGGTTTCAGTCTTTTCCCATTCAGTATAATCCTAGCTGTGTGTCTTTTGCATATGGCTTTTATTATGTTGAGGTATGTTCCTCTATCCCCAGTTTTTTTCTTTTTCTTTTTTTTTTAATGGAGTCTTGCTCTGTCGCCCAGGCTGGAGTGCAGTGGCGCGATCTTGGTCACTGCAAACCACCTCCTGGGTTCACGCCATTCTCCTGCGTCAGCCTCCTGAGTAGCTGGGACTACAGGCGCCCGCCACCACACCTGGCTAATTTTTTGTATTTTCAGTAGAGACAGGTTTTCACCATGTAGCCAGGATGGTCTTGATCTCCTGACCTCATGATCTACCCACCTCGGCCTCCCAAAGTGCTGGGATTACAGGCATAAGCCACTGAGCCCGGCCCTTCTATCCCCAGTTTTTTTTATTTTTATTTTTAATTATGAAGGGACATTGAATTTTATTAAATGCTTTTTCAGCAGCAGTTGAAATGATCATGTGGTTTGTATTCTTCATTCTGTTGATATGTATCACATTGACTGATTTGCATGTGTTGAACCATTTGCATATGATGTATCCCACTTTGTCGTGATGAATGATCTTTCTAATGTATTGCTGAATTTGGTTTTAGAATTTTACTGAGGACTGTTATATCAATATTCATCAGAGATACTGGCCTGTAGTTTTCTTTTTATGACGTGTCTTTGTCTGGTTTCAGTATCAGGGTAATACTGGCCTCATAGAATGACTTTGAAAATATGCTCTTACTGAATTGGCCCCTTTATCATTATATAGTGACCTTTGTCTCTTGTCTCTTATTACAGTTTTTGTCTTGAAATCTATTTTGTCTGATATAAGTCTAGCAACTCCTGCTCTTTGGTTTCCATGGAATATCTTTTTCCATCCATTTATTTTAAATCTATGTGTGTCTTTATAGGTGAAATATGTTTCTTGTAGGCAACAGATCAATGGTCTTGTTTGTTCATCCATTCAGCCAGTCTATGTCTTTCGTTTGGAGAGTTTAGTCCATTTACATTCAATGTTATTATTGATAAGTAAGGGCTTATTCCTGCCATTTTGATTTGTTTTCTGGTTGTTTTGTGGTCTTCTCCTTCTATTTTTCCTCCCTGTCTTCCTCTAGTGAAGGTGATTTTCTCTGGTGATATGATTTATTTCTTGCTTTTTACATTTTGTGTATCCATTGTATGTTTTTTGGTTTGAGGTTACCATGAGACTTGCAAATACTATCTTATAACCCATGATTTTAACCTGATAACAACTTAACACTATCTGCATAAACGAGCAAACAAAAAGAAAACTAATAAAAACTCTGTGCCTTAACTTTGTCCCCATTTTTTTTTAACTTTTTGTTGTTTCTATTTATATTTTATTATACTAAGCATGTCCTGAAAAGTTGTTGTAGTTATTCTTTTTGATGGGTTCATTGTTTCATCTTTCTACTTAGGATAAGAGTAGTTTACACACCACACAGTTAACAGTGTTATAATATTCTGTATTCTTCTGTGTACTTACTATCACCAGTGAGTTTTGTACCTTCCAGTGATCATTTATTGCTCATTAATGTCCTTTTCCTTCTGATCAAATTACCCCCTTTAGCATTTCTTGTAGGACAGGTCTGGTGTTGGTGAAATCCCTAAGCTTGTGTTTGTCTGGGAAAGTCTTTCTCCTTCATGTTTGAAGGATATTTTCACTGGATATACTATTCTAGGGTAAAAGGTTTTTTTTTTTTTTTTCCTTTCACCACTTTAAATATGTCTCCTGGCCTTTAAGGTTTCTACTGAAAAGTCTGCTGCCAGATGTATTGGAGCCCCATTGTATGTTATTTGTTTCCTTTCTCTTGTAGCTTTTAGGATCTTTTCTTTATCCTTGACTTTTGGGAGTTTGATTATTAAATGCCTTGAGGTAGTTTTCTTTGGGTTAAATCTGCTTGGTGTTCTATAACTTTCTTGTACTTGGATATTGATCTCCTTCTCTAGGTTTGAGAAGTTCCCTATTATCCCTTTCAATAACTTTCTACCCCTATATGTCTCTCTACCTCCTCTTTAAGGCTAATAACTCGTAGATTTGCCCCCTTTGAGGCTATTTTCTAGATCCTGTATGTGTGTTTCATTGCTTTTATTCTTTTTTTGTCTCCTCTGATTGTGTATTTTCAAATAGCCTATCTTCGAGCTCACTAATGGTTTCTTCTGCTTGATCAATTCTGATGTTTAAGGACCCTGGTGCATTCTTCAGTATACCAACTGCATTTTTCAGCTTCAGAATTTCTGCTTGATTCTTTTAAATTATTTCAGTATCTTTGTTAAATTTTTCTGATATAATTCTGAATTCCTTCTCTGTGTTTATCTTGAGTTTCTTTAAGTCTCCTCAGCACAGCTATTTTGAACTCTCTGTCTGAAAGGTCACATATCTCTGTTTTTCCAGAATTGGTTCCTGCTGCCTTATACTTAGTTCATTTGGTGAGGTCATGTTTTCCTGGATGGGTTGATGCTAGCAGATGTTTTTTGGCATTTGGGCATTGAAGAGTTAGTTATTTATTATAGTCTTCTTTGTCCGGGCTTATTTGTAGCCATCCTTCTTGGGAAGGCTTTCCGGATTTTGAAAAGACTTGGATGCATGATCTAAGCTGTATCTGCTTTAGGGGGCACCCCAAGCTTAGTAATTCTGTGGTTCTTGCAGACTTGTAGAGGTACTGCCTTGATGGTCTTGGAAAAGATCCAGAAGAATTCTCTGGATTATCAGGCAGAGACTCTTGTTCTCTTCCCTCTCTTTCTCCCAAACAACGAGAGTCTCTCTCTCTCTCTCTCTGTTCTGAGTCACCTAAAGCTGGGGATGGAGTCACAAAAGCACCCCTGTGACCACCACCACTATGACTGTACTGGGTCAGACCTGAAGCCAGTACAGCACTGGGTCTTGCCCAAGGCCTGCTATAAACTCCATGGCTATTGCCTATGTTCACTCAAGGCCCTGGAACTCTACAATCGGCAGGTGGCAAAGCCAGCTAGGCCTGTGTCTTTCCCTTCAGGGCGGCAAGGTCCCCTAGGCCTCAGGTGGGTCCAGAGGTACCATCTGGGAGTCAGGGACTAGCATTAAAAAAGTTTAGAAGTCTACTTGGTGTTCTATTGTGTTGTGGCTGAGCTGGCACTCAAACCACAAGAAGCAGTCCTTCCCAGTCTTCCCTCTCCTTTCCAAAGGCAGAAGAGCCTCACCCCATAGTCACCACCACCCCAGGCCGTGAGGACTACCAGCCAGTGTTCCCTTAAGACCCAAGGTCTCTTAAGTCAGCTCGTGGTGAATGCTACCTGGCCTGGGACTCACCGTTCAGGGCAATGGGCTCTCCTCTGGCCCAGGGCACATCCAGAAATGCTGTCCAAGAGTCAAGTCCTGGAATTGAGCACTCCAATAGCCCACTTGGTGCTCTACCCCACTGTGGCCATGCTGGTACCAGAAGCCAGCAAGTCTCAGAGGCTTGCCCAAGGCCCTCAACATAGTACCTGGGTATCACTCCTGGTTATTCAGGGCCCAAGGGCTCTTCAGTTAGCAGGTGATTGAGAATGCTTCCAAGACTGGGTCCTTTACTTCAAAGTAGCAGGTTCCCTTCTGACCCAGGGTGTGTCTAGAAATGTCATCTGGGAACTTGGCCTGGAACAGGGGCCTCGTGACTCTGACCAGTGCCCTATCCTGCTGTGGCTAAGCTGGTATCTAAGATGCAAGATAAAGTCCTCCCCACTCTTCCTTGTCCTCTCCTCAAGTGGAAGAAAGGGGTCTCTTTTAGACCCACAAGCTGTGCAGCGTAGGGTTAGGGGAGGGCTGATGCCAGAAGCCTCTTGGCTACCCCAGCTGGTGTCTCAGTAGGTTGCATGCTCCTCTGCCCCTGCCCCACGAGTCCACTGTCTCTGGACCTAGTTCAGCACTGGGACTCACCTAAGAGTTGCAGTCCTTATGTTGAAGACCTAGATTACCTCTCAAGTGTACTTGCAGACACAAACCCCAGTGTCTCTTCAAATATTGCTTCTCATCCATTCTACTTTCTCATCCCTTTTACTTTCTTCTTCTGGAATTTGTCTAAATTATATGTATGTTAGAACGTCTCCTTCCATCTCCACCTTCATTAGTTTCATCTCTACATCGTCAGGGATGTCATGAGAACTATTTTCCAGTTCACTGATTCTTTGTCTAATCTGAGGTTAAACCCATACATTGTGATATAAATATCTGTGGTACAAAAGGGCTCTTTGACCTAAGAGTTCACTGTGATGAACAGCGAGACACCAAGAGCCATTTTCCTTCTCTCAGAGACTGCTCCAAAATCCAGCTTCCCCCAGGACCAATAACTTCCTTCTTTTAGCAAAGGGAGGTACAAGTTCCCCTGCACTCCAAGATCCTGGGGGGCTGGGCAGCAGGTGTTTTTTGAAAACTCCCAGAAGCCACTGGAACTCAAGTCATTTCCATGTTTCCTCCACCTGACAAGCCATTTATTTTCTCATGCTTCCACTATAAGAAGGTAGTCATGGGGTGGGGGCGACAGCATCTTTCTCTGGAATACAAATCCACTGTGTGTCTAGCAGTGGCATTGGCCTTCCCGCGCGCCTTGTAAATGTCCCCCCAGCTGCACCTCTTCCTTGGGTCACACCATATGATGTAGTGTCCATTCCAAATCCAATTTCCTGCCAGTTCCAACCCAGATTTTGCAGCACTTGAAGTTCTGCTTGATCTTTTCCCAACTGACTTGGTTATTTTCAGAGTTTCTTGCTCTTTACGCATATTTCCA
This sequence comes from Theropithecus gelada, assembly GCF_003255815.1. NCBI lineage: Eukaryota > Metazoa > Chordata > Mammalia > Primates > Cercopithecidae > Theropithecus > Theropithecus gelada. Next base: position 4,619,748 of record NC_037683.1, on the reverse strand, counting down.
ATCCCTTCTATTCTACGTTACACACAACTACTTTGTATTCTGCTTCTGTGGATCTGATTCTGCACCCCGTGGTTTTTGCTGCCTCTGGGCAATGCATCTTGTTTCCTTGTGTGATCTATGCTTTTTGACAGTTAATGTGTGTTTCTTAGAACATTACCCCTGGGGATTATTTGAGGCTGAAAGTGGATTTGCATTTCCTTTTTCCAGGCACCCAGGAGAGCCAAAATCCCTGTATTCTACTTTAAACTCTTAGCTCCAGGTTTTTCAGAACCAAAGGAAGTGTAATTTCAGGCTGGAACCTTCTTAGGTGTCAAATCAGAGTTGCACATCGTATTATTGGTGTGGTGCAAAGTACCACACACTCCATAGCTGGAACAACAATTTGTTGTCTCATAGTTCTGGAGGCCAGAAGTCCAAGATACAAGCGTCGGCCGGGTTGGTTCCTTCCGGAGGCTCTAGGGGAGAATCTGTTCCATGCCGCTCCCCTAGTGCCTGGTGGTTGCTGGCAATCTTTGATGTTCGTTAGCTTGTAGATATGTCACCCCAACCTCTGTCCCCATCTTCACATGGTGCTCTCTCTGTGTGCAGGTCTCTGTGTCCAACTTTCCCCTTTCTACAAGGACCCCAGTCATACTGGATTGGAGTCCACCCTAATGACCTCATCTTAAATTGATTACATCGGTAAAGACCCTAGTCTCAAAGAAGGTCACATTCACAGGTATTGAGAGTTAAGTTTCAAGATGGCAGGGGCACAATGCAATCTGTAACACGTACTCTCAGGTTAGTTCTGTTTCCACCGTCAAGGTACAGGAGAGAGAATTTCCTCTGCAATCCCTTGGTGGTGGTGGTGGCAGCAGTGTGTGTATGCGGGTGGGTATATTACTACTCTTCCTGACATTGGGGGTGAGGTCTGTTGGGGTCCCGGCTTTAAAGAGGGGCTTGCCTTGGGCAGGCCCTGGGTTTTGTCTCGCTCGCACGCTCAGCCAGGTGATAAAGATTGGCCCTTAAGCTCTTTCAGTTGAGCAGACACCCATAAGGAGGGAGCCAGCCCGCCTGTCTGGATTCCTGCCTTTACGTCGGCATCTGTTTTTGTTTCTTTACCACCAGCTCATTGATGGAATTACAAATATGTTCCCAGTGTTTTTGTTGTCTTATCAGAAGGGTTGATCAGGATATGTAACCTACTGCAGAAGACAGAGTAATGGTCCCCCCTCCCCACCAAAGAAATCCATGTTCCAGACTATGTCACAGTCTGGAACCTGTCAATATGTTACCTTTCATGGCAAAAGAGACTTTGCAGGTGTGACTCAGGGAGATTGTCCTGGATAATCTGGGTGGGTGAATCTAATCATCTAAGTCCTGAAAAGTGGAGACCCCTTCCCAGCTGTAACCAGAGAGAGACAGACGTGACTTTGGCAGAGGGGTCTGAGAGATGCCACTATGCTGCCTTTGAAGATGGAGCAGGGGGCCATGATTCAACAGATGCAGCAGTTTCTAGAAGCTGCAAAAGGGAAGGAAATGGTTTCCCCCTGGAGCCTCCAGGAACGAACGTAACTCTGCAGACACCTCCATTTTAGTCCAGTGACACCTAGGCTGGGCTTCTATGACCTACAGAACCATACAGCGATAGCAAGATAAATGCACTCACACACTGCTGGAAGCAGAAGGCAAGCCTCTGGAGACAGCATGCATTGCTCCTTCCGTGTACGGAAACTGTATCATCATTAATTTTTTTATCTCCCTCACCCTTCCTTTCGCTTGTCTTCATCCAACTTTCATTCATTATCTTTCTTGATGTTTGTATTTGTGCTGTGAAGTCTACTTACGCCTCCATCACTTGATTTTCCAGGTAAAAGTCAAGAAATATCATTGAAGCCCGACAAACCGAGGAAAAGTGCCCCTGTCCTCCCTCACCCGCTCCTATGTCCCTTCCCCACTGTTTTTCTCTCTTTTTGTCTCGTTTTCCTCTAATATAGTCTTGAGGCCTCTCTCTGGAGAGGTCATATTCATGTCATCCACCTTCCAGGAGAGGCTGGACCCACAGGAGAGTGAGGCTGGGGCGTGTGGCTCAGGTGGACACAGAGGAGGCAGTGGCACAGGACACATGCAATCAAAGCAGCGTGCTCCTTCCAGATCCAGAGAGAAAGGGCTGTGCCTCTCGGGGCTGATAACAGGGGATGGCCCAGGACACCCACACTCCCACCGGTGAGGAGCGGGGGTGGAGAGGGAGAGAGGGAGGGGGAGAGAGAAAGACCAACCCATGACCAAAGCCTTTATTGGGGTCCAGGGTGTTACCCAAGCAGCTTGCCCACAAGGGTTCTAATTGGTGGGATACGACAGGCAGCCTCAAGGTCTGTGGTCGCCGACTGTGACTGAGAGGCCATCACTGTGGCCTATTTGCACGGCCACACAGGGGGTGCCTCGGTCCGGCAGATTGTTCTGGCTGTCCCACAGCGAGGTGGTCACCAGGAGGCGGTGGCACAAGACAGATGTCTGGATAGAGACACTGAAGAACTGGGGGAGTGCTGCAGGTGCAGAACTATCAACTGTGTCCAGGCACAGTGGCTCACGCCTGTAACACCAACACTGTGGCAGGCCGAGGCAGGTGGATCACTTGAGGTCAGGAGTTCGAGACCAGCCTGGCCAACATGGCGAAACCCCGTATCTACTAAAAATACAAAAATTAGCTGGGTGTGGTGGCGGACGTCTGTAATCCCAGCCACTTGGGAGGCTGAGGCAGGAGAATCGCTTAACCCAGGAGGCGGAGGTTGCATTAAGCCAAGATCGTGCCACTGCACTCCAGCCTGGGCAACAGAGTGAGACTCCGTGTCAAAAACAGAAACAAAAACAACAATAAAAAACCTGTCAACTGTGTCGAGGGTGACCGAGCTCTGCTTCTGTTGTGAGAGAGTTAAACTTACACTCAAAATGGACATCAAAGCAACATACAGGTGTAAGAACTCACTGTACTTCTTTTTTTTTTTTGAGACAGAGTCTCGCTCTGTCACCCAGGCTGGTGTGCAGTGGCTGGATCTCAGCTCACTGCAAGCTCCACCTCCGGGGTTTACGCCATTCTCCTGCCTGAGTAGCTGGGACTACAGGCGCCCGCCACCTCGCCCGGCTAGTTTTTTGCATTTTTAGTAGAGACGGGGTTTCACTGTGTTAGCCAGGATGGTCTCGATCTCCTGACCTCGTGATCCGGTCGTCTCGGCCTCCCAAAGTGCTGGGATTACAGGCTTGAGCCACCGCGCCCGGCCCACTGTACTTCTTTACGTTAGTGATTGCTTTCTGCAGGGCTTATCCTAGTTGCCTAGCAGCACCACCTCTTCCACCGTGTTTAAGACCTGTTTCTGTGCTTTCTCCAATTTCTTTCTTTCAAGTCTGGTATTGAAGACATGGAATGCTCAAATACACAGAGGCGGCTGCACAGGCCCGTTCAAGAACCAGAGCGTCCAGAAGTAAATCACATGCTGTGAATCGGCTTTTCTTTTCCTCCTTTTCTTTTGACTTTTTTCTCCTTTTCTATTTGAAGTGTTTTATTTTCACGAGAGTCTTGCAGGGTAGAAGTAATCTAAATACCTATGTGTCCGGAAAACATAATCTGTTTTTTATAAAAATAAATGTTCTGTACACTTTATTAAAGGGTAATTTCCGAAATTTTAAAATCTTCGGGTTATACTTCTTAAGCTATTCCAAGCTGTCTGTTTTTGAGGTTTTGGAGTATTACTATGATGTTTTCGAGTACTTTCGAGGCTTTGGAGTGCTACTGTAAGTTTGGAAAACTACTATGATGGCTGGGGGTGGTGGCTCACGTCTGTAATCCCAGCACTTTTGGAGGCCGAGGCGTGCGGATCACGAGGTTAGGAGTTCAAGACCAGCCTGGCCAAGATGGTGAAACCCCATCTCTACTAAAAATACAAAAATTAGCCAGGCGTGGTGGCGGGTGCCTGTAATCCCAGCTACTTGGGAGGCTGAGGGAGGAGAATCACTTGAACCCGGGAGGCGGAAGCTGCAGTGAACTGAGATCGCACCACTGCACTCCGGCCTGGGTGACACAGCGAGACTTCGTCTCAAAGAAAAAAAAGGAAACTATTATGACATATACTTTTCTAATCATTGTACATTTCCCAGACTAGATAAAAATGTCTGACAAAGTCCTCACTTTTAAGGAAATGCAAAAAACTTAGAAATCTCTTTTGTTTGATTTAAAAAAAAAAAAAAAAAAAGGACTTGTTTCCAGAGATTCCGGTTCCACACTCTGCCCTAGTCCTTGGGCAGCTTCCCAGTCATCCAGCCGGAGTTTGCCCCTGGTCATTGTTCTAACAAGTTCTCCCCTGATCAACAGCCCGAGCCTTTTTTTTTGAGATGGAGTCTCACTCTGTCACCCAGGCTGGAGTACAGTGGCGTACTCTCAGTTCACTACAACCTCTGCCTCCTGGGTTCAAGCATTTCTCCCGCCTCAGCCTTGGAGTAGCTGGGATTACAGGTGCCCACCACCACACCTAATTTTTGTATTTTTAATAGAGAAGGGGTTTTGCCATGTTGGTCAGGCTGGTCTCGAACTCCTGACCTCAAGTGCTGGGATTACAGGTGTGAGCCAACCCGCCAGGCAGCCCCTGAGTCTTTACATGCCTTACTTGCTACCTGACAAGTAACCAACTATTTGAGCATCAAACCCTTGGGTGTCTCTTGCCATGAAGACCTTGTGCGAATCGTTCATTGCCTTTTAGCGTTGAGTGTTAACTGGGGTAATGTCGAGTGTTACTGGGGTAATGTCTAAAGCAAACCTGATTGGTTTTTTGTGTTTTTTTTCTCTTAGGAGACTTGTCCTTTCTGCTTGGATGCCCAGCACATTACTTTTTATCTTTGAACTCCAAGGTTAACCATTCTTGGTTCATTTGGCGTGGGGTATGGTGTGCCTTTTTATTCTGTTTCTGTCAACTTTAAAAAATGTTTTAAAACATTTATCCTGCTCCACACTTTTGGCTTTGTTCTGCAGACACTCCCAGCTATCCACGTGTGTCAGTCGCCTCTGCACGAAGGGGGTTCTCTGAGAGTTTAACTTTATGCAGGGGGTCCAGTGCTGGCGTCTGGCCTCGGGGGATCTGCAACTGTGGCTCCCAATGCCAGGAGAGTGTTGGAAGCGGTCCCAGGCCCAGAGGGGCCAAGACCCTGGAGACTGCCCTGGGGTTAGCTCCCAGTATCTCCTCGGGCTTCGAGTTCTTTCTCTCTGGAATAGGTCCTTCTTTCCAGCTCAGATACACCTGATGCATGTTTTTTTTTCAAGGATTTCTGTGTTGGCAGTGGAGGGAGAGAGGCCTCCATGTCAGCTCAGCCTAATATGTCACTAGAACCTGGCTGGGACCTTGTTGGTCTCGTTCAATGTTGAATCTCAGGTAAGGAATCAATAAAAATTGACTGGATAAATGAGAGAATTTAGCACAAAATTCATTTTTTTGCAACACTTAATAGATAAAAGAAAACACTTAGGCTGGGTGTGACGGCTCACACCCATAATCTTGGCTTTTTGGGAGGCCGAGGTGAGAAAATCAATTGAGGCCAGGAGTTCAAGACCAAGCTGGGCAAAGTAGCAAGACCCCATCTCTACAAAAAATAAAAATTAGCTGGGTAGGGTGGCACGTGCCTGTAGTCTCAACTACTTGGGAGGCTGAGGCGGGAGGATTGCTTGAGTCCAGGACTGTGAGGCTGCAGTGAGCTAGGACTGGGCCACTGCACTCCAGCCTGGGTGACAGAGTGAGACCCTATCTCTTAAAAAAAAAAGAAAGAAAAGAAAACAGCCAAAGTGGGTCAAGTAGGAATTGTATGAGTCCTGTAGAAAACTGCAACACATTCAGGGAAAGAGGGGGAGAGGGACAAGCACTGGGAGAGAGAAAAGGAGCAGAAAAAAAAAAAACCAATCCAGAGCTTCCTCAATTCTGCCCCCACCCCTCCCCACTCCCCATATATCAGCTTCCCGGGGCCATGGCTTTTCCATTTGGTTTCCTCCCGGGCATCAAAAAGGCACAGAGTGGGCCCTCGCTAGGACTGTGGAGTGAGTGGAAGTGAATCTTACTGCAAAGCCGTCATGCAGAACCTGCTGCAAATGTGACTCTGAGAAGGACTCTGAAGAGGTGAGGTGACACGAGGTCCTGAGGGTGGCCCCTAATCCAAGAGGACGGGGTCCCCAAGGAGAAGAGGGAGAGACCGCTGGGATGAGCGTGCAGAGGCCTCAGGAGGAACCAATGACCTCCCGCACCACATCTCCAACTTCCAGCCTCAGAACCGTGAGAAAGGAGATTTCAGTTGAGGCAGCCGGGTCTGGGGCCTGAGCCACAGTGCTCACGGCAGCCTGAGCCAACCAGGACAGAGCGACAGAGCGAGGGCAGGGACCCAACAACGGGAGGAACAGAGCGAGGGGAGGGACAGAACAAGGGGAGGAATGGAGCAGGGCAGGGACCCAACAAGGGGAGGAATGGAGCTAGGGGAGGGGTGGAGCGAGGGGAGGGACGGAGGGAAGGCAGAGACTGAGGGAGGGCAGGGATGGAGGGAGGGGAGGGATGTGCTCGCCCAGAGGCCCCATGCCTGGCAGAAGAAAACACTCAGTAAACGGGAGCTATTTTATTTTCTCTCAGAATGCAAGGCCCCATCACTTCTCCCTGACTCAGCCTTCTGATCACCAGCCTGGGACACCCGCTGCACGGTCAGCTGTCCAGGGGCCGCCCTGCACCCACACCTGCCTGCCACCCCCAGGGGGCCAGAAGCAGCAGGGAGGGCTGCGTGAGGAGGGTGGGGCCGGCTCAGGCAAGGGGTCCCTCCTGGGGACTCGGCTGTCATACCAGTGAATGGGGGCAAGGCCAGGACAGATGGGCATGGTCCAGCCTGCACGTCTGGGACAAGAAGGCTCGGCCCAAGGGAGAGGTTCCCGGTGTTGGAAGCTCCTGGAGAAGGGGGCATTTTCGCCCTGCCCATCGGGTCTGCCTCCCAGCAGCCTCAGCGGGGGCGAAGGCTGGCCAGGGTCCGGTCTGCAGGAAGGGTGGGAGACCCAGGGGCTGGCCTGAGAAGCAGAAAGTCATTGCTTAGGAGCTGGGTGCTGCCCAAACAGAAACGTGGACTCTGGCATCAGACCGAGCTGCGCAGGGGTCACGTGTGGCCTTGGACGAGTCACTTCACGTATCGCAGCCTCAGTTTCCACCTCTAGAAAATGGGCTGTTTCCTGACCGGGCACTGGCCAGAGCTGTAAGGGGATTTCTGTTCTCTCTCATGGTCCTGTGGCAGGAGCTCCAGCAGCCACTGTGGACCATGAGGCGGCCACAAGGAGGGAAGGGCATGCTGAGGACGGAAGATCAGGGAGGAGGAGCCTCTGAGGATGGAAAATCAGGGAGGAGCCTCTGAGGATGGCGGATCAGGAAGAAGGAGCCTGTGAGGACGAGGGATCAGGGAGGAGCCTCTGAGGATGGGGGATCAGGGAGGAGCCTCTGAGGACGGGGAATCAGGAAGGGGGAGCCTCTGAGGACAAGGGATCAGGGAGGAGCCGCCTCTGAGGACGGTGGATCAGGGAGGAGCCTCTGAGGATGGGGGATCAGGAAGGAGGAGCCTCTGAGGATGGGGAATCAGGAAGGAGCCTCTGAGGATGGGGAATCAGGGAGGAGGAGCCTCTGAGGACGGCGGATCAGAAAGGAGGAGCCTCTGAGGACGGGGGATCAGGGAGGAGCCTCTGAGGATGGGGGATTGGGAAGGAGGAGCCTCTGAGGATGAGGGATCAGGGAGGAGCCTCTGAGGACGGAGGATCAGAAAGGAGGAGCCTCTGAGGACAGGGGATCAGGAAGGAGGATCCCCCTGAGGCCGGGGGATCAGGGAGCGGGGAGCCAGGGTTCCTGCTGGCTCAGGGACCAGGGCAAGGCAAAGGAGCCTAGTGCTGCTGCCTCTGGACAGTCCTCCATGAGGGGAAGGAGAAATAAATCTCTCGTTTTCTATTTTGGTTTTCTCCATCATACACCACAGAACCCACCAAAACGGAGAGGTTTTTTTTCTTTTTCTTTTTTTTTTTTTTACATTCAGGGTCTTGCTCTGTTGCCCAGGCTGGAGTGCAGTGGTGCAATCACAGCTCACTGCAGCTTCCACCTCCTGGGCTCAAGTGGTTCTCCCACCTCACCCTCTCGAGAAGCTGGGACCAGAGATGTGCACCACCATGCCCAACTATTAAAAAAGAAGTGTTGTAGAGACAGTGTCTCGCTATGTTGCCCTGGCTAGTCTCAATTCCCTGGGCTCAAGCCATCTTCCCACCTCAGCTTCCCACCTCAGTCTCCCACCTCAGCCTACCAAAGTGCTAGAATGACAAATGTGTGCCACTGCACTGAGGCTATTTTTATCTTCAATATACGTGTAAAGAAACAGGGACTCAGGAGGTACCCAACTGATGGGGCAGGAATTACAGTCCCGTTTGTATGCCTGATGCCACCTGGAGAATTCCAGGGCACCGCATGGGAAACCCGTGGTGCTGTGCCAGCCAGGAGGTGGCCGTGGCACCATTACCTCCTTCTCTCTCAGACCCTGCTGAGGTTGGGCCATGCTGAGATCCAAGCAACCCAGTCAGACAGACCCTGCTGGACTTAGGTGGAGGAATCCAGCCATTCCCTCCATCCCTGGCACGAAAGGCTGACCACTCTTGCAGAAAAGAACTCAGGTTTATTTGCAAGTAAAAACCATGGTCCGAAAAAAACCCATTGGCAAATGTACAGTTTGTGTCCATTTGGGGTTGCCGCCAGCTCGGGGGGAGGGGGGCCCAGATCCCTCACCCACATGCATCGGGCTCCCACATGTTCACAGCTAATCTCAGGCCCCTGCAGTTTAGCCCCCCGCAGAGGACACCCCGTCTCCTGCTGAAAACCATCAGACATCCCGGCTGCTCCCAGCCCTCCAACCCTCCTGCCTTAGTGCAGTGCAAAAACCAAACCAAACCAAATACAAATCTCAAAACACACACACACAAAACAAACAAATTCACAAAAAGTCAGGGCTCTAAATTATTTTTTCTCAGTGTCCTTTGTGATCATGATGACTTATTCGTCAACAAACTAAAATATACATCATTTTCTTGCTATTATAAAATCTCTTATTATTCACAGATATATAACGGGAGATTTGGATGAAATAATTACAAACTTTTTTCCCCTTAAAAAACAAACAAGCCAAAAAAACACAACACAACAAAAACCCCAAAACCAAAAGACAAGATCTTTCTGACGACAGTAAACACAGGGGCTGCCGGCTTCCTCCCCTCCATCCTCGGCACCTGCTGGACTGTGGGGCACAAAGTGCTGGGTGTACCCCGACACGCAGGCCCCAGGGTGCTCTCTCCCAGGCCGACTCTTCACTTCCCCTGCCCTGCCTCCACCTCCCCTCATTTCCCAAGCCTTTGTGGAAGGCCACTCTCTCCTCCTGCCGCTCCCCATCCCCGTGACTCCTCCCACCTCTTCCCTACGCCCCAGAGGCATACGGCTCAGAGGCCACAAGGCCAAACTCAGAAGGAGCCCCCAGGTCCCCAGCGCCACCCACAGCAGAGATCAGCCTCCCCCACACCCAACCTGGGCCGGGCACCTCCCACAGGCTGTGCAGCTGGCCAGAGGGATAAGGGGCTATAGGAAGCCCAGGTCTCAACAGAGGCTTTGGCAAGGAGCTGGGAGGGAGACACGGCTGCCAGGTCCCATGCAACATCAGGGTAGAGAAACCAGGGTCTGGCTAACCTAGCCGGAGGTCAAAGGCCGGGAGTCGTGGCTGGGGGAGGTAATGGGGTAGAGCCACCCCCAAGAGCACTTACTTTGAGTTGCCCAAGGCCCAGTTTGAAGGCTGCAGGGACCCTTGGAAGGAAGCCCTGCCAGGGGCTGGAACCAACCTCTCATGCCAAAGCTGGGCAGACCCTCAGGGACCACCCTGCAGGAGAGCAGAGGGGCCTCCTGGAGAAGGACCTGGCAGGGATCTAGAGAGGGGAAATCCCTGTTTTCTTCCCTGCCCCTTTCAGGGTTTTTACAAAAGATGTGCTGACCTGGCAGCAGGGCCACGGCCAGGCAGACACCTTCCCAGGACTCCAGAAAGGGCCCCTCAGAGAGAGGGCAGGAAACAGTACCACTGACCAGGGAGCAGGGTTGGAATTTCACCATTCCAAAGGCCCCTCCCAAGAGAGGGGCCTGCCCTGTGGGGTCTGGGTGTGCCCCTGGCATGGAGGGGAGTGGGGGAGTCAGGGAAGTCTGGGGAGTCAGAGTGGCTGCAGAGGGCCACTGCGGTGCTCTCCTCCTGCGCCCTAGCACAGTGGGGCAAGTGAGCCTGGCTCTGGTCCCATCTGCTTCCCGAGGCCTGACACCTCCCCCTGAGAGCAGCAGGAAAAGACAGGCAAGGCTGAGTCCAGGGGCTAAGCAGAGGGGCTAGGGGCAGGTCCCCTCTGCTGTCCCTAGCCCTTCCTGGGACAGCATTTGCTGTTCAAACCTAGGCTCCTGACCGCCATCTCAGTTGGACGGGGCCAGGCAATGGGCTTCTGGCCTCGGCTGCTACCCAGACCCTGGCTTGCAGTGCTGCTGGTGCCCCCTCCTCTGTGCTCTGGGTGGGGCGAGCCCAGGTTTCCTCTATGTACAATAGCATACCCAGTGATGGGTCGCCGAGGGCAGGCTGACAGTGAAACGGTTCGAGTTTAGGATTCTCAACACCCTCCCCATCCCTGTGGGTGGTGGAAGACTGGGAGGTTGGTATTTCCCCTCTGAGTCACAGAGGAGCTAGAGACAGACTTCAGGGCTGGAGTGACTCTCCCAAGAAAATCTGTGCGTCTTGTCCACGTTCCTGCCGTCACTGGATGCCCTCCTCTTCTACGTACGTTGAAGGAAACCAGCCAATCTGAAAAAGATGGCAGGATCGTGTCTGTGTGTGTGTGTGTGTGTGTGTGTGTGTAAGCAGGTGTGTGCATGTCTGTGTTGGGGTAGGGGCAAGCAGAGACTCAAAAAGAGGGGGGGTCCTTCGGAAGTCCACAGTTCTCAGCAAGGCCTGCAATTCAGAAGGACCTGGTGGAACCATTGCCCAGGAATAAAAGTAACCCAGAAAAACACCACCCTTGGCCAATTTAAGATGTTCTGCCCACCCTCAACCTGCCAGTCAGAAAAAAAATAAATTCTCCAGAGGAAAAGAACATCACCCAGAACAGCTACAGTTTTTTTCTTAATACACAAGCTTGGCATTCAGTCAGAACAAAATGACAAAAACCAATAGAAAAAGCAGGCAGTAGAAATTAACTCACAGGTATTGAGGTCATCTGTCAGGGGAGATAAATAACTCCAATTTGTATGTTTAAGAAAACGGATGAAAAGGCAGACAATTTTACCAGAGAACCTAAATCAGAAATCAAATAGAAATCCTAGAACTGAAAAATATAATGAATGAAATGAAGAATCCAATAGAGGGATTTAGACAAAGCAGAAGAGAAGATGCATAAACTGTAAGACAGGTCACTAGAAAGTGACTAGATAGAAAACCAGAGAGAAAAAAGGACGAAAAACACATAAAATTGTGGGAATAATATGAGGCCATGGAAAAAGTTCTAACATCCATGTGAATGAAGTCCGACAAGGAGAAAAGAGAGAAAACGGAACAGATATGCTGTCTGCAGATATTATTCTGGCTGAGAAATTTCCAAAAGTGATGGACATCAAGCCACAGGTTCAAAAAAAATCTCTGCAAATCCTAAGCAGAATAAAGAAAGAGAAATCACACCTAGGCACATTATAGTAAAACGAACCTGAAACTTCAAAATGAACTTAACATGAACTCAAAACTTCAAATGAACTTCAAAAATGAACTCAAAACAACTCACAGAAAGGAACTAGGTCTCCTTGGAAAAATGACTGATTCCTGGGGAAAAATGAATAAGTACAAGAGAAAAGAAAGTTTTCCTTACAGTAGAATGCCAGCTAATATCTATAGATAGTCGAAAAAAATCACTATTTTTTCAGCCACAATAGAAATAATAGAACAGATAAAATTCATCAAGGGAAGATAAAACTAGTACATGAAAGTTTGAAGAGGAACAGGATATTTACCTAACTTCAAAGTATTACCCTACAAATTTCTTGCTAATGACAGGTAACAGTTAACTTCACAGTAGAAGAACATAGCAAATATAATGTTAGACACATGATTAAAGTTAATGTCACAAATAATGAGACAAACTGGTATAATTCATCTCCTAACAGGACACTATGGCACTGAGAAAGTGCCAATGTCCCCATTGTGGTGTTCCCAATGCCACCTCAATCTAATCATGAAGAAACATCAAAGTCAAATTGAGAGATATACTATAAAAATAGTTGGCTGAAACTCTTCAAAAACGTACAAGTCATGTAAGGCAGAGAAAAGCTGAGGAATATTCTAGATTAAAGAGAGTTAAGGATCACAGCAGTTCATGATCCCGGATTGGATCCAGGACCAGGAGAAAAGAGCTAGAGAAGACATGATTGGGATGACTGGTAAGATTTGAATAGGGACAGTGACTTAGATAATTGTATTATATCAAAGGGGAATGTCCTTGGTCTTAGGAAATACTTAGGGGTAAGGAAATATGATTTCTGCAATTTACTCTCAAATGAGTTAGAGAGAAATAGACAAATACACACACACACACACACACACACACAGTGCAAATGGTAACGCAAACGGGGCAAAACATTCACAATTGGTAAATCTGGGCAGGTTACTCCCACTTTTAAGATGAAATTTTGAAAATTTATGTTTGAAATTTTGTTTCAAAATTATAAGTTACAAACATTTTACAATGTGAATATTTAAAAAGAAAGTGAAATAAGGATGTTTTTAGATTCAACAAAAACTGAGACTTCATTAATAGCAGATAAACTTTTAAAAATATGAAAGAGAGGGGATGTCAGCCAGCAGAGAAATGGTCTTGGGTGGAAATACAATAACGCAGGAGGAAATGGGGAGCCCTCGGAACGGTAAACACAGGGTAAATCTAAATGAGCACAACTGCCTAAAACAAAAACAATGTCTCCTAAGGTTTGAATATATATAGAATTAAGATACATGATGACACTTGCACAAAAGTTGGAAGGAAAATGGATACAATCAAAAGTTGCAAGGTCCTTCCTTGCATTGCCTGGGAAATAGTAAAAAAAGTACTCATTTAAGGGAATCTCTGGTGTAAGGTTACCACTTAAGAAAAAAAGTGTGTAACTAACAAACCAATGTAGGGCAGGGGAAGTAGAATTAAAAATATATTAATTCAAAAGTAGGCAAGAGAGAAGAAAAGAGGAGTAGATGTGACAAATAGAAAATAAAGTCAGATTACTTATTTAAACCCAAATAGCTCAGGAATTACATTAAATGTAAATGGACTACATATGCCTATTAAAAGTCAAAGACTGTCAGATCAGACTGGCTTCCCCAACTATTTATAAGAGACCCATTTTAAATATAAGGAAAAAGACAAGTTTAAGTAGTATGAGAGAAAATAATATGCCACACAAAGCACTAATCCCAAGAAAGCTGGTGTCACTACAACAGCAGATAAAGGAGATTACAGCAAGAATAAATGCCAGAGAAAAGAAGAGATGTTTCATAATGATAACAGGGTCAAATTGACAGGAATTATCTAGTAATACTCAAACTAGTTGTTCTAAAACTTAATGCTGTATAGAAAATACCTGGATCTGGGAAAGGGCCCAGGTAAGTGCTTATTATATTACAGCTCCAGACACTTTTAATGCCAATCACACAAGGACCACTTTGAAAACAAGTGGTCCCAGCCCTCTAGGTGGGCTACCTACGCCTCAGTAGCCTTGACACTTCTGCAAGGCAGTTGGGTAAAAACTGGATCAGACTTGAGGGCCTCCAAGGGGCAGACTGCCTGATAGGTGAAGGCAGAGCGGCTCCTGCCCCTGGACAATGGAAGTGTCAGCACTGGGAGTCAAGGTTAACTGGCCCTCTGCAGCCCCATGCACTTGCCCTGTGCACCTGCAGCTCAAAGAGGAAGCTGGGCATTTTCTAATTGGTGGCACACGGAGCTCTGGTGCTTGGATGGATATGTACTGAGAGACATGGGCCAAAGCTAGAGGTAGAGATGGGGTGTTGGGATGAAGAGGCCATGGACTTATGCAGAATCTTAGGGTGCCCAGGGCACTCTTAAGCCCACCTGGCACTTGGGAAAGTGTGAAGGGATAGAGGTGGGTAGGGACACAGTGTGTCCCTACTGCCTCACCAAGGCATAGATGGGGCCTTAGAGAATGGCAGGAGGAGCCCAGAAAGGACACCGTGTCCTCCTCAGTCCTGTGACCTCCCTTCCTGCAAACAGAGCTTGGGGAATTACAAGTAATTTGAAGAGTGCAGCTGTGAGGGCAGCCCAGAATAAAAATGGAACAGGGTGGAGGGTCCTAGGAGCTTGGATCCAGATCAGACCTCTGTAGCCAATTCCTGGGCTATGAGACCTTGGGTTCGTGGTAAACATCTGGAGCCTCAGTTTCCCCCTGTGAACGCCAGCCTTCTGGGCTGCTGTGAGGATGAAGGAGATTGCAGAGGGTGCCTGGGACAGGGCCAGGGGTGTGGACATAGCTGTGGTGCTAGTCTGCCTGAGTCTGACCAGGTGGGGGCTGCAGCGAGGCCAGCCCCGCGCCCTCAGGGTAGGGCCACTCACCCGTCCATTGGTCTCGCCCTTCCACCAGCCCTGGTCCCCGCCGATGCGGCTGTAGATCCTCACCACGTCACCCTCCCGCAGCGAAAGCTCTCTCATGTCTCGGGCAGCAAAGTTGTACCTGGCCACAGCCGTGCCGATGACGCGGGGCGTGAACACTGTTGAGGGAGATGGGCAGCATCACACAGCAGCAGTAGGGGCCCAACCAGGGATCGAGGAGGCCCTTGGGCCAAGCTGGGTCTCTCCCCTGGGCCTAGAACCTTGCTCTGTACCCAGAGAAGAAGAATGTCAAGCATCCAGGCTCTGGAGGGACACATTGGCCTCCAATCCCAAGCCCTCTTGCCCCCTGGGTCTGGGGACACAGCACATCCAAATCCCTGCAATGAGGATGCTCTTAGGGACACGAGCAGGTGCCCAGGCTTTGAGCATCATCATTCCAGCGGTCCCCCAATTCCAGAGCCCAAATCCAACCAGCAACCCAGTGGAACCAGCTTGGCCCAGACGCAGAATCCTGATAGACAGGTGTCAATGACCATGGCTGAGGGCGAAACACACACAGCTGCTGGGAAGGGACTTTGACTCTGGCAGCTGAAAGCCATGAGGTCAGGGCTGACTAAAACCCCCTCCTCCCTGCACCCAAGTCCCACAGCTCCTCCTCTTGGCCACCTGTTTTGTTACCAGAGGCAAAGCTCTTGATGAACAAGGAGGAATGACAGTGGCCGGGGCTGGGGAAGTGGCCATCAGGGTGGGCGTGTCCACAGGGGGTGGGTGGTGACAAGGGTGGGACCAAGCCTGACGTGTCCTCAGGTGCCTGCAGCAGCCTCTGCCCAGGCTCTCCAGCCCCTTCCTCCCCGCCACCCTGTGCCAGACTGCGGACAACTGTGGCCATGTCAGGCAGGGCTGTGGGGCCAGCGAGCAGCTCCGTGCTGGGTCTCCCAAGGCAGCTGCCACAGGCCCGGTCCCCCCACGCCCTGGGGAGCAGCGGTACCTGACCAGAAGGGAGCGGAGGGGCCCTGAGAAGCAAAGCTGAGGCCCTGAGGACCGAGAAAAGAAAAGTTGTAGGAAGCACAGGAAGCTGCAAAGAGGCGAGAGAGAACGTGAGGCGGGCAGCAGGGCATCCATGCACAGTCACGGTGGGCACAGCTACAGGCTGGGGGGCATGGGGCGGGGCAGGCCCTTTGGCAGGAAAGGCCCTATAGGGCGCAAAGGAGGCAGGGGGCAGTGTGGGTTGTCAAGCCCCGCCAGGCACAGGCGCCGCTCGGCCACACCTGAGCTACCCTGGAGCCGATCTCTGCACCTGTGTCCTCGAGAGCAAATGGGGACCACTTCCTCGCATGCCCTCGTCTGGCACCCAGCAGGTGCTCATTAAGGCCAGCTGTTCCTTTCCTGTCCAGCTCAGCCTGTGTGGGACCCAAGGCCCTGCAGGTCCCTGCGGGCTGGAGGATGTGGGGTGACTCCGCACAGAGTCCTGAGCGGGAAGCCGCATGCTCTGGGCCTGCCCCTGCTCCTGATTCCATGTGGCCTTCCCTGTTCTGGGTTGAGGAGTCCAATCTGCAAACAGGCTGCCTCTCACAGAGGAGACCCAGGGCCTGGGCACAGACAGGGATCTGGGAACGGGTGGGCCTGCCCTTTTCTCTCCTACCAGTGATAGCTCCATGTGCAGGGGTCTCTGCCTAGATCTGGCCCCTCCAACCCCCACTGGTCTCTGGATGAAGGAGCCAAGACAGAGGAGCAAT
This sequence comes from Theropithecus gelada, assembly GCF_003255815.1. NCBI lineage: Eukaryota > Metazoa > Chordata > Mammalia > Primates > Cercopithecidae > Theropithecus > Theropithecus gelada. Next base: position 4,603,335 of record NC_037683.1, on the reverse strand, counting down.
TCTGAGCAGGTGCAGAGCCCCGCCTGTCACGTGGCCCAGGAGATGCCACATGATAGCATCTGTGACAGCTGGGGGCGTGGGCGGGGGGCTGGGGCTATGTTCCCAAGGGTGGGACTCCTGGCCTGGGTCTGTGAGGGCAGGATCTGGGTCCTGAGAAATGGGCTAGGGCAGACCCCTCCGAGGAGTGCCGGTGTGCTGGCTGGGCTGGGGCGTTACCTGGGGACCGGCTGGAGGCCCTGGAGGCCGAGCGTTCGCGGGACTTGTAGGGGTACTTGAGTGTGGTGTCCAGCTGCTTGAAGCTCTCCTTGAGTGAGTGGCACTGGTAGTACTCCACCAACTCCTGCAGGGCATACACACTCACTGACAGCTGCTGCCACCTCCGGAAGTCCTCCCGCAGTGACCTGGCCTCCCTCTCCCACCTCCTGGTTCATGTGGGGGAGACGAGCTTCCTGGACTCCTCAGAACTCCCCACTTCCCCCCCAGCCCATGGTGGGTGGTCAGTACCTCGAAGGTACCAGCAACTCCCCCAAAAAATTTCTAGAGAAAATAATCTGCAAAAGATGCCAAAAGACGGACCAGCACGGACGCTGACGGCCAACAGCTTTTATAATAGAAAAATGGAAACTCTGTATCCAGCACTTGGGGCAAGCTTCTAGAAATAACAGGATCTCCAAGTGACAGAGAGCCACGCGGCCATCCGTCAGGCAAAGATTCACTGATGGTCAATGTGTGTGGCCTTGAAAACTCGACTAAAAATCAGCTGGGGTATTGCCATTATTATGTATATAATGTAAAGCACACCTAAGCTGCGTGTAGAAAGGTCCTGAGGACTCACTGAGGTGCGAACACTGGTTTCCGCTTTTGTTTTTTCTGGAGGTGGGGATGGGATATTATGGAATTTTTTTTTTTTTTTTTTTTTGAGACGGAGTCTCACTCTGTCACCCAGGCTGAAGTGCGGTGGCGCGATCTCGGCTCACTGCAACCTCCGCCTCCTGGGTTCAAACAATTCTCGTGCCTCAGCTTCCCAAGTAATGGGGACTACAGGCATGTGCCACCATGCCCGGCTAATTTTTGTATTTTTTGTAGACATGGGGTTTCGCCATGTTGGCCAGGCTGGTCTCGAACTCCTGACCTCAAGTGATTCGCCCACCTCGGCCTCCCAAAGTGCTGGGATTACGGGCATGGGCCACTATGCCCAGCCTGAGATTATGGATTTCTGCTTGTCCTTGTGCTTTTCTGCGGCCATAGTGGGGAAGCTAAGAGCTTGGGGGCTCTAGTCAGGAGTTCTCAATATATACAACTTTTGTAATTAAGAAAAGAAAATGTAGGCATAACTTTAAAATCATTTCAAGAACTATGCCTGTAACTGCATTCCGGCTGGGACGGAGGGTGGGGGTGAGTCAGGGAAGGAGTTGTTTGAAGCCATACATGTATAATGGGGCTACCCAGCCAGGCCCCAGCTGGAAGCCCTACTGGGCGTCAGTTTCTGCTCTCGCAGGAGGATGGGCACGAGAGGAATCTGGGGATGCTGGTGGCCTGGGCTGCCCCCACCCCACCCCTGCACTGTCCACCAGGGTCAACCACCTTGCCCAGGCTTTGGGGGTCAGAAGTCCCAATTCAGGAGGCTGTGGCACAGCTCTAGCTGTCCTAGTGCCTTGAAAACCAGTTCCCTAAATCTTTCCCACACTGGGAAGAATCAATCCTCACAGGAAATATGGCCACTTGCTCAGGGCCGGGAGGAAGCAGCTGTTCCCCGTGGCTGGGGATGGGAGCCGGCTGGAGCCACGAGTCACCTACCAGGAGGCTGTCGAATTTCTTGGCTTCTGTGATGTGGATCCAGTTGTCCTTCTCCACCACTTTGATGTGTTTCACTTCATCGTTGAACCTGGGCAAACACATGGCCCTGGTGGTCACTGCATGAGGGCCACATGGCCCCAGCCCCCTCGGCAGCCAGGCTCATTCTGTGTTTGCTGCACCAAAGCCCCTCTTTCCCAGCTCCTAGGGCCACTCCCTGTCAGCCCTGTCCTACCCCAGCCCTTCGGGCCACCTGCCTGCCTGCCCTCCTTGCTCACTTGGGGCCCAGAACCTGGCTGCTCAGCTCTCCACCTCTCCTGGCCTCCAGCCCTGCTGAGGCCTCCTATCCTGGGCTTCTGCTCATTTGCTTTTCGGCACCAGGAGTCTCTCCTCCTCCCTGTGGAGCCCTGACATCTCCTGACATCCTTCCCTGCATGTCCACTTGGCCGGCCAGGCCTCGGGCCTGCTTCTCACAGGTGCCAAGCACAAGCCTGTCTGGGCCTCGGCACCAGCTGCTGCCCCTGCCAGACTCTCACCTCCTTCTGTTCTCAAGGCCCCCTTATGTTCTCAGGCCTCAATTCAAATGTGACCTTACAGAGCAGCCCCCATACCCCTCCCCTGAATGCCACCCACCCCCTTGCCAGACACAGACATCACAAGAAAACTACAGCCCAATGTCCCTAATGACTATGGAGGCAGAAATCCTTAGCAAGCAGTTGGCAAACCAAATCTCTCTCCCATACCGTCAGGCGGTGTTTAACCACAGAGACCTGTCCTGAGAGATGCAGGTAGGCGCTTCCGTCACTGCACGAACGCCACGGAGTGCATTTATATAAGCCTGGACGGCAGAGCACTTACATAAGCCTGGACAGCCAGACCTAGGCTGGATGGCAGAGCCTACTGCACACCCCACACCTAGGCTGGATGGCAGAGCCTACTGCACACCCCACACCTAGGCTGGATGGCAGAGCCTATTGCTCCCAGGCTACAGACCTACTGAATACCGTAGGCAGTTGTAACATGAGGTCAGCATAGAAAAGGTATGGTAAAAACACAGTAGAAAAGATAAAAAACAGGACAGCCGTATGGGGTGCTTATCATGACTGGAGCTTGCAGGCCTGGAAGTTGCTCTGGGTGAGCTGGAGAGTGGTGAGTGAACGTGAAGCCCTAGGACATTGCTGTGCACCACTGTAGACTTTATCAACGCTGGACACTGAGGCTACACTACATTTATTTTTAAAATGTTCTTTCTGGCCGGGCGCAGTGGCTCACACCTGTAATCCCAGCATTTAGGGAGGCCGAGACGGGTGGATCACGAGGTCAGGAGATTGAGACCATCCTGGCTAACACGGTGAAACCCCGTCTCTACTAAAAATACAAAAACTAGCCGGGCATGGTGGCGGGCGCCTGTAGTCCCAGCTACACGGAAGGCTGAGGCAGGAGAATGGCGTGAACCCGGGAGGCGGAGCTTGCAGCGAGAGGAGATCGTGCCACTGCACTCCAGCCTGGGCAACAGAGCGAGACTCCGTCTCAAAAAAAAAAAAAATAAATAAATAAATAAAAATAAATAAATAAATAAAATGTTCTTTCTTCAATCGTAAATTAACCTTAGCTTACTGTCACTCTTTTACTTTATAAACTTTTAAGTTTTTGTTAACTTTTTGACTCTTGGGTAATAATACTTAGCTTAAAACACAAATATATTGTACAGCTGTACAAAAATATTTTATTTCTTTGTATCCTTATTCTATAAGCTTTCTTCTGTCTTTTTTTCTTTGTTGTTGTTTTTACTCCTATGATAACAACGCCTTCTTCTGGAATGTCTACTGAAGGACTTGCCTGAGGCTGTTTTACAATTAAGTATTTTTTTGATGAGTAGAAGGAGTATGCTCTAAAATAAAAAGCACTGTACAGTGAATCCATAAACCAGTAACACAGTCAGGTATTACAATGATCACATACTACATATGTGCAGAATTGTTTGTGCTATGCTTCTATATGACTGGCAGCACTGTAGGTTTGTTCACACCAGCATAACCACACTCACATGAGTAATGGGCTGAGCTGTGATGTTACCAGGCCATGGGAACTTTTCAGCTCCGTTATAATCTTATGGGACCACCACTACATATGGGGTCCCCCACAGACTGGAATGTCATTATGTGGCCCATGACTGCATTTATCTACATAAACCAGACGCATAGCAAGGACTCCACACCACAACCAAGTGGGACATTCCAGGAATGCAAGGTTGGTTTAACATCTGGAAATCAGCTAATGTAATAAACAGTTGTTAAACAAATGGTGGCCTGGCTGCCTGGTCCTCTGTGAGGCCTACATACAGCACCCATCTTGTTTCTCCCTGGATTTAATGTGTACCATGAGTATGTGTGACCTACATCCAGCTCCCAGTCAGCAAGGCCCATCTTAGCCTCCTGCAGGCCAGGCATACAGAAGGCTTTCTGAGAATTTTCTTTCAGGTGAGCAATGTCCCACCAGCTCAGTGCTTGGTGGGCTCCAGCCCATTAGGGTCTGTCTCTTGGAGAGTTAACTACAGCCCCAGGGAGAGGGCATAGGGCAAGAGGAGGCAGCTCCCAGGGAGAGGGCACAGGGCAAGAGGATGCCCAGACTGTGCCAAAGCTGTAAGGCAGCAGTAGTCACAGGAGATACCCTCCTAGGCCCCTGGCTGCCTCAGAGCAGCGTGACAGGTCCACTGTCTCAACCTGTGGGGCTGCTGGGAAATCCCTGAGCTCACACAGCATTTCACTCACCCACTTGTACCTGAGCTTATCTTGTTCCTATAACCCAGAAATGTCCAACCTAGCCCACAGGGCAGCCAGAAGTCATGTAAACTTGGACCATGTGTGCATGCCACACAGGGTTTCACGCCCTGCCCAGCACACCTGTAGAGACCCCCTGGGTCCTCAGCACCACTTTCATCTCAATAATGTCCTCACTTGGGCAACAGATGACATGTCCACCCCAACCCCACAAGCTCAGGACGTGGAGAGGACAGTGGTCTCCACTTCAGAACGGCACTGGGGGATGGGTCTCCTCGAGCCCAGAGCCACCACTTACTTGATGCTTATTGCAAAGCGCTCAGCCTCAGCAGGCCGCTCCCTGATTAGGTAGGTCCCGCTGGCGTGGGACTTGAGCAGGTTGTCCGTCTGCTGCCTCTCCATGTTACCTGCAAACCTACAGGAGGGGGCCAGGAGGAAACGAGAGACGCAGTGAGGACAGTGTCTGAGGGGCGCCCAGCCCTCCGTGCATGGCAGGCCACATGAAGTACTCTGCAGTCCTCATCTGAGAGCTCATCTCCTAATGAACCCAAGAGAAAAGGCTGGGTCCCTATGAGTGGGGCACCACTGTGGGTGGGGTCTGCCTATGGTGGGATACAGTGAGGCTCAGGACAGGTCCTGAGAGGGGTAAAAGAGAGGGGTGACTGTGGCCGCCAGCCAGTCCCATGTACTGTCTTCTGCTCTACAGACCCCCATGGGCCTGCCAGAGGAGTACAGGGTATTCAGTAGATCCAATTTCCTTCCTAAAATATATTTTCACTATTTCAAAAGCAGTAAAGGCATAACTGCTTATGTGGATTTTTTTGCTAACACCTTGGAGATTGCCAACATCTATGTCAGTTGAATTTTGAACAGACTTTGAAACGAAGCTCTTCCTGCCACCTGTACGTCTGGTGGGTAATGAAGCCCACCCTGGGAGGACAAGGCAAGCGCCCTCCCAGAATCTGCTGCCACGCTGTCAGGAGAGCTGGGACTTCTGTGATTCCAAACAGCCTCACTGTTCCCACCAAGCAACTGTATTAAGTCAGTAAGTGGATTACACCTGTGACCTTAAATATACCACTTTTACATAGTGCACATAAAATTTTAAAAGGGTTTCATTCCCTGAAGCATCTGAGCCAGCTGAGCCGTTTTAGAGAGGGTTAACAGCCGCCTACAGGAGGGGGACTCCCCCAGGCTCCTGGCAAGTTATAGGCCAGGAGGGAGAAGGCATTTGGGAGCCACTGGGTTCAGTGCCCTGGAGACAGCAAGAGGCAGCCTGGGGCCTCCACCCTGCCGGGCCACTCACAGGCACCACCCAGACCCGGCGGGCATGCTCCCATAACAAAGAGGCCACCAGATGCCCACATATGCAGCCCACGATCCACTCACCAGGGGTATGCAGTGTAGTCGATCTCCCGGGATGGCGGCCGGCTGATGGGTGGCTGGTGGCAAAGCACAAGAGTGTTAACGTCCCCCCAGGGCCATCCACAGAACAGGGCTCAGAGGGGGTCGCTGTCGGTGACCTAACCCCCAGGCCCAGCATTGGCTGCCCTGGATGGGCCTGTCTGAGGACTTAGCCCCAGCGCTCCTGGCCTGGGAGGTGCCCAAGGGCAGTGGCCGGGACAACCTCATCTCTGAGTAGATGCCCCACAGGTCTGATGGAACAGATGCCGGCATAGCCACCAGCTAACACTGACATGGTCCCCTGGGAGGGCAAGGACCGAACGTGTGGGGAGTTCTCAGCCAGTGGACGTGAGCACACCCAGAGCCAAAGCTCCCTGCTTCAGAGGTCCCGAAGCCTTGGGGTGGGGGTCTGGTGGTGGCCACACTCAGGTGGGTGCTGCGGCTCCAGTGAGCAGGCAGGACTCCCTCCCTAGCTACAGCCCCCGACCCTGGCCTCACTGGGCCACAGGCTGGGCACAGTCTCAGAGACTACCTCTTCCCTCGCACCCTATTCACCATGCAGATGGGGTAACGGAGGCCTGGGGAAGGGAAGGGACCTGCCCCAGGCCACCTAGTGAGTTCGTGACCCTTGTCCTCCCCTGGTGCCTGGTCCCCTTGGTCATCCAAAGCACGCTAAGTGCTGAGCACTTGCCCTTTCAGCAGAGGTGGCACACAGGCTGACAGGACCGGGGCTGGGGTGGGGGGCACCGGGGCTGCCACAGTGGGGTTGGGCACCCACCCCCTGCACCTTCAGAGGTTTCACACTTTCATTTTAACTTGTCCTTTTGGGTGTGGAGGTGGGGTAACTCATTTTACTCAAGGCTGACTGCTGCCTTTCGTCACAGAGCCGAGAATTTGCTCCATACCCCTCAGATGAAAGCAACACCATATTGCCTTTGTTTTAAATAGCATAAAGTCTAGCTTTGAATCCATATGGTTGAGGGGAGCCTTTTTTTTCTTCTAAGGCTGCATAATAGTCCAAGAGAACTTATAGAGTCCCCGAAATCTGGTGAAAGGCAGCTGGCTGGTCTTCACCCCATCACAGCTGCTGCCGAGATGCCCGTTTTGGTGTTTCTAAAACCACAACGAGATGCCACCCGACGGGCTGAGCCCTTTATACACAGGACAGCGTGCTGCCCCGCAGCCCCCACCCGTCTTCTCTCTGGGCTCCAGCTCCAGGAAGCAGCTCACAGCAGCCTAAATTTAGCAAGGACGTCCCAAACAAGCCAAAAATGTCCACGTGAGGAGACAGCTCCCAGAACCCTCAGCACCCAGGCCACCATGCTCCGGAAGCTTCTGTGGGAAAGGACTCACCCTTCCATCCACAGGGCAGGGCTTCACAGATGAGCTGGGGAAATACCCTGACTTCCTGGTTTGCACCAGACGACCCTGGCAGAGGAAAGAGATGGTTAGGACCAGGGGGCCGAGCCTGGCCTATGGGAGTGTGGGGTCATGTAGATGGACTCAATCCAGGTCCTGGAGGATGGGAGAGCCAACGTCTTCCTTCCCAACCTCAGCTGACCTGGGAGCCAGTTAAGGCAGGGAGGTGCCGGGCGTCCCACCCTAGACATGAGAGCACTAAGGCCTGGTAAATCAGCAAAGCACCTCTGCAAGGCCCTCCAAGAAGCTGGCAGTCCTGTTCATACCCAGGGAGGGACAGAGCAGGACTGAGACTCTGCACAGCACACATGGCCTTTTGCGCCCTCTGAACCCTCTGTTATATGAATGTAGGGTCTGGCACAAGAAATTCATCACCGACTATGGACTGATAATGACCACGACAAAATGACCACAGCATCATTGTAACCTGAACATTAATACACGTTCGGCTCTAACGTCAGCTCCCACGGGAGGCTGCTTTGCTGGGCTAAATGCCATCAAGGTCCTGTGGTGCTCTGCTGACCTGTGGGTCTTGGGGCTCCCTTGAGCACTGGGGCTTGATAGAGGGGCCCAGGAGCAGGTGTCTGAGTCCCTGGCTCAGACGCCCCAGTGCCAGCATGCTCAAGGACGTGGGGTCTCAGTGTGTCAGGAGGAAAAGCAAATGCTCCCAGAACCCTTTACAGCCCAGCCATCGGCTGAAGGTGGGGATGAACACCCACAAAGGTCTCCATTCTGTAGGCCTTGGAAACGGAGAAGCACATTTCTGGCTCAAAACCATAAACCACATCACGATGACGCCATCTGTGCCCACCTGGGGAAGGAGCGAACCTGCCCATTCACCCCACGATCACGCAAAGGTTGCTGACCTGAACTGAGGTAGGGGTGGGGAGGAGGGTGGGCATGGTGTGGCCAGGGCAGAAGCCTGAGGAGGGCCTATGGGACACAACAGAGGCAGGAAGGACAGGGGCCAATGGAGAAAGGCTTGGGTGCCAGGGCAGGAGGGCCTCTCCCGGGAAGGGACGCTGCATCCCCTACCATGTGAAAGCAAACACCCGGAGAAAGACCAGGCTACGGTTCCCAAGAACGCATGCCACGGTGCAGAACAGGGGCACTGAGGCAGGAGAGGCCTTGCTAGCCACCCTGTGCCTCCTCCTCCCTGGTGATCTCTCTCAGCCCTCTGCCTCTGCCTGGGATATGCAGGACTTTATGTTTCTGCCCCAGGGAGCAGGCAGGAGCCAGAGCCGGGGACTCTTGACCCTCCCAGGCCCCAGGACCCACCTCCCACCACGGAGACTCAGGGTCACCCCTCAGCAGCTCAAGCACGTCGCCTGTCTGGAAGGTCAGCACAGGCTTCCCGGGAGGGGCTGGGTTGCCATGGTAATTCTGCATGGCCACCATCTTGGGACCTGCAAAGGACAGGACAGCTCACTCAGTGACTCAGCAGCTCGCTCGGTGACTGACTTGGCCCCGGCCCGCAGCCCACCCCATCACCGAGCTCGGCCTCCCCCAGCACACACAGCCCTGCGCCTGCATCTCCCCTCCCTAAATCCTTCCCATAAGCCTTGTGTCTTTTTGATAAATGTCATAAGTAAATTATTCATGCAATAAACAGATTCAGGGGTCATCGCAGAACAGCAACTTATTTTCAGATGGCACTTTGTGCTTTCTTCCAACACCCTTCAGATCTGTGGCCCCCAGGCAGCTGTGCGGGGCAGAAGACGAGGGATCCCTCGTGTCAGAGACGGGTGAGGGGTCAGCAGGCCCAGCAGCTTGCCCAAGGCCACAGAGCTCACAGAGGAGCTCTGGGCCTGAAATGGGGATCCTGGCTGTGCCCCCGGGGAATCTGGAGGCTGCTCTTAGACAAGCCTTGCTCCGACCCAGCCCTCCCTGTAGCTCTCAAAGAGCCCACGTCTCTCCCAGCCCAGCTCCTGCCTGGTCCCAGCAGCAGCGGTGTTTTCCATCTTTTGTCTTCTGCTAATGAGGGTAAGGCTGTACTGAGCACTGCCTGGACTGCACTCAAGTTTGCAGATAACCCGATGCTTTCTACGCTGTGTCTAAAAGCATGTTTCCATTAAGCAACCCACAGCAAGGCAGGAAGGGGATGGAGGACATGGTGGGAAGATGGCAGCGCCTTTTGGTCTCAGGTCTCTGGCTACAGCTCTGTGCCCCTCCCCGGCTAGAAGACCCTTGCCCCTCTGCAGGCTGGGTCCTGTCCCCACAGCCTGTTGCTGCCTTATCAGAAACAGAGCCAACTCCCAAGGAGGTGCCACAGAGGCCAGAGAGGCAGGAGGGAGGGGCCCCAGGCGGCGGCATCCAGGAGCCTGGAGCAGCTGGTGGCTGGGCAGACCCGGCCATCCCCACACCTAGGCCCTGGCTCAGCTCCCAGGTGACGGCTGACATGGATGACAGCACAGGGTCCAAGTCCAGATGACTCACCTGGTCCCGCTCCGGAGGCGTCCTGTGAGGACAAGGACAGAACACAGTGATAAGAGAAAGCTGCTCCTTGACTGTGGCCAATGCACTGACCCACCTCCCCTCTCCCTGTCCCCACTTGTTCCCAGATAGAGGGATCAAGGCAGGAGCAGGGGAGAAGAGGGACACTGTTCTCTATGTGACTCCCACCCTGGCAATATACTCCACCTCTGTGCACCTCCACTCCTGGAAGGTCTGTGCCCTTCCCTCTCCCTCTCCTTACCACGAGCCCCCACCTCCTCCAGGAAGCCTGCCCTGACCACCTGCTCTGAGCCTGGGCTTTGCGGTCTCCATCTAGGACACACAGTGCCAAATACAACAAAGTTTCCCTCCTCCATGAAGGCTGGTTCATGTGGACCTCATAGCTCGAGGGGTACATGAAGCCCCCAAAGTGACTCCATCCCCACATCAGCTAAAGAGAAGGCTCTGAGCCAACCGGGGGACTTGGGGACAGGAGGGCTGGCACGCAGGACCCAGAGCTGTACCCACAGCCTCGAGCAGCCAGTGGGCAAGGGAATGGGGGGGCAGCTAGGATAGGAAGACATCGCTGGGGCCCCTAGGAGGACTCTACTGACACCCACCAAGGAAAGCAGAGGCCTCTTGTGACTGAAAGCGGCTCATCCAAGCCGGTGTGGCTCCAGGAGTGGTGAGAGGCAGACAATTGGGTATTTCTGGCTCTGGGCACACAGGGCTGTGGCGGGGGCGGGAGCAGAGGGAGGGGAAACAGTTTTCGGACTTACCAGATCTGCAGGAGAAGCTGGAAAGGAAGCAGGTCCGGCGTTAGAGGGGAGGCCACTGATGCCAAGGCCCCGTGTGGCTCTCACTCACACTGACCCAAGCCTCTGGGACAAGCTTAAGATGGTAAGTGAGCCAAGCTACAAAGTGGTCTGTTTTGGACATGGATCATGGACACGCAGGTCCAAGCTCGTGGCTGTGAAAGCCTCTCGGTTACTTCTGGCAGCAAATTCTGAGCTCTGGCTTTAGGGGGCCCGTGGGAGAACTTGGACTGGATAATAGACCTGAGCCGGCGAAAAGGTTGTCCCGCCTGGGCCACCTCTTTTGAATGGCGGCAGCTGCCTGGATCACTGAGTGGTACGTGGCACACAATGGGGAGATTTCCACAATCGCTTAGTGATGCCTGCTGGGGCAAGTGATGAGGAGACATCGGTAGGTGTGCTACCTGCCACAATCGCTTAGTGATGCCTGCTGGGGCAAGTGATGAGGAGGCATCGGTAGGCATGCTACCTGCCACAATCGCTTAGTGATGCCTGCTGGGGCAAGTGATGAGGAGGCATCATGCTACCTGCCACAATCGCTTAGTGATGCCTGCTGGGGCAAGTGATGAGGAGGCATCATGCTACCTGCCACAATCGCTTAGTGATGCCTGCTGGGGCAAGTGATGAGGAGGTACTGGTACGCATGCTACCTGCTTGCTGTCCTCAGCTCAGACACCCAGGTGCCGACATGCTCAAGGACACAAGACCTCAGCGTGTCAGGAGGAGAGCCAATGTTCCCAAGACCCTTTAGGGCCCAGCCATCTGGCAAGCTGGCTGCCACCCACCACCAGAGGAGGCACGGAGCCCAACAGCTTACACACACGGCTGACATGACCTCCACCCCACCCAGCACTCACAGTGCAGACGGCCCTGGACAGACAGGTATCCACAGACACCGGAGAACAGGTTCCAGCTCAGTGGGCAGGGGTCGGGGGGCCAGCTAGACAGCAGCTATGACTGTGCCTGATGAAGGCTTCCCACAGGAAAGGCTCTCAGGAGAGGCCAGTATCTCTCCGGGACATCTCAGCCCCCATGGGCAGCAAACAGCTAAACCAGCCTGGGCAGAGCCCAGAGGTGAAAGCTACAATGGTCAAAGGAACACTGCCCAGAGCCAAACCACAGAGCAAAGGTAGAAGCCTGGACCAGAGGGAAGGCAGCTTGGACATTCTTAAAGGAAAAATAGCTACAAGTGGCAAGGACAGTGTCTCCCGGCAGAGGGATGAGGAGGGGGACAAGGACACAGGCACTGGGGGAGTCCCAGGTCCCTGAGGATGGAGCTGGGGCCAGCCAGGGCACTGCCAGGACATGGGAGAATGCGGACGGCAACGCTGGCTTCCAAAAGGCCTGCAGTTGCCTCTCTAGTGGAACCCTAACTACACATACTAGGAAAAATCGAAAACCATACAGAGGTGGGGCAGGCGGGCACGCACGTCCGCAGAAAGCAGGACAGTGCCCGGGGCCTCGTGGCAGCTGGCTTTGCCTGGGGATAGCAGGAGTAGTTTTTCTCTCCTCCTTTACACTTCTCTACATTTTCCAAATTTTCTTTTTTTTTTTTTTTTTTTTTTTTTGAGACCGAGTCTTGCTCTGTCACCCAGGCTGGAGTGCAGTGGCGCCATCTCGGCTCACTGCAAGCTCTGCCTCCCAGGTTCACGCCATTCTCCTGCCTCAGCCTCCTGAGTAGCTGGGACTACAGGAGCCCGCCACCGCGCCCGGCTAATTTTTTGTATTTTTTTTGTAGAGAATTTTCCAAATTTTCTATGGAAAATCAGTAATTAATAATCGGGGGCAAAACAGAAAAATCACAGAAAAAAGAAAACTTGGCAGGAAATATACCAAAATACCGCCTTTCATTATTTCTAAGCAAGTTCACGGGTGATGCTTTCTTTAAAATTTCATTTCTTTTTTTCTTTTTCTCCAAATTTTTGGTAAGTAAATGTATTACTTTTACAATCAGAAAAAGAAAAAAAAAGGTTCTGAGTGGCTGCAGCCAGTCGTCTGGGAGAGGGACATGCGGCCACAAGAGGGCAGTATGGATGGACACAGCTGAAAACCCGCGTTCAGGCCACAGGCTGCCTGCAGAATCCTCCAGTACTAACTCCAGGGGCTGCGGGATCCTGCGCACAGCTGGGGGGCTGCATTGGGCCTGTGGTGGGGACAAGGGGGTCCGGGCTGACCTTCTGCCCTCTCCCCGGGGTAGGGTACTGGGCTGGCACTCACAGTAAATGATAAATTAACTATTGATCTAAAGTCCCAGCTCAAAATGTATTCCGGGCGCTGGTGTCTCCGGGTGACAAGCTGGCCTGACTTGTTTTTCTGTCTTAAAACACTTCCAGGAGGCCCAAGGAGACAAGACCCAGAGACTCGGCCTGGGGCCACCGGGGGCTCTTTGTTGAATGGAAGCTCCGCTAAGAAGTGCAGACAAATTGCCGAAAGTTTCAAGCCTCAGTTTCTGGGACTGATGATGGAGGTGACATCCTGATGTCTGAAACCTCTCTGGAGAGAACCATCTCAGGCTTTGCACCACTGTCCAGCTGCCCGGAGCTGGGCACAACCCCAAATGTATGCCCCCCAACCCAAGATGCTTCAGGGGAGCCTCCAGGGCGCATCTCTGCCTGTGCCCACTGCCAGCCTGGCTCAACCCTCCCCCCTCCCTGAGCCTCAAGCTACCCTAGAGGGGCATGAACAGGAGGGAACCACTGTAAGTGCCATGTGTGTACACATGCATGTGCGTGTGTGTATGAACCATTTACTAACATGGCTACAGCTACTGATGGCCAGGCTCACCCACCGGGAGAAGCCAGGGTGACCGGTGTTTCTGTGATGAGAAACCTCCATGCACCCATCGAGAATGTTCTGTGCCGGGTTTGGGGATGGAGATTCCAGAAGCTTCCTCCCAGAGCGGGGCAGGGGATGTAGGAGATGGGGAGGGGAGGGGTCCTCGAGTACCCATTAGGAGAGAGGCCTTGGAATGGAATTCATCCCGGCTGTGTCTACTGATAAGTGTGTGACGTGTGGCAGATGTCTGCCCCAGGGCACATAAGCACCAGTGTCCTCATCTGGTCCCTGCCCCATGGGAGATGGTGCCTGAGGCCCAGTACCTGGGTGGTAGAGGGCAGAAGTGAGTGGGCACAGTCAGGGACTCGGGGGGTACTCACTAAACTTGCAGGGAGGTATCACTTCCAGGCACTCCTTGTGTGCCCCGACGCCACACTTGGTACACATGTATCCCTGGTAGAAGGTGCCTCTGCACAGGGGAGGGCGGGAGGTGAGGTTGAGGCTGGGGCCGGCTCCTCACGCCTCTCTGCCAAGGTCAAGGCCCTTGTTCCCACCCAGGCTCACCTGGCTGGCTCCCTCCCAGCACACACATCCCTCACAGCCCTGAGTATCCAGGACCCTCCTTTACCAGGCAGCCTGACACCTGCTTTCCCCTACTTACCCCAGCCTGCCTCCCCGCCCCACACAGCATCCCGGGCACCCAGGGACAATCGCTCCCTGGCTAGATCTGAAACTCCAAGGGCTTGGCTGGGCCTCTTTTTTTTTTTGAGACAGGGTCTCACTCTGTCACCCAGGCTGGAGCACAGTGGTGACATCGCAGCTCACTGGAGGCTCAATCTCCAGGGCTGAATCAGTTCTCCCACATCAGCCTCCTGAGTAGCTGGGGCCATAGGTGCAGGCCAACACGCCTGGCTGACTTTTGTACTTTTTGTACAGACAGAGTTTTGCCATGTTGCCAGGCTGGTATTAAACTCCTGGGCTCAAGCAATTCGCCTGCCTCAGTCTCCCAAAGTGCTGGGACTTGAGCCACCATGCCTGGCACGGGCCTGACTCTTGTGGGATATACTCCCTTAACCCCTCAGGGCCTCCCACAGGGAACACAGGACAGAGAGAACACTAAGCTCCCTCGGGGACCTGGGGTGGGCGTGGATCGAGGTGAGGGCTAAAGGAGTGGGTTTCCTACCTGAGGAACATTTTGCAAGCTTTGCAGTTGGTGGTCTTGTCAAACGTGTACATCTGGAAACTGTGGTGGTTGGCATTGGCTTTGTCCGGCTTGATGTTTGACCTGACAGGAGGGAAGGAGAGCAGACGCTACACCCACCAGATTCCCCGAGCCCCGTCATGTGGCCATCCTGGGAACTAGCTGGGCTCCAGACCAAGGCTGTGCAGAATCCGGGAGGGCCTGGACTCCAAGCCTGGCTCTGCCCCCGACACGGGGCAGACTCGGGACCCAGACTCCCTGCTGGTAGAAGGCAGGTCAGACAGGAAGCTTTAACACTGCTGCACTGGCCTGACAGAACCTTCCAGGTGGCGGTGGTGGTCTAAGGTCCTGACTGGGATTGGATGTGGGCAGGTGTGGCCATTTGTTAAAACTCAGCAAACATATGCTTAAGATTTGTTTGCCACATTGGATGTAAGCTTGAAATTTCAGAAGCTAAACAAATATTGGGCCCCTTGAGGTACGTAGCGGGGCTGCACTGGTGTGCAATTCACTTTGACACAGACCCGCTATTGCATGGCCAGGGGTGGGGTGGGGTGGGGTGGGGTGACGCGGACAGCGGCGGCGTGGTGAGAAGACGGCTATTCACCATCATGTTGCTTCAGCTTCCATGAACACTTGAACTTCTCCACAATAGGATGTTGGGAAGAAAATTACAGGCCAGGGAAAGCAAGTGGCAGAAGAGGAGATGCCCCAGGCCTCCCTCACAGAGCCTGGGTGCAAACAACGTGGCTGCATCTATTCCCACGAGCCAGGCCCCGGCCCCGCTGTGTCCAGTGGTTCCCTTTCGATCCTCCCAAGAAGTCCGGAACACAGGCCTTCCCCTCTCCATTTCACCAGCGGAAACGGTCAGAGAGGCGAGCGCACCTGCCCGCAGAGCTCAAGCACAGACGACCCTGCTGGCCCTCCAGGGTCCGTGTTCCCAAAACCCACTCATCACCTTTCTCTGTTTCACATATCTGGGGGTACCTCTTGGATTTCATGGAAAAATAGTTCTGTGGCTTCAAAAACAGGTGTCAAGCCACCAGCCCGTAAGACCCTGAAGACTGGGGTCACCAGGAATCCTCTGGCATCATGGCCACTCCCAGCCGGTCACTGCTCTGTGGGCCAGGCGTGCCAGGCTCAGGCTCGGGGTGGAATGGCTCATTCCAGCAGGACAGCGGAGCCTGCCTGGGACAGGCGGTGGCAGAGGGAGAGCCCTCTCACTCTGGATCGATTGTTAAAGAGGATGCCACCAAGGGAGGCTGGCGTCCCAGGGGTGATGGAGGTTGTCTGTGTCCCTGACATTCCAACTTTGCCTCCCTCCACCCCTGGTCTGACAGGAGTCACAGACACAATCCACCTGGGCTTCCGCCCCCCCATACAACTGATCTGCACGGGACCTGGGGGCTGCCACCTGGAACTCACATGGCCATCTCAAACTGCTCCATCCACTTCCTCTTCATATCTTCTGTTTTGCAGAAAAACTGGAAACCTTGCTTTCCTTGAAGGTGAATTAGGTAGAAGCCGTAGGACCACTGCGGGAGAGAGGGGCCATGCTTGCCACGGACACGGCTTCAGACATCCTGGCACGTGCCCATGTGTACTCTTGCCTGTGCAGTATGTGCACGTGTGGGTGCCCGTGCCTGTGTGAACACGTTCTCACGTGTGTACCTGTACTCTTGCCCACGCTGTATGTGCACACGTGTCTCTGTATGCATGCATGCATAGCTGTGCGCTCGCATCCTCCCGTGAGAATACATATGCGCTTGTGCCTTCACCTGTGCATGCATACGAGTGTGCTGTGTGCATGGGTGTGCATCTGTGCCCGCACGCGTCTATGTGTGTGCACCTGTGCCTGAGTGTACCCAGTGCTCCTGTGAGCATGTGCGCGCACACACTTGTGTCTGTCCCTGCAGGTACACACATGCTCTAACATGTATGATGCGTGTGCACCCATGCTGTGTGTGCTCTCCTGTGGGTGCACACACATGTGCATGGGCAGATCTGCACACCTGCCTGTGCCCGTGTGCGAGGATGCTCCACCGAGTGGATATGTAGATGCATGTTCAGTGCGGGCAGGACCCCAGGGAGGATGAGCTCGGGGCCCCACCCAGGGCCCCTCCACGAGGCCTGACCACCCACTTTCACTTCCCAAATGTGATGCTAAAAAAACCTCACTTCTCTGAAGTAGAACAATAACAACAAAAAAGCAGCGAACAGCCATGGGCCTGGGGCTCCCTCTGCGAAGCCATCCCCCACTGAGCAACCCACAGCTACCCGCTTCCCTGCCTCCCCTTCGGCCACCCCACAGGCCTCGCCATCTCTCCGAGCTCTTGGACAGAGGGCTGTCAAAGTGGTTCAGAAAAAAGAGTTTGGCAAATAGGAGCCCACTGGGTTAGAAAAGATGGCGGGAAAGAGGAAGGAAGGGAGGCATGGAGAGAGGAAGGGCGGAGCGGGATGGGAGGAGGAAAGACACAAGGAAAGAGAGAGGAAAAGGGGAGGAAGAGGGAGGGAGGAGGGAGAGAACACAGAAAAACAAAAAGGATGATGGAGAGCTGGAGAGAGACCGAGAAACCCCAGCTTCTGGCCCGAGCTCCAGCAACTGAGGGTCACGGGGTTTTCCTTTCACACTGTCTTTGTGGGTCTTTCATCATGAATACAAATCATTTCATCATTGAGAGAGGGAGAGGAGGACGGAGGACCAAGAAAACCAGGAGCCCAGGCCCTCAGGTCCCTGGGTCCCCTGGCTCTGGGCAGAAGTGCCAGCACCGGGCTGGGATGATTGAGGCAGGTGGGAGGACCTGGGCGCTAGGTGCTTACCATTTTCCCGTGAGACTAGGAAGCATGAGGAGAGGAGAGGAAGGGGGAGATGGTCAGTGAGAGGCTCAGCCCGGCCCCGTGGTGGGTGCCGCGGTGTGGGGGCGCCAGGAGCCCTGGCAGGTGGGACACCCTCCAGTGCCCAGGTTGGGGGTGGGGCGATCAGTGGGAAAAGGACTTTCTTCCCCGAGTGTTGGCTGCTGGAGGCAGGAACTCGTGGGCCCGTTATTTGTCTTGGGTATCAGGGCAGGGAGGGTCACCCTCAACGGCTCATCCAGCCTGCACTCGCTGGGTCTGGACCAGGCCCACACTGCCAGCCCTGGACGCCAGGGCCCGGACTTTCAGAACATGGGCTCCTGACCCCCCGCCCCCTGCCCCACCAGGGCTGAACACGGTAGGTGCTCAAGTGCCATGGGCAAAAGCCTCAGCTGAAGCAGGACTGAACCAGAGAGCCAGGCAGCAATAGCCCTGTAGCCATGGTCCTGCCCCACAGCAGGTTTGGCCCCGCCCCTATAGCCCTGGCCCCACCCCCTGGCAGCCACAGGCCCACCTCTGCAGTCCTGGCCCCGCCCTAGCAGCCACAGGCCCCACCCCTGCAGCCCTGGCCCCGCCCCAGCAGCCACAGGCCCCGGTCAGCTACATGTAGTGTCTTGGACAAGTCACAGCCAGACCTACCCACAGCCCTCCTCCAAGCACTGCAGGGTGGGACGGGAGAGGAAAGCCTGCTTGCTACAAGGGACAACATGGGCTAGAGTCAGGCTGGTCAGATGGAAAGCCGAGGTTGAAAGCCCCACCCTCGCTAGAGGCCTTGGGCAGGCCTCTCCCCTCTGCTCCAGTCGCCCCACTGAAGTGGGAGTGGGATTCTGGTCTCACTCACCCATCTGGGGGGCGCTGGGCCCGGCGAGGAGCAGGGGTCATGATGGCGAGGCAGTGACTCAGAGGGGAGGCTTCCTGCAGGGTGAGGACACTCACCCCAACCCTCCCGGCCAGCATCAGCGGCTGACTTCGAGTCCCCTTCCCTTGGGGTCTGGAACCCAGTGCCTCTCTCCAGGCCACCCCCACGTTCCTGGGTAGTGGGTGGCGGACCCAGAAGGCCCCACCTTCTTGATGTCCTTGTTGTTCATGGGGTCATCGGTCATCTTGTGGAAAAGCAGCTCGATGATCTCCTTGAGCTCGTAGTTGTAACCCTTCCGCTTGCAGACGATGACCACCTTGTCAAACAGGAACAAGTACCTGGGCCAGGCAGCGCAGCGGGGCGTCAGCACCCCGGCACTGTGTGCTCTGCTCCGAGGAGGCAGCAGGAGCTGAGCCTGAGGCTCTGGCACGCGGCTCCCTCTCCAGGCGAGCCCTGCCCTCACCTGGCTCACCAGGCTAACGCTGAGCCTCGGTCAGGTCTCGGCTGTTCCCACACTGCTTCTCCAGGAAGCTTTCCTTGGCTCCCTACCCTTGTGACTGAGGCTGAGCCACGAGCCCTTCAAGGGGCTGCTGCACCTCCCCCACGTGGGCCTCCCGTGCAGCACTGAGCCCTGACGGCCACTCCCAGTTGGTTCCGCACTGGACTGGGAGCCTCAAGAGGGCGGGACCCAGATCTGCTGTGACCCCTGCCCCAGCGCACAGTAGGTGCACAAGGAGGGCCCTGGACAAGCCTGGGCCACCGTGGGCCTGGACACTCTCTGGCAGTCATTTGGCAAAGAGCTCATCCAGCCACTCTAGGCCTGTCTTGGGTCCCCGGAGGCGGAGCATTGGCAGTGGGAGGCCTGGCCCTCACCGACGGCTGCCCCAGCCCAGCTTGGTGCCCGCCACAGGCACAAAAGCCCCACTGCCGTGGCGCCCGCTCGCTGACGAGAAGGAAGGAAGCAATTAAAACTGAACAACACCAAGCCACCACCAGGCAGCTCTTTCCACAGGAAGGCCGGGCTTCCAGAGCCACTTAGGAGCGGCTCCCTGGCAGGGAGAGCCAGACCCTGGCGGGATGCCACCCAGCCCACAGCACGCGCCCCACTCACCTGTCCTGCTTGGTGTGGTTGACTATGGACCGGACTTTCAGTTCCCCGTCAATCTTTGGTCTTCCAAATTCCTCCAGTTTCACTTGCTGGGAAGAAGGAGAGGGGCCGTCAGCCGGGGCTGGAACAGGCCCAGTTCTCCTGACCACACGGACAGGGCAGACTGTCGCGCACCGAAGCGAGCTCCCCACAGGCAGCAGAGGCGGGACAAAGGGAAACAGCCCCCATGGCTCCCAGCTGGTGCTCAGGATGGACGAGGGAGGGTGCAGAAAACTGGGAAGGGACGGGGCCTGGCAGCTTCTGTCCTTTCCCTGGCCAGCCTCGCCAAGGGGCTCCCTTCAGCTCTGGAGACAAAGGGCGATTGACGGCGCCGGTTCTGTTCACAGGCTGCCACTGTGTGGAGCCCCAAGCGGGACCCGGTCGGCAAAGCCAGACGCCCAAGCCCGAGAACCCACGTTCGGGAGAAAACAAACAGCGCCTATCTACTGCAGGGCGGGTGGGGCCGGGGTCCTGCCGAGGGTGAGGCTTTGACTCAGACCCCTGTGTGGTTCGCTGAGGTTTCATTTTCGTTGTCTGTCTGGTTTTGTCTCTGACTCTTTTGGTTCAGAGAGAGTTTCTCTTGACATGTTCCCTGCGTGGCTTTCAAAGTGTCCATGCAGACAGGAAAAGGTGGAGGAAAATGCTTTGAGACGTGAACAGGGCCCTGCCTGGGAGGTGCTCGAGGCACGGGCTCAGCGTTTCCTTCCAAGGTCTCAGCCCCAGAGGCTGCAAGGACAGCTTTGGTGCCACGTAGCCTCAGTCAACTTACTCCAGGCCTCCGATCTCAGCTCTCGCCACCTTCCCTGTGGTGATGGGATTCGAAGCCAGGACCGGGTACAGGGACTGGCTCATGAGGACGCTCGGCGCCTGCTGGCCATAGCGCCTGCTGGCCATGCTGTTTGATTCTTGTTGTTGTCGACGTTTTTGAGACAGTCCCACTCCGTCACCCAGGCTGGAGTGCAGTGGCGCAATCATGGCTCACTGCAACCTCTGCCTCCCGGGTTCCAGAGATTCTCCTGCCTCAGCCTCCCGAGTAGCTGGGATTACAGGCACCCGCCACCACGCCTGGCTAATTTTTGTACTTTTAGTAGAGACAGGGTTTTACCACGTTGGCTAGGCTGGTCTCAAACTCCTGACCTCAAGTGATGCACCCACCACAGCCTCCAAGAGTGCTGGGATTATAGGCATGAGCCACCGTGCCTGGCTTGTTCTTGTTGTTTAATGAACAAGTATTGCTCCTATGTAAAAACTTAAAAAACAAAACAAAATGAACTTTTCTCCTCACGTCCTGCTCACTGTACGCATTTGCAAATGCCTCGCGCAGGAGCTCACGGCAGCATGGACCCACCAGGTGCTGATGGCATGGGGTGTGGCCGTCCTTGGCCTCCTCTGCACCCACACACTTTATTTATTTTTTCTTTATTTTTTTTCTCTTTTTTGAGACGGAGTCTCACTCTGTCTCCCAGGCTGTAGTGCAGTGGCCGGATCTCGGCTCACTGCAAGCTCTGCCTCCCAGGTTCAGGCCATTCTCCTGCCTCAGCCTCCCGAGTAGCTGGGACTACAGGCGCCCACCACCTCTCCTGGCTAGTTTTTTTTTGTAACTTTAATTTATTTCTAAAATGAAAGATGAAGGGGGCAGTATCATAATGCCCTTCAGAAGCTTCTTTTTTTCTCTTTCATTGCCAATGTATCGCAGGTGCTTTTTTGTGCCCCACGTTTGCCGAGGGCATTCTCTTCGTGCTGCTGGCACCGGGTGGGTGTGGCCTGGGCATCAGGGACCTTCCCCTGCCGGCTTCATGCGAGTGAAATCACCAGGGTGAAATGTTTGTGATTCACAACCAGGAGGTAATACTGCCACCCAAAGGACCTTCTGGCAATGTCCAGAGGCATATTTGGTTGGCATCAGTTGAGGGGGTGGGGGTGCTACTGGCATCTGGTGGGTGGCAGCCAGGTACACGACTCCACATCCCGTAATGCACGGGGCAGCTCCCACAACCAAGAATGATCCGGCCCCAAACGCCAGCAATGCTGAGGCGGAGAATCCCAGGTTAGAAACGGCAGATCCTCGGGAAGTCTGCTCCAGTCAGCACAGACCAGGGAATGTGCTTCCCAGGGTGGTGCATCCCCTCTCCCCAGACAGGACGAGGTGACTGACTCAGCAGCCCAAGCCTGGTCTCTGCAGGGCCAGGTTCTGGGGAGAGTCCCGGGAGGTGGTACCCCTGCCTGATGGAGTCCGAGGAGCAGAGGCGACTGCCGGCCCCACCAAGCCTGGGCCCAAACCCTGTCCATTGCCCCTGGAGGGGAGGGTCAAGGTGAGGGTGGGCCAGGGGTCCAGGGACCAGGGGGCGTCTCCTGCCCCTGGGAGCCACAGTTCTCCTCTTGGACTTGAAGGGATCTTCTGTCTAGGCTGCGGGGGAGAAAGGGGGCTGGGCAATGAATACAGTCCCTCCCCCACCCCCTCCCCATCCCCTCCCCTGCCCCCTAAGCACAGGCCGTCTTCAGTGCACAGGGCACTTGGGTTGGCTGTGGTGGGCAAGGGAGCGTGGATGCTAGGGTGGTGATCTGAGATCAAACTCAGAAGCTGCCGGACACCACCCTCTCAACAGGCAGCTGTGGTGTGGCTGCCCGTGGAGCTCACTCAATACTGCGGCTGTGAACGTGACTTTATAGGCACCGTCCTCATCAACCTTCCCTAGCCTGAAGAGTCAGACCCACTCACCAAGTTTTCTATAGAACTCTGAAATTCGCTGATTTTCCTCAAGGTCTCCTTGTCCCGTTTAACTTCATTGATGTACATCGCTAAGTCCTTGAAAACAAGAGGCAGAGGGTGAGCGGGCTGTGCTGGTTGGGAGGTGTGTGTGTGAGAGTAGTGTGTGTGTGTGTGCGCGCGCACGTGTGTGAGAGCAAGCTGTGCGGGGTGGGTGAGGTGTGTGTGACTATGTGTGAGAGCAAGCTGTACTGGGTGGGGTGTGTGTGTGTGTGATTGTGTGAGTGAGCTGTGCTGGGTGGGGGGTGTGTGTGACTGTGTGTAAGGGTGTATATGTGTGAGCAAGCTGTGATGGAGGGGTGTGCATGTGTGTGTGTGTGTGAGTGGGCTGTGCTGTGGTGTGTATGTGAGTGATTGTGTGAGAGCATGTGTGTGTGAGTGGATTGCACTGGGTGGGGTGTGTGTGTGTGAGTGGGTTGTGCTGCGTGGGGTGTGTGTGATTGTGTGTGTGTGAGCTGTGCTGGGTGGGGTGTGTGTGTGTGTGAGCATGTGTGAGTTTGTGTGTGTGGGCTGTGCTGTGGTATGTGTGTGAGTGATTGTGTGAGAGCATGTCTGTGTGAGCGGACTGTACTGGGTGGGGTGTGTGTGAGCAGGTTGTGCTGGGTGGTGTGTGACTGTGTGTGTGTGTGTGTGTGTGTGTGTATGTGAGCAGGTTGTGCTGGGTGGGGTGTGTCTGATTGTGTGTGTGAGCAAGCAGTGCTGTGCAGGGTGTGTGTGAGCGTGAGTGTGCACACATGCACACACATGCAGGAGCTCAACCCCCAAGGACCTCCCCCCACCCAGCATCCAGGCGCTGGGCGTTTCTGGACCTCCTTCCTCCATCCTGCCGGGGAGGCTGCCCTCGAGACAGGACGGCTGAAAAGCATCACCTCCACATGACAGATGAGGAAACTGAGGCAGGGAAGGGAACACACTGACCGAGAGCCACACCTCGTTGGTGACAATGCCAAGAGCCCCAAACTCCTGGCTGGTGCTGCTTCTTTCTACCCCATCGTGTGGCCCCTCTTAAACATCCTAACAGAGGGAAGCAGCCCTGTGTGTCGGAGCCACATCAGACCACAGAAGAGCCACCTAGACTTGGGCTAACCTAGGTCCCCGTTCTTGGGACGCTTCCCCCTCCCCAGCCTCTCCAAGCCACGGCCTCCCCTTGGAGCCTGGACAGAATGAGGGGTCAGGAAGTCCCTCTCTCCATGGGTCTGGCCATCCCCAAACCAGCGTCCGTCTGCCGTGCTGCAATCCCCGCGTTGGCCACCAGGGAGCAGTGCCCACTTGAGTCCAGACACAAAACGCAGTATCTGGACCTGGCCCGCTTGGGAACCCAAGGGAGCCGGCCACGTGGGCGGTCCTGGCCCTGCCCACCCAGAGCAGCGGGTGGAATTCCCCAAAATGCAAGTGACCAGGCAGAGCCAGAGCCAGAGCCAGGTCGTCAGCAGGTTCCCATCCCTTCCGCCCTTCCTCGTTCCTAGAAGACTTCACAGTCAGCCCCCCACCCACCCCACAGCGAGGAGCTTCCTGGGGAGGTTGCAGCACACTGTCTGAAAGGGGTGTTTTGTTTTCTTGTCCACTTGCCTTTAAAATGAGGAATAAATTCCCAGAGACAAGGACCCCAGTGGCGAGTCTAGAGCTCAGAACCCCCGCCCTGCCACCGCCAACCCCAACAGCAGAAACATTATAACTCTGACTACCGTGGCCCCTGTGTGCACCTGGCCCAATGCCTGGCACGAAATAGGAACAGATGGAAGTTGCCCGAATGAATGAGCAGGTGAGGGAAATGTCTGTACTTTGATACAGAGGCAGGATTGCAGTCAGCTCATGGAGCTCAGACCTAAAACCGCAATTCCCCTGGAGACAAACCTCAGGGCCACAGAGGCACGGCGGCCGACTCTCAAAGACACTGCCTTACAAGGAGTGAGCTCTCAGTCCCGAGGGGAAATCAAGCCCAGGTACGGTGATGACTCCCAGAGTGGCTGCATGAATGACTTCCTAGATAAACTGGAAATCGATCCAAAGACTTCTAAAATCCCCCCCAGCCCTGAAGTCTCATGATGAGGTTCGGTGGCTCTCAGAAAGGCAGACGCACACCTGCAAGTCACAGAGTACTTTGTGCAGCACCATGAGCTACACTCCTGGGAAACTGTCCCATCGAGGGGCTCAGAGCCACCCGCCAGCCAGACACCGAGTGCTGAGAGTATGAAATGCAAGACCACACTCAGGGCCCGGGTGCACGGCCCACTGCACCTGCTGTCACTGTCTCAGAGGCCCCGACGACACATCTGCGCTGGCTCACACACCGTGGCTCACAGCAGACAGGCCAGAGCAGCTGTTGGAGAGGGGGCGGCTTGCGGGCAGCAGAGCTGACACCAAGAAAGTTTTGCCAGCCCGTCACGGCAGGAAGCTTTCCTGGAGCACTCCTCAGGGTGCTCGCTGCCCAGTGGAGCCGAGCGCCACAGGAGCTGAAGGTCTCTGGGACCACCTCCCGTGCCCACACATGAGTGCCCACAGGATTGGGAATCAATTTCTCCCAGAGCACAAGCCCTGCTCAGAGAACCTCCTAGCACCGGCGGCCAAGCACTGGTCTCCACTCCCATCCCGGCCCAACAGCAGCTATAAATGGAGACAGATTACAGATCCGCCCCCGCCCAGGGGGAGCTCCTTAAATGAGGTACCTTGGAAAGGAAACGGGGCCCACAGCCCCAGGGGCTGCCCAGAGGGCAGGCGCCAGGTATCAGAGGGCAGGACTGCAGCCCTGAGGGGGGTTGGCAGAGGTGTCCCGTGCTCCCCACGAGGGAGATGCTGGGGGAGCCATCATCCCTCCATCCAGATCCGGCTGGAGGGGACCTACCCCATGCCGGGTGCCATGCCTGGCCTGGGGACACAGGTGACCGTGGCGGACACAGGCCTGGCTGGGAAGGGGCTGGCATGAACTGTGTCCAGAAGTAAGAGTGCCACCCACGGGGAAGCCAGTTCCCTGAGGATGGAACCCAGTCAGGGGCGATCCTCCCTGGAAAATGTCCTGTCCATGGCGAAGGCAGGATGAGCAGGACGCAGCCAAGTGACGACGAGGAGGGTGCACCTGAGACAACATGCGGACCCGGGGAAATGCAGGGCACGTGCAGGAGGCTGGGAGGGATCAAATCTGCCTGGAACTGTGGTAAACACAGCTGCAACACTGGGGGCAAGTATCCTGCAGGCCTGGAGTGCCAGAGTGAGGAGCCTATGCCTGCTTCATGGGCAGAGGGAGCCATGGAAGGTTTCGGAGCGAGGGAGTGACATGAGCTGAGCTCACTCGGACAAGGGGAGAAAGGGAGGCATGGCTGGCTTGGTGGGGGGTGGGGGTCCTTGAAACAGCCAGGAGTGAAGGAGCTCCCCAGGCAGGTAGCAGAGAGATGGCCCTGGGGTAGCATTTTAGAAGCAGAAGGCTCAGAGCTGGGAGTGAGAAGCACTGGGCCAGAAAGCCCAGAACGGAGGCGAGTGCCTGGGGGGAAAGGAGGGGGAGGGGAGGTTCAAGGGAGGTCTTGTAGGACACGTGAGGTTAGGACCTGGGACACCTGAGGGGGCACCTGACCTGCAGTGCCCTCCACCCGTCACCTCCACCTCCTGTGGGTCTCACCCCCTGCCCTGCCCCGCCCCAACTCCTGCTGTCCCAGGAAAATGTCTATAGTCACAATCGCGGCTTGTTAATGAGCCCAGTTCCAGTCCAAGACCACGCGGGCACGGTGTGCTAAGCCACGCGATGGCTTCTCCCCTGCCTCAGTTTACCCACTCACCTGCATAGCTTCCAGTGCTTCTTTGAGCTGCTGCCTCTCAGGCCGTTCCGCAGAATGGCTCAGAAGCTCCTGGAGCGGGGAGAAGAGTGTCATGTGTTACCACTTGGAGGTCCTGGCCTCTGCCCTGACCCCTACCTAGTGCAGGGGGTGAGCACAGAACAAAGTCCTCAGAGGAAATCCATCCCCCCACCTGCCAGCCCAGGCTGGGTTTGGCTGCCCACCACCAAAGGACAGAGAGTGACCCCTCCACAGGGGGACACCCCACTTCTTGGAAGGGCACTCCCAGATCTTGTGGATAAAGGAAGGGAGTGACCGTGAGAAGGGACATGAAGGCAGCAAAAAGCAAGGCACTGAGGCAGCAGTTCACGGGAAAAGGCCTCACAAGGTGGCTGGCAGGAACCACCGCCTTCCCTCCCAGGTCCTTCTTTCCTGAAGCCCTTCCATTTCCATTTCTGCTGTGGCCACCAGGAAGCTCAGAGATCAACCACAGTAGCATTCTCTTTTTTTTTTTTTTTTTTTGAGACGGAGTCTCACTCTGTCGCCCAGGCTGGAGTGCAGTGGCGCGATCTCAGCTCACTGTAAGCTCCGCCTCCCAGGTTTACGCCATTCTCCTGCCTCAGCCTCCTGAGTAGCTGGGACTACAGGCGCCTGCCACCTCGCCCGGCTAGTTTTTTGTATTTTTTTTTAGTAGAGACGGGGTTTCACCGTGTCAGCCAGGATGGTCTCTATCTCCTGACCTCGTGATCCGCCCGCCTCGGCCTCCCAAAGTGCTGGGATTACAGGCTTGAGCCACCGTGCCCAGCCCACAGTAGCTTTCTTATTCCTGGTGTGAGGACGCTTTTCTGTCTCCTTCAGTTTTCTGACCTCAGTAGTGACTTGAATCGTCTTCCTATGTATATTTACTGTGATAATCGTTCATCACACGCATTGAACAGTGAGAATGAGCTAAGCACGAACTGATTTGTTTATATTCAACTTAATCTGTCTGTGGGCTGCATCCCACACCCCCTGGAAGCTGCCGGCCCTCATCTGACTCCGGCAGTGATGACCCCACAGGCACCCGGGGCCCAGAGCCTCACCTTCAAGAGCAGGTGGTATTTGAGCACCCTCTGCATGGGGACCACCAGCAGGTCTTGTAGTTTAAATTTTCCATCCTGGACCTTCAGCGTGCACTCCTGGGAGGGTGACGGGGTGATGGGAGAGCCCTCCCTGAGGAAAGCCTGAATCTACCCATCTGTATCCCCACCCACAGAAAGGGGAGACCTAAGCCCAGAACTCGGGCCCAGACGTTTGGTTCTTCTCTAGCCAGGCTCCCAGAACCAGTCCATGCACCCGGTGTGTGCAGACGGATGGGCTTCACAACACGTGGGTGGGGGCGTGCCACCTCTCCCACCCTGCCGTGTCTGCACTGGCCAGGCCGGGACGCAGTGAGACATGTGCGATGCTACAGGAAACCTCCCCGGGCGCCTGCTGGGCCTGCCTAGATGTGGCTTTGACTCTTCCGCCAGGCCAGGTCCTTTGGAGAAGGGCAGCAGGGGCATCCCCCGTTGACCAGCCCCTCTCTGGTCTGGCCTCTGGGAGATGCAAGGTGGAGCGCCAGCTTGCACTGAGCTGTGGGGGCCACTCCCAGGAACCAGGGCGTTCCCCCATTCATTGTCTGGACTTGGGGGGCATCGGGCATCTCCACTGGGGGGCCACGCTGCCTCCACCACTGCTACAGCCAGAGGGCTCTACACCAGGCTCCACGCAGAAAACAGGGTGTACTGACCAGATGGAGCCTGGAAACTCCAGCTGGGAACATGAGGGGTTGGGAGGGGCTCACGTGAGAAACTAGATGTTGATAGAGACTCGCCCTGGGCCTGGGGTGAGGATGCATGAGGGGTGGGTGGCCCCACGGTTCCCAGCAAATGTTACCCGGGACTTCCTGGGGTCAGCAGAGGCCAGGGTCGGGGTCAGCCAGAGTCCCCAGTTGATAGAGACTCGCCCTGGGCCTGGGGTGAGGATGGACGAAGGGTGGGTGGTCCTACAGTTCCCAGCAAATGTTACCCCAGGTTCCCTGGGGTCAGCAGAGGCCAGGGTTGGGGTCAGCCAGAGCCCCCAGCTGAGTTAGATTCAGTCCCAAGGCCCTTTCTCCATGGGGAGTCTCGCTGTGTCCTGGCCTGGGATGGTGACCTCCACCCGACCCCATCCCCAACCCAACACAATGCAAAAAAGAAAAATCTACAAAAAACCATTACATCACCATCCCCGTCACCACCTTCCCAACAAACGGGCAAGAGAGAGGCTGGTACCTAATGAGCTCCGGCCTCCAAGCTGCAACCTCAGGGCCAGGGCCAGGGCCAACGCCTGGCAGGACTTACCTCGACTTTCTGCCTGAAGTCCTCCCGGCTGGCCAGGAGCTGGTTCAGAGTGTTCTGGGCGTGCTCCATGTGGCTGCAGTACTCCCCGTAGATCAGGAGCCTGGACAGTGCACACACACGCACACACACACAGGTTTAATGAGCGGCTCGGGGCTGCAGTGAGCCCGTCCATTTTTCCCAGCAGGCTGTAGGTGCGCAACCAACAGTCCCCTCCCCTGACAGCTCCCTGCGCGTGGACATATTCGACGGCCAGGAGGCTGCTTTACCCTTCCTGAAATGCTACCGGGCCGCAGGACCGCTGCCGGCATGCTGGGAGAGGGGGTGCCCTGCTCTTCCTGAGTCCCAGGTGGTTCTAGGTCAGGTCCCGGCTGGGGATGCAGGGTGGAGCTCTCAACCCCCCATCCCACCCCCGAAAAGGGCCAACACTGGAGGAAAGAGAAGCCCCTGGCATCCCCCGGGAAGGAAGACCCCAGGAGGGCTCAGACTCTTGCCCCTAGGCCCTGACCACCGAGGCCTGTGCTGGCTCAGGGCTCACCCTGGTGCTGTGCCAGGTGGGGAACCCCCAAGTGTCACCCTTGGTGCTTCTACATGGTGCCTGAATTCCACAAGCAGGGGACAACAGCCGTCAGTGATGGCCCCCTCCTCACCAGGGATGCAGGCAGTCATGTGGCCCCCGGACCTGGGAGGACCAGCAAAGTCCCAGGAGGATGCCCAGGAGGCCGGCCCTCGTGTCCTGCCCACCGCCTCCTCCTGGCCTCGGCATCGCTCTCTCCCGGCCACTCTGATTCCCACTTCAGTGCCTTGTGCTGGTCTCTTCAGCCACAGTACCTTCTCCCTTGCCCTGCACTGGGCCCGTTATCTCTACAAACTGGAACCCAGGGTTCCCGGCCTCTGGAGCCTCAGGGTCTCAGGTTACCAGCCTGAAATTTCATCTTGAAAACCCTGTCACCCCACCGACAGGGCAGTCCCGAAGAAGAAGAACCACGCCAGGTGACCATGTTGGTGACAACAAGGATGACAAGAGCCACCACTCGCCGAGGCAGCTGCTGCCAGGTGCTTTGCCGACAAGCCTGACGACCTTTTCTGCCCATTTGTAAAGATGGGTGTGATCAGCTCCATCCTTCAGGCAGGGCGACTGAGGCCTCCATGAACTTGCTAGGAGCTGACAGTCTGGCCTGCAAAGCTAGGCCGGACCCAGCGTCCTGGTGATGTGCTCTCTGGCAGGGCTGCGTCTGAGTGTCTGGAGGCTTCCCTGGCTCAGGAAGCCCAGTGCAGGCTCTCGGGACCAGGTCACCATAGCCTCTAGGCCATTTCTCTTTCCATCATGAGAGCTGCTTTGCTGTAGGGCACCCGGCCTGGGGCTCGGGGCAGGCAGCGGGGCCTGAAGCTTGGCTTTTGTGGAGGGCGGCCCTCGGGAAGAAGTGTCCTGATTGTGGCATCTTGATGGAGGGACAGGTTTCCATCCATGTGGCTCTGCCACGTGGGCCCTAGACAGGCCCCACTCCCTATGGGGTTTTGGACCACACAATGCTCACTTTCTTTCCAACTCTGGCGTTCTGGGCTCGTAAGAACACAACAGTGGCTGGGAACACACTTTCTGCCCAGGGAGCACATCCCGTTGCTGCTGGCTCAGGCACACGGACAGGCATCTTGACACACTTCCCACTCCCAACAAATGCTCAAGAGGCTGTCCTCACCGCAGCCAGGGGCGACAGAGGCCCTGACACCCTCCGAGCACTGCACGTGGGGCCCAGTGGCTGGTACCTCCTCAGGCCGCCCGAGAATCCTCCCTCTCAAGCCTGCAGGGACACTTCTGGTATGCGAGGCTGACGGTCCACCACTCTGATAAAGGACCTGAATCTGCTTGAAGCTCACCTGGCCCAGCCACAGTCAAGCAAAGCACCCGTGGCCGGTCCCACAGGACCCACATGTGGGGTCTGTACGGGTGTGTCCCGTGTCCACAGATCTGGGAGGTCTGCACGGAAGCATCACCATCATTGCAAAGGGCCTGCCTCCTGCCTGGTGCCGGGGCCGTGTGTTGACCGGGAGCCCCTTTAAATGGGAACCTGCCCCCTAGTTTCCACCTAAATGAGTCTGTTATTACACTGATGATCATTTTCATATAAAAGTTGGTGAAAACCTATCATCTCCGGAAGCAATCAAGAAAAAGGTTTTTCCCCTTTAAAAAAAAAATGAACAAAAGCTTCAGAAGCCCCCGGTAGAGTAGGAGAAGGGAGAAGGAACAGAGGGACATTTAAGAGACCACCAGGCAGCCTGAAAAGTGAGCAGACAAGACATTGAGCCCTAGCGGCTGCCTGCACCTGCCCCGCTCCAGATTGGTGTTTTCTCCACTCTAAGAGAACGATCAGAGCCAGGCGCAGAAGACACGCCACACACAATGGGCATCACTTGGTGCCAGGACCTGGGCTGGAAGCTCTGGGACTGTGACTGTCGCCGTTCTACTCATGGGGACACTGAGGCTCTGAGAGGCTGCACTCCTGCCTCCTGGCTGTGCCTCCCATCTGATGATGACACCAGCCCACAAGCACGGCAGGAGGTCCAGGGAGACCCGGAACCCTAAGGCCCCCCAGCCCACCCCTGTGGCCCCTTTGAAAAGTGCCCCTGACCTGGCCTAAGGACTCCAGGTGGGGAAACCAGGGCAGGTGATGAACCTTGAGGCTTTCAGAGCTTCCCAAGACTGCCTAGAGGTGGGAGGGGGAGTCTGGGCTGGGGAGGCAGAAAGCCAGAGCCCCCAGTGAGGGGTCCTCCCTGCATGGAGCAGTGTCTGCTGCTGCTGGGGCTGGGGCCACGCTCGGGCAGGAGGGATCACGTGACACCACACTGCCTGACTTCCCACCAGGCATGGGCTCAGCTGGAAGCTCTGGGACTCTGACTGTTGCCATTCTACCCATGGGGACATTGAGGCTCAGAGAGGCCTGTGCTGAGAAGGGAAGCACCCCAGCAGTCACCAACCCCAAAGCCCAAGTGCTTGGGCTGCAGTGCCCTGCCTGCTGGCTGTGCACCACCGCAGACTCGGCTTCAAGCATTTCAGGTGAGCTGGGCGCAGTGACAGCCCCAGCCCCTCTCCATCGAGGGAAGTCTTCATGTGGGTGGAAAAATCACCCAACTGAAGCCCAGTGGATAACATGCCTGGTACCAGCAGCTCTAGCGTGGCCGAACCAGCCTTGTGAGCTCCCCGTTTCAATTTCACACCAGGTCACCTGGGCCCGAGGTTTAGGCGGACGAGGGGCCGGGGTGCGGATCTCAGCCTTACTCTCCTTACACCATGCCCCACTGGGAACGCCCCCACCAGCCACAACACCACTGAGCCGGCAGCCTTCTCCATCTGGCAAACTTCTACTCATCCGTCAAAACCCTCCCCTATCATTGCCCCTTCTGTGCCACCTTCTTCACCTCAACCCCTGCCCCAGCAGGGCCAGAGGGAAAAGCAAAGAGATAGGTCAAAGGGCAGCAGGTAGAGGGCTGTCCAAAGTCAGTGGGAGCCCAAAGAGGAGGCTTCCCCGGGTGATCCCCGCCCCCCAGCTCTGAGCTCCTGCAGTGGGTCTCACTCCTCCCCATGTCCCAGCACCCAGCCCGGAGCCTGCCTGCACC
Source organism: Theropithecus gelada (assembly GCF_003255815.1). Classification (NCBI taxonomy): domain Eukaryota; kingdom Metazoa; phylum Chordata; class Mammalia; order Primates; family Cercopithecidae; genus Theropithecus; species Theropithecus gelada. Next base: position 4,571,349 of record NC_037683.1, on the reverse strand, counting down.
AGGCACTCACACATGGCTGTGAGTGGCCACAGCCACAAGCCTGGATACAGGTCCTTCTATCCATTTGATAAAAGGATGCAGGGGGTGGGGGTGGGGGGAACGGCAGACACTTGCAGCAAACAGAAGGAGAACTACTCCTGGGGAAAGACACACAGACCTCCATGAAGAACCCGAAAGGGCCCTGGCCATGGGAAGTGCTTCACACCTGGGCTCACTGCATCCTCACAGAACCACTTTCAGGACAGGGGCCCTGAGGCTCAGAGAGGTGACATGACTTCTGAGGTTGCCCAGCAAGAACAGATTCCAAAGCGAATGCACGTGGCTCCCAACCCTGGCCCTTAGGGCCCCAGGGTGAGGCCTCTGCAGAGAGACACTCTCTCCGTTGAATCCAGAAGGGCACTCAAGGGGCCCGTGCCCTCTCTCACCCGACCCAGGTGCACAGCAGATGCCAGCACCTGCACATCCCCAGCCCCACTGACCACAGGCAGCTGGCAATGGAGAGGGCCTCGGACCAGAACTCGACTGCAGTGGGTCCACCAGAGCCTCACACTGTGACCTTATTTGGTCACGATACAGATGCAATCAAAGTAAGGACGGATGAGGCCATGCTGAAGGAAGGTGGCCCTAAATCCAACGACAGTGGCCTCAGAGAACGACACAGAGACGTGGGGAGGCCACGTGAAGACGAGGACAGAGAATGAAGCAGCCACAGCCAGGAACGCCCGGGCCCCCAGCAGCTGCAGGACATAGGAAGGATCCCCCTGGAGCCTCTGTAGGATGTATGACCCGGGCATATCTGGACTTCGGCTCAGTGAGATTAATTTAGGATTCTGGCCTCCAGAATGGAGTCATCTCTGTTGTTTCAAGCCACCATATTTGCGGTCATTGTTACAGCCAAACCAGGTCACTCACATAGATGCCTTCACCCTCCGTCCACACCACCAGGTCACTCACATGGACGCCTTCACCCTCCGTCCACACCACCAGGTCACTCACAAGGATGCCTTCACCCTCCGTCCACACCACAGGATTCTGAACACCTGCCACATGCCAGGCAGCATGGGCCACAGAGTCCCCAGGGGGCACAGTTCGACTTTTCCCCGAAAAATAGAGAGAAAATGACGGTGACTCCAAGCCTCTTGGAGGAAGTCAGCTAAGGAGGCAAACGTTTACAGGCCTTAATTCTAACCAGTTTTACTACTATTAAGAAAAAGGAGCCGAAACTTGGAAATAAGGCAGCACACAGGGGCACACGTGCACACACACACACGTGTACACGTACACACACACAAGCACACACACGCACACACAGGATTTCGTGGACTCCTGGTCTGGCTGGAGCACCTCTCGGGGGCAGCCTCCTCTGGCTCTGGCTGACTCCTCTCCTGAAGAAAGTTGTTCAGGCACAAATGATTTCTGTCCTGCCAGAGGACATGGCCCCAAAGGTCCCAGTGTGGTCACCTTGCAAGGCACAGCCCACCGTGTCCAGTGTCCTGCCCTAGCTCCCCTCTCTGCCGACAAGCTGTGTGAGTTGACAGACGCGTGGCCTCGTTCGTGAGTTGACAGACCCGTGGCCACAGCTCCGTGGGTATTTGTGTGAGGATTATGGTTTTTAACTTTCTCAGTACGTTAAGCTCTGACCCCACTACACAGCGCACAAATGCCTCCTCCAGAGACCCCTGTCCTCTGCCCATTTTCCTCACGGTGTCACCTCTGCCTCTAGTCCACAAAGCTCCAACCTCTCAAGATGCCCAGGGACAGGCCAGCGCGGGTTGAGGGCCGCAGGCCATGGGCTCAGGCACGGACCAAGGATGCAGGAACAAGCGGGTCCACGGCTGAGCTGCCAGCTCTGGCCTCCGTTTCCCCATCTGGGAAGTGGGGGTTAGACAGAGCGGGAGCTAAGGCTTCTTGACTTCAGAGGTTCCCAAAGGCAGCCCTGCCAGAGGAGGTGGCCAAGCCAACCCCAACTGGGGGTTTTGAGGTGGACCGCGGCCAGGGACTCTCCCTGCAGGCAGTACCCCGGAACCACCCAGCCTTGGACTTTGGGTAGGAACCATCCACAGCGCAGCCTCACTCGTTCTACGATTCCGAGCGAAGTCTCGGTGCACCAAAGCGCTCGCCTGTCTTGGATCCTTCATCTCCAAACACACAGGGAAATCCCACGCCGCCCCAGGGGAGGAGGGCATGGCCTTCATCTTGTTCTGTTCTGTGTTCCTCCCAAAAGTGCTTGTGCAAAGCTCCACAGAGAGCTCCTCTTGAAAGCCAGTCCGTGGCCTTCCTGCGGGGCTGCCAGCTCCCTGAGGCCGTTCCCTTTGTAGCTCTCCTGCCTCCACGTCCCCGTATGCCCCCACTCCCCCAGCATGACTCACCGCCTCACTCAAAGAAGCCACCAGGGGCTGGACTCCAGGCCCAGCCTGGCCAGCCCCAGCCACAGAGAAAAAACCACATAGCTCTGTCTTACATCCAGAGCTGCAGAATGCAAGCTCCTTCCCAAGGCCCAGTGTCCCTCTGGGTGGGCGATGCCCCTTTTTAGGCCTACAGGGAAAGGCTAAGAGGAGCTCCTGCCTTGTCTGAGGACCAAGGCTACATTCATAAAGGTATAACGTCAAAAAGAGGGAGGTGACTGTCCCCTGCCACTCAGTGCTGGTCACACCACACCGGGACGCTACTCCACCCTTCACCCCTGATAAGCTGCCAGACCCTGTCACAAAGCCCCTCAGCAGCTTCCTCGTGCCCTCGCTTTAAAAAAGACACATTCTAAATCCTTGCCTTGGCCTGGAAGCCCCTGCAGGACCCTCCAGTCCTTCCCTGGAGAGCTACCCCTTTCCTACTGGGCTCCTGCCTCTCACCTTCCCCCAAGCTTCTGCCCCCCTACCCGCCTCGCCCCACCCCTGCAGGACTGTGCTCAAGGGGACCCGTCCTTGGCTGCGCAGCCCTCACGGGTCTCCTGGGTTCTCCAGCAACGCCACAGCGCCCCCGAGCCCCTCTGTCTTGTCTTGGTTCTCATCCCTCCCAGCCAGTGAGAGGCCAGTAGCTCTGTTCACTGCGTATCCTCGGTCCAGAGCTCAGCAGCCGTACACAGCAGGCACTCTATAAAAGCTTCAGGACTCATCCAACAAGCGAGAACCAGGACCTTGGGGCCGACTCCACAGTGAGAGGAACGGGGCAGAAAAGCTGGATGCTGGGATGGAACCACGATGACTTGGTGATGAGCTTTGATGAAACGCTGCCAGCCCCTTCCCCAAACAGACCCTGACTGACGGGTCTGGCCACGGAGCCGCCTGTCCACAGAGCTCTCGGGCCGGGCCTGTGACTGGATGCGCTGCCCACACTGCAGTGGCACTCCAAGGCAGAGATGCCCGCTGTTCCTGGGCGGGAACCACGCATGCAAGGTCCTGCTGGTGGGACGGGGCCAGGGGTGTCACAGGGCAGCCTGACTGCGAAGGGAGGCTCCTGGGAGAGGGCAGGCTATCCACCCTGTCACTCCACCTCACAGCCAGCCATTCCTGCTCCGGCGCTTCAGCCTTGAATGGGCCTCGAAGTAAACCACGCTTCATCCGTGGCTCCCTCCCTTCCTGGCTGAGGGACAGCACGAACAAGGCACTGAGAAGGTCCGCTGTACCCCACACCTGGGACACTGGGCCGACAGCCAGTGCGACCCACCAGCCGGGCATATCGGCTCACCCGCAGATGAAGGGAACACCTTGCTGGGGCAGGTGAGGGAGCTGTCCTCCCCCGACCCCTGCCCACTCTTACCCCTCCGGGGCTGGCCAGTGTGCTCACACCTGCTGGGCCTCGTCAGCTCTCCTGGTCACCTCTGCCACCTGACCACAAGCACTGCCTGCTCCATTGCGTCTCCGGGAAGCCCCGAAGCCATGGCCCCTGGAGAGCAGGCTCTGGGACCCTCCTCACTGGGGAGGGGGGAGCGCCTTTCCTGGAGCTACGGAGCACACGGGGAAGCACCTGCAGGGTTTCCCAGGCAACGCGCCTGAGAATGCAGCCCTGGGCCTGTCCCCGGCTGCCTGGACAGGGAGGGGTGTGAGCTGTGCTGATGGCCACCTGGCGACAACGCAGGGGACCCTCCTAGAGATGAGGGAGAGATGGACCTGGGCACCCAATGCCTGGCCCAGGGCCGTGTGGTCAGATGCGCCTTTGGGGTCTTCTACAACTCCCCAGGCCCCACAGCAGACCCTTCCAAGAGTGGACCCCGGACATGGTATTTGTAACAACCTCCCCAGAGGCTCCAGTGAGCGGCCAAGTTCAGGAAGCATTAGCATAGACCCCTTCGGGCACCTCCAAAGGATCTCCAAGGCACAGAGAACTTGGCACCGTCCCCTGATGGGGTTCTCTCGAGACTTCCATGGCTGGAAACACCATCTCCCCAGCCTCCGACAGCCTGGGCATCGTCTAACCCCCAGAAATGCCACCTCCCCGCCTCCGACAGCCTGGGCATCGTCTAACCCCCAGAAACGCCACCTCCCCGGCCTCCGACAGCCTGGGCATCAGCTAAGCCCCAGAAACGCCAGCTCCCAGGCCTCCGACAGCCTGGGCATCGGCTAAGCCCCAGAAACGCCAAGCCCCAGAAACGCCACCTCCCTAGCCTCCGACAGCCTGGGCATCGGCTAAGCCCCAGAAACGCCACCTCCCCAGCCTCCGACAGCCTGGGCATCAGTTAAGCTTCACGTGCCACCTCCCCGGCCTCCGATAGCCTGGGCATCGGCTAGGCTTCACGTGCCACCTCCTTTCATCCTTGTCCGCATCCTAACTTTAAAGAACCAGCCACAAAGGCACAGAAGGGAGAAGCAGGGGCCCAAGATCTCCACTGGGACAGCCAAGCCACTCGGATGGCGACCCCTCACAGCTAGTTAGAAACGTCCAGAATCCCGATCCTGCCCCTGCCGAGCTCCCACAGGATAGTAGGCTCTACATCCTCTCCATCAACCAGGCTGTGACTCGGGGTGGGCGGTATCCTCAACAAGGGAGGACAGGGTCCAGAGCTCCCACAGGACAGGAGCCTGGCTCTGCATCCTCTCCATCAACCAGGCTACGGCTCAGGCTGGCTCTGCACCCTCTCCATCAACCAGGCTGCGGCTCGGGGTGGGTGGCATTCTCAACAAGGGAGGACGGTGTCCAGAGGGGGCAGCCCCTGTCTCAGGACACCCCAAAAACTCTCCCGCAGACAGGGAGGGGCCAAGGAGCCCCAGAGAGGGCCAGCAGCCACTCACCTTTCCTTGAAATCGAGAAAGACCTTGGCCAGCGTGCTGCCCCCCACCATCATGGACACGTCGATGGCCCTCAGGAAGCTGTGATGCACCTTGATCAGGTCCTGGGTTGAAAAAGAGCCGTGAGTGCCTGGCCAGGCCCACCCAAGGCTAGACGGGAGCGCCACCCTTAAGGCACCCCTATGGTTCTGTGGTTCCTGTTAAGGGGGTGAGGGGCCCGGGTGCTGGGCCTGCACCCCACATATCTGTGCAGGCCAGGGTGTGATTCCAGTAGAAGATTCTATGGCAATGGCGCACAGAAGAGCCAGTGCGTGTGGAAGGGAAGCCGCCTCAGCCCGCATCAGCCCATCTGATACACAGCGGCCGACTCAGGGCAGGCTCTGCAGACAGAGTGGGGCGGCACAGCGCAGTACCCCTGTGCCCAGGCTCCACCCCAGGACCCCCATCCCCACCCCAGGCCTCTTTCTGTCTGTGGTCCTCCATCCGGACCACAGCTCAAGGCCAGATGAACTCTGGGTCAGAGGCACAGACTACAGGAAGCTCTGGGGTCCAAGCCAGCCTCATCCAGGGCAGAGTGACCAGAGCCCACCCTTGCAGCTAATGAGATGCCCAGGGAGGCAGGACACAGCCACCGCATGGGCTGCTGGCACCTGTGGCCACCAGGCCAGGAGGAAGGGCCAGGAGCAGCGTGTCCCCGGAGGAAGCCCACCCACGCGTGGCCGCCGGAGCCTGGTGCCAGCGCCCTGCTCTGCTAACCACGTCAGGGTGACTCTGCATGGGGAACTGCCTTTCTATGACTGCGTTCAGACACCCACAGGGCGGGCGAGGGGGTCTGCTCAAAGGGGTGGAGGGGACACGTTTCTCTCTGGCCGCTGACAAAAACGTCATTTACATTCTCAGGGTCATCCGTGCCTCCAGCCATGCACGTCAGTGCTGCCCTCACCCGCAGACAAGGGGAGCTCAGAAACCTGCTACCCTGGCTCCTAAATCCAAAGACCGTGGAGAAAGGGGTGGGGGCTCCTCCTTCCGGCCAGCACGAGCCACAGCGGAGCTGCAGGGGTGCAGCTCTCCAAGGCCCTGGGGGACAGCAGCACATGTGTGGCCAGTGCCGAGTTAGAGCCCAGAGCCCGGCATGAGCGAGGGGGGCCAGGACCCTTACCTCCAGGTTAATGAAGACAGCCGCCATGTCCGCCGGGCTCAGCACCAGCCGCAGAGGGCTCATGTAGTTCTGGAAGAGAGAAGTCCACCACTGCCACCCCTGCTGCCGTCACCCACCCTCTCAAGGTCACAGCTGCTGGGGAGGGTCCCTGGGGCAGCTCCAAGGCAGGCACACTGGGGTGCTCCATGCTTACTGGGGTACACCTGTGTTCTGGCCACATCGGGCTCCATTCTCTGGGGGTGAGTTCAGGGCAGGGAGGTGTGTGGGGGTAAAGATTCTAATGCTCCCAGCATGACGGGGGCAGAGTCCTGTGATGGCCACTCATACACAGGGTGGATGTGGGCACTATGGCTGCCCTGAGGTGGGCGTTGGGGTTGTGGCTTGCGGTGAGGGGCTGAGACCCAGGAGGCAGGGCCATCACCCACGGGGACTCTCTGGATGGACAGGGCCGTGGTCCCCACCCAGCACTCAAACGCTGAGCTTGTGCTCCTGAGCACGACCCCAAAACTGTCATCAAAAGGGACGCTCTCCATCTGAAGAAGTGCCGGTGGGGGTGCAGGCTGTGGGCCAGAGTCCTCCAGTCCCAGCCTCAGGCGGGATGTGAAGTGAAAACAAGGACGTGTGAGGCTGCCGACCCTGCTCTGGAGGCCCGGGGAGGCCCTGCCACCCTCTCCTCTCCTGCTCCCCGAGTGGCTCCTGGTCAGGGTGGCCAGCAGCTCTGCAGGCATCCTCTGGGCCCAGCTGCAGGACCACTCCTTGGCCACCCCGTGACGCAGAGAGCATCGTCCAAGCAAACACACCCAGGTGGCAGCCCCAGGCAGGGTGGAGACAGACCCCAAGAGCCCTCCTGCTTTCTGAGGCAGCACTCAGCCGTGGAGGGACACAGAGGCCGGCAGGACCCCAGCAGAGGCCGACCTCAGAGCCAGGATTCTCGGAAGGGGCGGGACTCTGCCAGGGCACGAGCAGGGCTTCAAGGGAGCAGGAAGGACCTGGGAGAGGATGTACAGATGTGTGTGCAGAAAGGCCGCTGGCCGAGGACCAGAGGGTGGGGTAGCAGGAGGGGGCCCAGACGGAGCAAGGCCAGCCTGGGTCCAAGGGGGCAGAGCAGGTCTCCTGGCTGGAGGCACCACGGCCACCCTGGACTCCACACCACAACCGGAGGATAGAAAAGAGACTCCAGCTTAAAACAAGGTTGGTTTTTCTCCCCAGTAAACACTAGCAGTTGGCAATGAAGACTCAGAAGTGCCGGGGAAATGTCCCAGAGCCAGGCTGATCAGGTGCCTACAGGAGGCCCGAGTCGGGTAGGGCAGGTGAAGGCCCATCCTCAGCCCTCTAGGAGCTCAGCAGGCCAGCGGGAGAGGACTCAGATGCACCAGAGTGGAACAGCTGGGCAAGGAGCTTGGAGTCTGCAGCTCCGGTCACTAGCCCCGACCATGCCTTGTACAGGACACTCCCAGCTCCCCATGGGAGCTTTCTTCCCTTTTACAGAGGCAGAGGCTGAGGGTGGAGAGGCTGGGGAGCAGCTCTAGGTGGGGTCGGGGGAATACATGAGGAGCTAGCTCAGCGCCTGCCTTAGAGCAACGTTCAGGAGCTGAAGCTCCCACCCCGACTAGGCTCGGAGGAGGGTCAGGGACAGGCGCAGGCTGGGGCTTCAGGGGTTGCAGAGGAAAGGAGAGGGCACCTTCCTTTTGGGTAGGGGATACCTGGAGGCAGAGCTGGGAGGGCCACCAAATTTCCTTTGCCTGTCAGAGAGTCCCTGTGGCCCCGCCTCCGGAATGCACTCCCAGGGGATGGGTGGCCCGGCAGTGACCACAGTGGCCGCTGCCGTTTTCCGGCAGCCACCGCCCGCCCTCACCTTCTCTATGTCCTCCAGGGTGCGGTAGTACTTGGCCTCGGTCTCCTGGATCTCCAGCAGGCAGCAGTTCCTCTTGTCATCCTCAGTCATGCTCATTTTCTAGAGGAGGGAAGGGGGTGTCAGCAGGACCCCATGAGCCCAGTCAGCCGCCACCTGCACGTCTGCACCGTGACACCCGGACACCTCCGCACACGAGGACACCTCCTCGGGTTTGCCCACGAGGTCACTGAGTGTGCAGTGCTGCAGCCGGATGGGTGACAGAGAGGGCCAACCCCTTCGCATCCATTTTGCAGATGAAGAAACTGAGGCACGGGGAGGGGACATGACATGCGGACAGTGCCAAGGAAGGCTTGGAGGCAGAGGCTTCTACAATCCCAGGCTCCTACTCCTCTGATTCTGAATCTCAGTTCTTCGCCAGACTGGGGTGAGGGCCGCAGAAGCTATCCCCTCCCACACAGGAGCAGGAGTGAGTTGCTAAAGCACCTACTTCGTGCATAAGTCCTCCCTATACAGCAGACTGTGTGCTCAACTCCATGCAGACCACATCCACTGAGACATTGCACGTCTCAGTACCAGCCACCTGCAGGCTGGACTCTTCCCCAAGTGTCCACCGGTTTCTAGCCAGGAGGCCTGAGATGACCCCACCTCCACCAGCAGGGTCCCTGGGGCCTCCTCCAGAGCAGGGCCTGCCCCCACCTCTGGTGGAATGTGGCCGGGGCCAGACTGTTCAGAGGTTGCCTGGCCAGTGGTCCAGGGTGAGGTGACAGGTGGGGTCACTGTGGGGCAGTGGGGGATTTTCCCAACACTATCTTGAAGGTTCTGTTAGGCTGGGTGAACCACATCTGTCAGAAGGTTCTGGAGAAATGGTGCTGAGACCCACAGCACTTGTGTCAGCCCTAAGACTATCATCATCCTCCAAGAAATCCCCAAGGGTCCCCTTGGGGTCTGCCAGGCTGCAGATCTCTAAGGCAACATGCAAGATGGGGTACAGGACCACGGGGGTGCTAAGGGTCTGTGATGCCTGAGGTCACGTGTGCCTGACCATGTCTCCCTGGGGGCAGAGTCCTGAGTTTTCTAGAGAGGTCTGAGACCTCCCTGAAAGGTCAAGAAGACAGCGCAGGCAGGACGTCCCCAACCTCCCCTTCCGGGCCACTCACCTGCATGTATCTAATCTGCAAGCGTGGAGAAAGAAACCAGAAACAGCGCCAGTTAGCAGGGCCCACACTGTCCTTGCAACCTGGGCCCTCAGGAACCTGGGACATCAGGAACACCACCCCACAACCAGCCAACAGACCCGAAACCACATCACAGCCCCTCATGCTGCCCAGCTGGGCAGGGTGACGGCTCAGGGGCCAGAGCCTCCACAGCAGACCCCCTACCCAGGCTCTGGAAGTGGCACCTGCCATCCTCTGGCTTTTCCTTTGGGGAAGTCACCATCTCTATTACCTTCTACTGGCGCTGTTCAGAGAGCTCCAGACATGACAGGGAAGGACATGGAAGCAGCTGTTTTATCTCAGAGGACCCTGGTAGGAAGCAGGAACTTCCCCTTGCCCCCTGCTCCTGCCTGGATAGACTGGACAGTTCGAGACCAGCGGGACCAGCGCCGGGCACGAGGACACTATGCAGAGCCTGACAGCAGGGTGCATTCCACCCCAGACACAGGCAACACTGTTACCCAGCCTGGCAGGTTCTGTGGACACTCCATGTCCCTTCACACGTTTTCTCAAAGAGGTCTGAGACCTCTTCAGACCTCTTCAGAACCAGGGACAGCAGCAGGCTCCAGGGAGCACCCACTCTTGCCAGGCATGCATGGGGGTCTCGAGAGAGAGGGCCTGCGTGATCCAGGGCCAGGATCCCCCATACAACCTCACAGCCAATGCACCCACCTGCTGAAGTTTACCCGCAGGATGCCCAGCTTTCAAACGACTTGGGGAGGGACCCGGCCTTGACCAGTCAGAGCTCATTCCCAAGTCCAGACGGCTCGCTGGCCACCTTGGGACCTCTGAGGCCAGCTCTGGGGAGGTGAGGGGAGCCCCCAGCAGCAGGGCCATGGCTCAGGCTTCCAGCCCTAACAGCTGCCCAGCCAGGCTCCCCAGGAAGGCAAACTGGAGGCCCTGCTGCCTACACAAAGGGCCATCATCCCTGGGGGGAGATCCCCAGGTAATGGCAGGGAACAAAACTCAGCTCAAGACCCTTCAGGGACAAGCAGACAAACCTGCTCTTAAGAGTCAATTTGGGGGCTATGAGACCCCCAGCCCTGCACCTGGCTATCTCTCCCAGCAGCATGCCAGCAGAGCGGGCAAGGCCTCTTTAGGGATCTGTTTCCCCGGCTTTCTGCCTTTCCGCCACCAGCTGGTTCCTCCCACACTAAAAGAAAACACTGAGATCAGCTTTTTGAGAAACTTCCCATTTCTTCAGGGAAAGCCAGTGGCATCAAGAGCCTCCACGGTTGGCAAGTGGCATCTTGCCCACTCTCGGGAGCCTGGGGGTCCGAGGGCCTGTGACCTGCCCCACCAGGTCCCTGTCTCCCCATTCCAGCTCTGCTGGATCCCCAACCTTCCACACAGCAGCTGCTGGCAATAAACCCACGCGGAGGAAACTGGCATCCGAGAGATTATTTGCCACTGCCTGCAGGGAAATAAACATCCTCCACACATAAAAGACGCACAGCTGGCTAATTGGGCCAATATTGGTCTCATCACTCTCCACACAAAGGGGGAAAATGATGCGTGCTTTAGACTGTGAGCCAAGTTACTATCTTAAGGCTCCCTGGGTAGGAAGGACTGAGGGTCCTGCAAACCATCGGAGGAAGAATCCCATGCCAACACGGGTGGGGGTCACGACAGTGGTGGTGTCACCTCTGGGGCACCTGACAACATCTCCATAGAGAGGAAGGGCACAGAGTGGACCAGGAGTCACTGAGGGTTTCCAAGGATGCTCCTTGGAGGAGCCCCGAGGGCACTGGCAAGGACCAAGGCGTGCACTCTCTGGACGTCCCCCTGCAACCAGAGGAGCTGGTTGGCTCAGACATGGGGACGGCTCAGTATTGTGTTAAGCAAGGGCCAGGCTGCTCTGCAAGGGAAGGGAGCAGAGAGGAGAGGAGGGGAGAGGAGAGGAGGGGAGGGGAGGGGAGGGGAGGGGAGGGGGGGG
>NC_037683.1:4521832-4559568 GCF_003255815.1 Theropithecus gelada | reverse complement strand
GAGGACAGGAGGGGATGGGAGGGGAGGGGAGAGCAAGAGAGGGGAGAGGACTGAAGGGGAAGGAAGGGGAGAAGAGAGAAGGGGGGGAGGGGAGGGGAGGTGAGGGGGTGGAGGGGACAGGAGGGAAGAGGAGGGGAGGGGAGGGAAAGGAAGGGGAGAGAAGAGGAGGGGAGGGGAGAGGAGGAAAAGGGAGGGGAGGGGAGAAGAGGGAAGGAGAAGGAAGGGAAGAGGAGGGGAGGGGAGGGGAGAAGAGGGAAGGGGAAGGAAGGGGAGAGGAGGGGAGGGGAGAAGAGGGAAGGGGAAGGGAGGGAAGAAGAGGGGAGGGGAGAGGAGGGAAGGGGAGAGGAGGGGAAGGGGAGGTGAGAGGAGGGGAGGTGAGAGGAGGGGAGGGGAGGAGCAGGGCAGGGCTCACCATGGGCTGCTGCACTTCCACCTTGATGATGTCCTCGTAGATGTCGTCCCCTCCATCCTCACACGGGACGCAGTCGTAGATGTCCTCCCCCAGGTCATGCTCGCTGTACAGGAGGAGGCAGGTTAGAGGGGAGGGGAGGCTCCCACCACCCTGACCGGAGAGCCGCAGAGCACGAGGGTCCATGAGGGACACAGGCAGCTGGGGCCACAGTGAGGTCACCTGCCCAGGGCCTCAGTCTACAAAGTGGGGTGGGCCCCACCTGCAGGGCTTCTGTGGGCATGAACCTGGCAGCGCAGGGAGCATCCCCCAGGGCTCTGCCTGCTGCCTCCACAACGTGCATTTCAGAGGGATCTGCCAGGACAAAGCCCCCACTTCTCCAGCCCTTTGGTAAATGCTGGGGACACAGGCCAGAGGTCCAGGGGCAGGACCCCTGCCCTCACCAGAATCTTCCCAACCCTACCTGATGGGAGCACCCAGCTCCTGCCTCCAGACCAGAAGCCTCTCTCCCCCAGCCCAAGGCTGTGACCTGGAGCCCGGAGTGCTTCCAGCTCTGCCCCGGCTCTTCCAGTCCTTGGAGCCAAGGTGCAAAGGTTCCAGGTACATGGAGGGTGACCCGGAGTTTGTCATTTGCCTTCTGAAACCAGAGCCAAAGAAATTCCCACCGAAGTCTAATACGATAAAGCTTTGTTTTAGCTCACGGTCCTACTCCAACAAGCCGCCCGTCTGCCTGCAGGACTCAGTTCACGGGTTGCCTCCTCCAAGACACCCACCAGGATCGCCACTTGGCCTGTGATCTGGACTCTTGCAGGCACCCGTGTCCTAGATGCAGCTCCTTGGCTACATTTCCAGTGACTCTGTGAGTGGCAGCAGATGAGCCTGACCCCTCCCCACACTGGGCTTCCTCAGCCCTCCTGACGCTCCACGCCTCACCTGCTGGGGTTCAGCAAGTCTCTCATTGAATCAGCACCCGAGCCAATCCAACCACCCCGTTCCCACAGGCCCTGCTGGGGGCTCACTGCACCTGGGGGCGGAGGGGCAGGAGCTATCCCAGGCCCAGACCGGTGGTGTATTCAGCCCTGCAAGCCCTCACCCCTGCACAAGGACGCATCTCACAGCCTGGGCTCAAAGTGGGCAGCAAAGTTCACTGCGGGAAGGATGGAAATAAATGCAGAGCACCCCCTTCCACTGCCACCATGACCGGCACGCAGGGAGGCGAGGCAGGGACGGAAGCCGGGGCAGGAACCATCCCTGCGGCACTCAGGAACAGGCTCCCCAGCCACGCCGTATGCCATGGCCTCATCCCGAACCTGGCCTTTGAATATCAGCTGTCGCCTTTTAAGGCTTGGGTTGGGGAGGACCATTCGAGGTCTACTTGAGAGAGGGAGGGCATGTGTGCATTCGAGGAAGGCCCTCAGCACCTTCCCTGGAGGACACGCTGCAATGCACCTGCCACACGGCGTCCGTCTGTGGGCGAAGCATCTGTGCCTCTCTAGAGGGAAAGCTGGGGGCGAGCCCAGCTCCTGCCTTGTGGAGCCTCCCGCAGGCAGGCGGGCAAAGGAGGTGGAGGAAGCTGTCACTCCGGGTCCTCCATTTTCTGCACCACTACAGGTGTGAGTGAGGCGGCTGAAAGCCGGCCAGAGGAGCAGAGCTGACAGAGGGCAGACGGCCCTGGGACAGACCGGGCTGATGGAACCCTCCAACCAGCATTCAAAAAGCCACGTACCCATGGGCAAGCCCCTCTGTGTGCCAGCACCTGTAGAAAAACAGTTATTCTTTTGGGCCTCACAGAATCCTTGGAGGTAGACAGCACTATGGCCATTGTGCAAATTAAAACAAACACACTGAGGTTAAACGGTCAGCAAGGGGCAGGGCTGTGGCACTCGCTCACTGTCCTCTCCTCTCCCTGCCCGCCCTCCACCGTGAGAGGTCCGTCTGGGTGTTGCTCAGCCGTGCGGGAGAACTGAAGCCAGGGTGAAGGCAGCCGTCAGACGGGCTGGGCCCGCAATCTGGTGACAGACGCTGCCCTGGGAACAGACATGAAGGCAGGAAGGTTGCTTGTGAGCTCACAGGTTTTCTTACTAACCCATCTCAAAGGTCCGTCCCCAGCCAGGTCCAGCACCTGCCTTAGAAACTGTCACCTGTGATGACACAAATCACCTCCCCTCCTTTCCAGATGCTGTCCCCAAGGAAACAGCCCCCACTGCTCTGCCTGCCAGGCTACCAGGGACGCAGGCAAAAGTGACGGCAGGGGTTGTTCTCAGCGGCTGCCAGCCACCCCACGTTTCCGTCACACGGCAGAGTGAGGCTGGCGGCAAAGCCTCTGTTGAGAACTCTTGACAGTTGGAGGCGAGGCGAGACGGGGAAGCTTCCAGGCTGCTGAACGAGACAACTCAAGGGCAGATGAGGCCACTCAGACTGTCTAGAGACAGACATCGGCTTTTCTCCAACAAGCCAGGTGGAAGGAGGGGGGTTGGCTGTTAAATGCTGCAAGAGCTGATGACATGGATCAAAAAAGGCTGCAAGCCGGACCTGGACAGGGGCCTGGAGGACATCCCGTGCAGGGATGGCAAATGGTCACACGGTGGGGCGTCCCAACAGAGCCCAGGGCTCCCCCCAACCACTCAGGAGCGTGTTCATAAGGACCCTATGCCACCTCCATCACGGGTCGACCAGAACCGGCTGCTGACGACATGCAACGTGTTTCCTCTCCTGCAGGAGCCCCAGGCTTGTCACAGTGCAGATGGGAAACCCAGCCCAGGCTGCTGCAGGTCTCTCAGATGTCATGGACACACATTCTTCGCTCGTGGCTCCCACCGCACTGGCCTAGCACTGCCATTTACTGAGTTCTCGATGACGTGCCTGGCTCTGACAAGGCCTGAGTGTATTCTGGGAAATACAGGATACAATCCACAATCCCGGGATGCAGGAGGCATGAGCTCCATCCCGAGCCCAAACATATTAAGGAGGGACAGGGAAGGCTGGGATGGTCAGAATCTTCCTGAACAGATGAGACTCGAAAGATGCTGCTTTGAAGCCTGGGTGGACCTAGAAAAGGGGTGTGAAAGGCAGAGTCCCCCGCCCACCTCCCTCTTCCCTGGCCCAGTCAGAACTGTCAGGCTGGGATCTAGGTACCAGTCCACATCTATGTAGCACCTGCTGCATCTCAAGCTTGGTAAGAAATGGCAAGCATAGGGTTTTCACAATATTTTTGCTAAGCTTTAGAAGGATCAAAATACACCCTTAGTGGTAACTTTCTGACAAGTGGATACACCTGGGTCACTCATGCCCTTCCACATCAAAGAGCACTTTCTTTTCATTTTATTTTTTTTTTGACACGGAGTCTGGCTCTGTCGCCCAGGCTGGAGTGCAGTGGCCGGATCTCAGCTCATTACAAGCTCCGCCTCCCGGGTTCACGCCATTCTCCTGCCTCAGCCTCCCGAGTAGCTGGGACTACAGGTGCCCACCACATCGCCCGGCTAGTTTTTTGTATTTTTTTAGTAGAGATGGGGTTTCACCGTGTTAGCCAGGATGGTCTCGATCTCCTGACCTCGTGATCTGCCCATCTCGGCCTCCCAAAGTGTTGGGATTACAGGCTTGAGCCACCGCGCCCGGCCAGAGAGCACTTTCATCTCACTGGAGCTCCTGCCCTTGCCCATCAATCTCTTTCCTGCCCCCAGCAACCACCCTTCTGATTGTTCTTCACCACAGACGAGCCTCGTCTGCAGTAGAATGTCAATGGCGTCGTGCGTTAGTTTTCATGCCTGGCTTCTTTCCCTCAACATCGGGTCTTTGAGACATCCATTCCGACTTGCCCACATCTGCAGCTCATTCCTGTTTACTGCCGAGTAATAATCCACGGCATGAATAACAACAGGTTACCCATTCTCCTTCTTGACGGACATTTGGGTTGCCTCCAAGTTTTTGGTTACTGTGAATAAAATCTGTTATATGAGCATTCAAGGTGTGTGTGTGTGTGCGCGCGCGCGCGTGCGCCTGTGCACGCATGTGTGGTGGGTGGGGGAGTTACACAGGCTTTCTTTTCCTTTGGAAACTAAATTCCACTAGGAGTGGAACTGCTGGTCAACGAGAAGGTCTAGACTGAACTTCATAAGCAGCTGACAAATGTTTTTCTAAAGTGGGTGCATTCCACACCCCCAGCCAGCAGCGCTCACCAGCCCCAGCTGCTCCACATCCTGGTCAGCTTCTGCTGTTGCCAGTCTTTTTCCATCCAGCCCCCGGAGTGCCTGTGGAGTGAAACAGAACTGTGGTTCTATTTGGCACTCTCCTGATGGCTAACGCTGCCGAGGGATCTCCTGTGTCCTTACTGTCTACCTTCCTTTGTGAAGCATCTGTTCAAGACTTTTGTCCATTTCTAAAATTTGGTGGTCTGTCTTCTTACTGAACTCAGTGAGTTCTTTACATATTCTGGATACAGGTATGTTTTGTGATTCTTCCCCCAGTCTCTAGCTCGGCTTTTCATTTTCTTAATGATATTCAAGCATTCACCTTTAATTTAATAAAACCTAATGTATCACATCTTTCTTCAGTCGCATCCTGGCTCTGTCCTGTGTCCGAAGAAATCCTCGCGTCTTGTCTAAGAAATCTTTGCTGTCTTTCAATCGCGGTATATTTTCTTACAGGAGCTGCCTAGTTTTAGCCATTATGTTTAGGTCTCTAATTCATCTCCAGTTAATTTGTGTGCGTGGTATGAAGTAGGGGTCACTGTTTTCCCACAGGAATATTCACATGTTCCAGAACAATTTCTCAAAACTTCGCTTTTTCGAGCAGGGCATGGTGGCTCATGCCTGTTCTCCCAGCTACTAAGGAGGCTGAGGAAGGAGGATTGCTTGAGTCCAGGAGTTTGAGGCTGCAGTAAGTTATGATCGTGCCACTGCACTCCAACCTGGGCAACAGAGTGAGACCCTGACTCTCAGAAAACAAACAAACAGATTGGGCGCGGTGGCTCAAGCCTGTAATCCCAGCACTTTGGGAGGCTGAGACAGGCGGATCACGAGGTCAGGAGATCGAGACCATCCTGGCTAACATGGTGAAACCCCGTCTCTACTAAAAAAATACAAAAAACTAGCCAGGCGAGGTGGCGGGCGCCTGTAGTCCCAGCTGCTTGGGAGGCTGAGGCAGGAGAATGGCGTAAACTGAGGGGGCGGAGCTTACAGTGAGCTGCAATCCGGCCACTGCACTCCAGCCTGGGCGACAGAGCGAGACTCTGTCTCAAAAATAAATAAATTAAAAAAAGAAAAAAAGAAAACAAACAAACAAAAACCTTGCTATTGGATTGCTTGGATCTCTGTCAAAAACCAATTAGCCAAATAAGGGTGAGTCTATTTTGGAAAATCTACTCTATTCCATCAGTCTATTTGTCTCTCTCTACGCTAACACCTCCGTCTCGATAGGTTTCATAGAAACTCTTGAAACCAGGTAATGTCAATCTCCTGACTTTGTTCTTCTACAAGACTGATTAAGCTATTCCAAGGCCCTCTGCATTTCCACGTAAACTGTACAACCGTCTTGTCAATTTTTAAAAAATGTCTGCTGGGATCATGACAGACACTGTACTGAGTCTACACTTTAATTTGGGGAGAACTGACATCTTAACGATAACACCTTGCAATCCACAAACATAGTATATACTTTATTTAAGTCTTCCTTAATTTCTCTCAGAGACGTTTTGTAGTATTACGACAGAGGCTTTGGAATGTAGGAAGTAGTGGGCCTTTTCTTTTTTAGCATTTTTTCTGCTTCCTTCATTCTTCCTCTTCTGAGACTGAGACTGTGTTAGATGTCCTGACATCGTCCCACATGTCTCAGGCTCTGTCCCTTCTCTCCAGGCTTCCTTCCTCCCCGTCATTCAAAGTGTGTAATTTCCAGCCTGGCGTGGTGGCGCACGCCCGTAATCCCAGCAGTTTGGGAGGCTGAGATGGGACAATCACCCGAGGTCAGGAGTTTGAGGCCAGCCTAGCCAATGTGGTGAAACCCCACCTCTACTAAGAATACAAAACTTAGCTGGGTGTAGTGGTGAGCTCCTGTAATCCCAGCTACTTGGGAGACTGAGACAGGATAATTGCTTGAGCCTGGGAGAAGGAGCTTGCAGTGAGCCGAGATTGCACCATTGCACTCCAGCCTGGGAGACAAGAGCAAAACTCTGTTTCAAAAAAATAAAAAAATAGGCCAGGTGCGGTGGCTCATGCCTGTAATCCCAGCACTTCGGGAGGCCGAGGCGGGCGGATCATGATGTCAGGAGATCGAGACCATGGTGAAACCCCGTCTTTACTAAAAATACAAAATAATTAGCCAGCAAGGTGGGGGGCACCTGTAGTCCCAGCTACTGGGGAGGCTGAAGCAGGAGAATGGCGTGAACCCGAGAGGCAGAGCTTGCAGTGAGCCGAGATCGTACCATTGCACTCCAGCCTGGGTGACAGAGCGAGACTCCGTCTCAAAAAAATAATAATAAAATGAAATTTAAAAAATAAAATAACTAAAAAATAAAATAATAAAGTGCGTAACTTCCACTGGAGTATCTTCAAGTTAAACAACTCTTCCCTGTGCCGTGTGCAGCGACTGTTCATTTCGGATATTGTGCTTTTCAGTTTGAGAATTTCCATTTGCCAGTTTTCGGTAGTTTCTATTTCCCTGCTGAGGCTCCTCATCTGTTCATTCATTCATTGCACATTTTCCTCTAAGTCCTTGACCCTATTTATACCAGCTGCTGTGATGGGGTGATTTTGTATGTGAATTTGCCTGGGCTAAGGACTCCCCAGAGAGCTGGTGAAGCGTTATTTCTAGGTGTGTCTGTGAAGGGGTTTCCTGAAGAGACTGACATTTGAATCAGAAGACCAAGTAAAGATTCACCCTCACCAATGCGGATGGGTGTCATCCACTCCATGGAGGGCACAAGTAGAACAAAAAAGGTGGAGGGCGGCTGGGCGCGGTGGCTCACGTCTGTAATCTTAGCACTTTGGGAGGCCGAGGTGGGTGGATCACGAGGTCAGGAGATCGAGACCACCCTGGCTAACACGGTGAAACCCCGTCTCCACTAAAAAAAATACAAAAAAATTAGCCAGGCGTGGTGGCAGGCACCTGTAGTCCCAGCTACTCGGGAGGCTGAGGCAGGAGAATGACATGAACCCAGAAGGCAGAGCGTGCAGTGAGCCGAGATTGCGCCACTGCACTCTAGCCTGGGCAACAGAGCGAGACTCTGTATCAAAAAAAAAAAAAAAAAAGGGGTGGAAGGTGACGAACTTGTTCTCTTCTGAAGTTGAGACATCCATCGTTTCCCGCCCTCTGACATCGGAACTCCTCCTGGTTGTCAGATCTTCAGACTCCAGAACACACACCAGCTCCTGCCCACCCCGTACCAGGACTCAGGCCTTTGGCCCTGGGCTGACACATCACTGGCTCCCTGGTTCTCTGACCTTTGGACTCAGACTTAAGTTTTCCTGGGTCTCCAGCTTGCAGGCAGCATATGGCGGGACTTTCTGGCCTCCGTAATTGCGAAAGCCAATTCCCATAATAAATCCCCTCAGCCATCTACAGAGATCCCCACTGGTTATGCTTCTTGGAAGCCGCCAATTGCAACATCTGGGTCATCTGAAGGTTGGCTTCCATTGACTTTTCTTTTCTGAGCATGACTCACTTTCTCCTGTTTCTTGCGTTTGGTGATTTCCTTCTTGGACCTGAGATGCTATGAGCGATACTCAGCCTCCTGAGTAGCTGGGATTACAGGCACTCACCACGATGCCCAGCTGATTGTTTTATTTTTCATAGAGGATGGGGTTTCACCATGTTGGTCAGGCTGGTCTCAAACTCCCGGCCTCAAGCAATGCGCCCGCCTTGGCCTCCAAAAGTGCTGCGATTACAGGCATGAGCCACCGCGCCCAGCCACACCTGTGTCATTTTCCTTTCTTTAATCCATGACTACGAGGAACATTCCTTCATACAGGCTCATTCTTCATGCACCACTTCCCATTAACCTCTTGTCATTCGCCCAGGGCACCGAGGTTAAAAGTGAGCAACCTCACGCCTGTAATCCCAGCACTTTGGGAGGCCGAGGCGGGCGGATCACAAGGTCAGGAGATCTAGACCATCCTGGCTAACACGGTGAAACCCCGTCTCTATTTTAAAAAATACCAAAAAATGAGCTGGGTGTGGTGGCGGGCGCCTGTAGTCCCAGCTACTCGGGAGGCTGAGGCAGGAGAATGGCATGAACCCAGGAGGCGGAGCTTGCAGGAAGCCAAGATAGCACCACTGCACTCCAGCTTGGGCGACAGAGCAAGACTCCATCTCAAAAAAAAAAAAAAAAAGAGTGAGCAACCAAAAACACTAGAGGAGAAGCTGTATTTGGGAATCTTTGTCTGGGACAGAATCATCTTAAACATGCACACAACATCCCTTCTCTCCCTTCCATCCAATGTCAGTTATCCAAAGCCTGTTGATACTGGGGGCGTGGAACCTGGGGTCACCCAGTTCTGACTGTCACACCCTTAGGCTTCCTTCCTACCAGGCCCTCCTTGTGGAGCCCAGAGCACTGGCCGTCGGCCTGGCTACATGGACGGCACTTCTCATTCGTCAAAAGTACTCTCCCAACCATCTGTGTTCTGGTCAATGAACACTGGGAGAGACAGGTTCCTGCGTGTCATTTCAAATTCTAAAACAGTGGAACTGAAATTTCATGACACACATATTCTAAATTATGAGAGAGGGAGAAATAAAGGGAACAGTAAAGAAGTGCTTTTTTTAAAAATAAAATTAAATTAGGAAAATAAAATCAAACGTATTTGATTAAATAAATGTTAATAATATAAACTTAGTAATTAAGATAAAAACCTACCAGATTTAACAGGTTTAACCAATATTTCCCCTACGACCAATTCTGCATCAGAAACATGTTGGGTCCTTGGGACAGAGGGGACAATGGCCATCTGTCCCAATGACCTCACAGTCTAAGTGGGGAGACTGACCGGCCAGCAGCTGCATCTGAATCCTGGCACCAGGAGATCTCCCAGGTATGGAACAGATCCTAGAGGCAGATGCTACTGGGGGTAACAAGCTCTGCCCCACAATAGCTCCTTTCCTTTGGCTATCACTGACGTGGAAATGCCACTGCTACCTGGCTTCTTGGCAAAGGTGCCATCTCCATAAACAAGTTTGTGGCACAGGGAGGTGACACATGACCAGTCTTAGTCACCTGGAAGGCAGGTTCACTTACGTCATGACCAGCAGGCCCAGTGTACCTGAGGGCCACAGCTGTCCACCGGGAGGAAGAGGGAGCCCTCAGGGTCTGGGTTGGGAGAGGGGTACACCATGAATGGGCCCTTCAGATCCACTGAGGGGTTTGAAGTCTCCTAGGAGTGCGGGACAGTGACAGGGGAGGGGGTCCCATTGTGCAAGGACCCTCACCTCGGCATTCTCACTAGACATGAGCTTGACGAAGACTCAGCTAAGACCCAGCCCACGGAACCAGAGCCAGCCCCCCATGACCCTCCACGCAATCCCAGAGGAAGGACCGGGCTGTCGTGGCTTCTCTCTGGACCCAGCCCACTCTCCCACAGTCCTTGAAAAGCACCCCAAGGCCCTGCCATGTCTGCAAGTGGCTCCGGAATCTCCGTGGCACAATTACATCACCTCCCGTAGCTGTGTGGCAGGTGGCCGTGTCACACACTGATCCTTTTCACATCAGTGTCTCGGCTAGAAAGAAGTGTGCATGGAGCCTCCGTGTCATCAGAGGCTACAATTCGTGGAAAAACTCCACACCCATGCCACACCAGAGTCTGGTCCACAGAGCTGGCCCATCCTCATCACTTCGGAACGGGCGGGCCACAGTGGGTCTCTTGTTGGCAGGAACTTGACTCTCGCTCCTGAGCTCCTGGAGGGGAGGCGGTGAGGCAAACTGGGGTTGTCTTTGTAGACCTTCCTGTTTCTAGCTGTGTCACTGTGGGCAGGATAACCTAAGCTTCAGTTCCCCCATCTGCAACGGGAGGGGGACAGTTGCAAGGATCAGCCATCACGTACAAGACCAGTAGAGGCTGAGCATACAGTAGGTGCTCAATAAGTGGGAGCGTGGCCCATCACCCCAGAGGGCGGAAGGAGGCACTCATTCAATGAGACGGCATTTAGCACAGGGGCCGGGGCTCAACACACAGAAGTGGCCAGCATTAAAAATGACAGATTTTTTTTAAAACCTAGGAGACTAGAAAGTTGGACGGGGGGGTTGGTGCTGCTTTAATTTCTGCTCAGCTGTGTCACTTTCATAGGTTTCAGGGGTCATTCTTCTCTGTCCGGTGGCCCATGAGGAGGCCCGACATGGCCAGGCAGGAATGTGGAAGCCCAGATGTGAATGGACCTCCAAGGTCAGACCCGAGCCCAAGCCCAGCTCCCTCCACCCCGGGCCAGTGACCACCCCTCCTTCCTTCCTGCCCTGTCTCATCCTCTCGCTACCGCTGTTTTCTGGGAGTCAGCTGCGCTGACAGATGCTAAATCCCGACCATTATTTTTGTCCTCACAATAGCCTGAAATCTTCCAGCAGGGGCCCTGTGCACGGCTGCGGTCCTCCAGGGACAGCAAAACCTGCCACCTTCACCTGCTGCCCGAGACCCCGAGGCCCCAGCCCAACAGCCTCGCCCGCCTGCCCCGATTCTGTTACAGAAAGGCAGCTGCTCAGAGGCCGTCGCCCCCGCCGCCCACAGAAAATCAAAGAAAACCAACAAACTCTGCTTTCTGCCCCTGGTGAGCCTGTGTGTTTACGACGGACATAAAATAGTGCTGCTGACAGGCTCGGATGCGCCGCACTGGCCCCGGGCTGTCTGATGCCGCCAAGCAGGGTACCAAGCTGCCATTAGTGTGTTACTAGGAAACCGAGTTGGACATTTCCTGACCTCGGTCCACACCACAGGTGCTTCATCCCCAGGGGGCTGGAGTGGGGACGGCAGAGAAAGGGCACATCAAGCCTCTGAAGAAGCTGGCTGGGAACTGGATGGTGTGCATGTAGGGAAGGACGGATGGACAGATAGACAGGCAGGCAAGATCCACTTTACACATCAGGGAGCTCGTTCTCACACACCCTGGCAGACCCTCACCATGACCCGTGAGGGAGGGAGGCCTTGCTTTTTCTACAGGTGGGGAAACCAGGACTCAAAGAGGGCATGGGAGTCACCCAGCTCGCCAAGCCATGTATGCGCGCACCTGCACAGGCCTCGGCTACTGGATTCCCGGAAGGAGACCCGTCCACCAGACTGTCCCTCCTGGCCGTAACTCCCTCTTTTGGGGGGATTCTTTCTAAGCAGTAAAAGAGCCTCCCACCATCTAAAAATATTCAGTAACCAAAAAAGAACAGCCCCTGGGGCCAGGTCACAAGGACTGGGCCCAGGGGAATGTCTCGGGCCACAACACACAGTTTCAATTCCTCCTTTGCCATGTGAAGCATGCTGTGTGACCTCCGGCAAGTCACCTACCCTCTCTGAGCCTTAATTTGTGCAACTGCAAA
This sequence comes from Theropithecus gelada, assembly GCF_003255815.1. Taxonomy (NCBI): domain Eukaryota; kingdom Metazoa; phylum Chordata; class Mammalia; order Primates; family Cercopithecidae; genus Theropithecus; species Theropithecus gelada. The sequence goes on along the minus strand of NC_037683.1, from coordinate 4,547,659 downwards.
ATGGGTGCTGAAGCACCGACCCTGAAGTGTTGTGAGGGCTGAGATGAAGTGGCAAAGCCTAGGGCCTGGCTCTCAGGGGACAGGAGCGGGGACTGTCGAACAGCGTATGGACCTATGGCTCAGATCCTCCAGTACAGGAATCATGAATGCTCTCGGGACCTCATTACCCCCAGCCCTTCCTCCTACCACAGTGCACCAGGCCCAGGCCTAATTAGGTGTCCTCTCTGTGCTTCGCTCCCTCACAAATGACCCTTCTGGAGCGTTTATCTCGGCAGTGAGAAACCAAAGCAGGAAGTCAAGGGAAAGTCGGTGGCAGAGACTGTCCTGCTGTCCTTTCTAAGCATCTGGTGAAGGTAAACTTCAATTCAGCCTGGTAGGGTTGGGGGCTACTTCTTAGAGAAGGTGACCTGTGGGCTGGGTTTTGTAGAATGAATAGGAGTTGGGCGGTCAATATAGGAGATACTATGTACATGATGGGACTTCTACAGTAAAACCCAGCATGTGACGCGTGTTCATTTTAGAGCAATATTTGTTAAGTGCCACTGTGTGTCAGTCAGGTCGATGCTGAACACAGGGAAATAATGTCAAAAGGGGAGAAGTCTTCCTCTTCCGGAAGAGTACCAGGAATGAGATTTAGGGAGGGAGGGACCTTCATCAGACACAACGCAGCCCCCTCGTTCGGGCTGCAGCCCAGCTGTCTACTCGTTCCTGGAAAACAGCAAGATGAATGTGTGTGTCTTTAAAGCCGCCTCTTCTGTGCCGGTCCCCTCCCTCTACAGAGACCGCATTAAATGAGACCGGAGAGTTGGTGTGACCGAATCGGCCCTGAAAGCACTCGAGTGTAACGAGGTATTAAACATGAAAACCCCTGGAAGTCCCAGGCCATACCTGCTCTCACACACACGGGAATGTGGAGCGGGTGGGGTGGTCACGCGTGCCTGCTCTGCGTGCGTCAGAGGGCTCCCCTGCCACCTCCCACTGAGAAGGAACAAATGGCCTCTTCCTCAGTGCTGGGGGTGGGGGAGCAGGGTTGCGAGGTCACTGAAGCCCCCAGCCACATGGCAGCAGGGCCTCTGCAGACAGCTGGGGCCCACTGTGGTGCCAGAGTACCAAGGGGCCAACAAGACGTCCGAGGGGGCGGGGAGAGCCCCTGAAAGCACGGCGCTCTCACCCCAACCAGCTGCAGCCTCCACAGCCAGCCCCACAGGGAAGTACTGATGGCTCCGTTAACAGGGAAGGTGAGGACAGGGAGCCCCCGCCCAGCAGTCCCGCAGCCACCTCCTGACAGGGACCGGGCTTGTCTAGACCACAAGAGCGAGAAAGGCTGGACTGCGTACACAGGATCACCTCCAAGCCAGACCCATTGGCCCTCGGTTCCCGGGAACAGACACAGAAAAGACCCAGACACTCCTAAAACCCCAGCCCAAAGCAAGGCAGTGAGTGGCCTGGCACAGAGGGCAAGAGCAGGTTTCCTAAATCACACTTTGGCAAATCCTATGCACTCTTCAAAATGAACACCTCCTCCAGGAAGCCTTCCTGCCCTCCTGGCTTGTCAGGGTCTGCCCCAGAGGCTGCTGCCTGAATAGCACATGTAGGAGGTAGAGGAGTCTCAAGAATGAGAAGTGCAGGGGCTCACAAGAGTCCCAGGTCCCAGGTCTGTGGGACAGGGGTCTTTTAGCCACCCCTGGGGTTAGGGAGTGGTGGTCTGACAATGACCCTCGGAGACACAGAGCTGGGCTCAAATTGCAGCTCTGCCCCCTAGTTCTGTGTGACCCTGACCAGGCGCCTGCCTCTCTCAGAGCCCAGTCTGCTTCCTGTCCAGGCAGAGGGTTCAGGGCTCCGCCTGCAGGGCTCAGTGAGACGTAACTGGAAGTGTCTTGACAGAGGCACCCTCCGGGGATGCTGGCTTCATTCACTCCATTCAACCAATCCCCACAGCCAGGCCTGGCCTCACAGTCACACCGAGCAGCAAGAGCCCTCGGCAGTATTTCAGGGAGCCACACGCTGCCAAGGAGAAGCCCAGGTGGGGCCAAGCACGCAGTCTTAAAGGGTCTGTTGTGCAAATGAGGCACCACGGCCATCGGGGAGGCAGCTCCAAGCAGATGATGCCACAGTCCAGCCACGGGTGTCCTTGTCGATGAAGGACCTGGCGGGGCAAAGGCCTTTCTGTCCCAGCCGTCAGCCGCCTTAAGAAACCCCACCTGTCTTCCATCCCTCCAGCCACCCCTCCATCCCCGCACAAGCCTCGGGCCACTAGGGAGGGACAGGAGGACACCTGTCAACACCTCCGCTGGGGCAGGGGGCTTCATTCCGGCCTCCTTCAGACCAGGGCAGGGTTGATGTGTGCCTGGGACCGGGGGCTGTCTAACAGGGCTGGATTCATTTGCTTGTTTCTCGTGGGGCCGTTTTCGTGGTGTCTGCTTGCTTTTTTTTTTTTTTTTTGAGACGGAGTCTCGCTCTGTCGCCCAGGAGACAGTGGAGCGCAGTGGCCGGATCTCAGCTCACTGCAAGCTCCGCCTCCCGGGTTTACGCCATTCTCCTGCCTCAGCCTCCCAAGTAGCTGGGACTACAGGCGCCCGCCACCTCGCCCGGCTAGTTTTTTGTATTTTTTTTTTAGTAGAGACGAGGTTTCACCATGTTAGCCAGGATGGTCTCGATCTCCTGACCTTGTGATCCGCCCGTCTCGGCCTCCCAAACTGCTGGGATTACAGGCTTGAGCCACCGCGCCCGCCAAGTGTGTCCTTTCAAACTTGTCTCCTTTGGAAAAACAATCCTCTGGGGCAGACATAAGGCATCCCAGACCCAGCCTCTCCCAGCTCAACTCAGGCTCCACACGCAGGCGTCCTCCACAACGTGGACCTCCCAGCGTGAAGATGAACGTACGTGAGCTCAGGAGATGGTATCTAAACAAACCTCCTTTGGGAGAAGTGGGCAGGGTGAGGACAACGGCGGGGAGGGTGGGCCACAGAAGACAGTGATTTGTTCCTCACTCCTTGTCCACCTGCAGACAAACGGCACAGCACAGAGTGGCCAAGGCCCCAGGGCAGGATCCAGTGGGATAAGCACGGCCTCTCCCCTCCCAGGTCACCACCAGCAGGCAGCTCCCGCTCACTCCCCACGTAGAAAGAAGACGTCCAAACCTCCTCGACACCAGAAACTCCTTCTACATTTTATGCATCCTAAAAAATTATCCCAACGATGCTAACATGACACATTTAAAGCTGCACAGTCATTTTATGATGCAATAAAGCATGCAGCTCTACATTCGCGGATAAATTACACTCCCTGCCGTGTCACCATCACATTTGTTTAAGCCTGAAAATCACTTCAGCTCCCAGGAAAGTGAAACCAGTGTCATGCAAAGCAGGCTCCTAAATCATAAAATTGTGGATTCGTCAAGCTCAGAGGGATTCACAGACCTTCCGGGCGGACGCTTTCATTTCAGAGACCGGGAAACTGAGGCCCTGAGTGGCATTTAACCCGCCCAGAGCAGCAGCCCCTTGAAAGGAAAGGAAAGGCCAGCTAGACCTTGGGCCCTGACGACTCGCCACACTAAAGCAGCCAGCAGCCCCGGCCTCACATCCACGCCCTCGCCCAGAGCCCCGGCCCCAGGATCTCCCTCCCCGCTGGCACTCAGGGGCCGTTCTCCCCTCAAGGATGCTCCTGCTCAGAGGCTCTCTGGGGAGAAGCCAGGAGGACAAGTGGTTCCTGACAGAGCCTGGCTGTGTCTGGGATCACTCCCTCCTCATGCAGCCACTGGAGTCGGTGGGGTGCCCTCCCACAGCAGCCTGTGGGGTCACAGGACCCCGTTCTGCAGACAAGGATGCTCCTGGTGAGGCATGTTTAGCAGCTGGCTGTCAAACATCTAGCAGCACACCCCGGGAAGAGGATCCAGGTCCAACCACCCCACCCCCAGCCACACAGGATCAAGTGGTTGGCTAAATAAAGCTCGGTCTCATGTCCACGTCCTTCCTTTGGCCTCTCATCTGCCCCGAGTGAGAGCTTTCAGATTTCTCCCGTGTCCCTTCAATTCCCCTAAGAATTCTCAGGGGCTTCTCACCTGCTGGCACCACAGGAGGGAGGACAGAGGCAGGCGGCCTGGCCCTGCTGGGGACTAGGGTGTGCAGCCTACTTCACAGACAGCCAAGGGCCGCCCTGCTACAGTGGCACCAGTGTCCTCGCAAGACACACTCATCATGGCACTCTGTGGCACCCAATCCGGGTGCCCTTTCCAGATCCTCCTCCATCGAGACCTGGAAGCCTTCCCAGGGCCCCCCACAGACTGCAGGGGACCACGCTCAGCCTCAGTGAACAGAAAATACGAACGAGGAACAGCTGGCTGCAGTGCCAGGAGGGAACCAGGAACAGCTGGCTGCAGTGCCAGGAGGGGGACAGAGGACCCCGGAACTCCAGGCCAGAGCGATCGGAGGGATGTTTCTCGAAGCTGGGAGGAAGAAGCCACTGTGCCAGCTACCGCTGTGCCCACTGAGGCTGACCACCTACCACTGTGGTGTAGGATCATCGCCACCTACCACTGTGCCCACTGGGGCCGACCACTGAGTAGGATCATCGCCACCTACCGCTGTGCCCACTGAGGCCGACCACTGAGTAGGATCATCGCCACCTACCTCTGTGCCCACTGAGGCCGACCACTGAGTAGGATCATCGCCACCTACCGCTGTGCCCACTGGGGCTGACCACTGAGTAGGATCATCACCACCTACCACTGTGCCCACTGGGGCTGACCACCGAGCACGGACATCGCCGGCATGCAGCCACCTTCCTGGACCCCCTGCAGCCAGCACAGGCTGACCCAAGGTGTCCTTCTACTGCGAGGAAAGCACTGTCACTGCAGTGCCACCAGGCTGGCGTCACAGCAGGCATTTTGATGTGGGCCCTGTGTCTTCCTGGGGGAAGGGTGGTCCTCCCTGTGAGTCCCCGGGGAACTTCCAGAATTCCCATACCTTGCAAACACCAAGCCTTATCCCACAATAGCACAATATACTGGACTTGCGCTGGAACAACCCTCAGCTACGCCTCCAGATGGGGAGCCTCACCTTGCCCTCCAGCCTCGCCTTCCACACCCTGCCCAGCTCCTCGTGCTGGGATACTGCCCCGGTCTTCAGCAAGCTCCTCCTTGGGCGCTGAGGTCCGGCTGTCCCTTCTTCTGAGGAGCCTTCCTTTCTTTCTGACCTAGCACTCCGCCAGCCCCACTCTGCTCCCACAGCCAACTGTCTTGTGCCTGTCACTCTTCTATGTACAAACCTGCCTCTGGACCCCAGGCTGGGAGCCCCCCAGTGCAGGCATGTAGCCCGGGGCCCCCAAGAGTGGGGCAGGAACGAGAAGGGAAGCACGGTGCCTGCCAAGGAAAAGCCATTATGCAAATGCAAGGTACTGATTATTAGAGCAATTTAAAAACAGGCCGTCCATTTGGGCTTATTTTGCTTGATAAAGCATTTTTAAGTGGCAATATTTTGTGTTAATTTTTTCAACCAGCTGCTCTTATTATTTGACTATGCATTATTCAAAGCTCTCAAAAGCGAGCTTAGAGCACTTGAGAAAGTAACTTCAGTGTTATACGTGCCCACGCAGGGGACTGTTTCCAGCTCCCAGAAAGATGTTCTGGATCCAAGACCCGTGCGACCCGGCACACAGCCACTGGCCACGTGCCATGTGTGGCTGTCCGGCTCACAACATTACAAGCTGCAGTGATCAGCGCCCAAGTGCAAGCTCCATGCCAGATCAGAGGACTCAGTGCAACAACCACAAAACATACGCTGCTCGAGGATGATCTGTGATACTGATCACAAGGTGACCCAGATAATATTTTGAATATGCTGGGTTAAATATAACATACATTTTTTTTTCTTTTTTTTGAGAGACAAGGTCTTGCTCTGTCGCTCAGGCTGGAGGGCAGTGACAGGATCTATGTTGCCCAGGCTGGTCTCGAACTTCTGGCCTCAAGCAATCCCAAAGTGAACTGCTGGGATTACAAGTGTAAGCCACTATGCCCAGCCTATAAAATACATTCTTAAGATTAGTTTCATTTGTCCCTTCTTATTTTTTGACGTGGCTCTGCTGTAATCCCACCACACTACCCTGAAACTGTCCTTCGGTTTCCACACTCCCCATGGGGCCTGGGTCTTGGGAGGCAGGAAATGTGTCTTCATCTTAATGTGTTTCCAGCTCCTGGTCCCAAGACTGACACACAGAGAGTGTTTAGGAACCAGCTGACGATGGAATGAACGATGATTGTGTGAATGAATGAAAGCATACAGGCACTCACACGGTGCCCGTCGCTGGTCTCCTAAAACCGCATTTCCAGATTCCTTGGGAGACAGCTGCATCTGTGAGCCAGTGTTTGACTTTTCCCCAAACAGCTGCAGAGTGTCTGGGGTCTGGGTAGCCAGGGGAGTCCTTTAGACATTCAAGGTGACCCTCATGTTGGGCGTCTGGCTATGGGCCCAAAGCAAAGAACAGGTGCGTTCTGCTCCAAACATCCCTTCCCTCTCCTCACTCCTGTGCCTGGTGATATGGTCTGGCTGTGTCCCCACCCAAATCTCATCTTGAATTGTAGTTCCCATAATCCCCGTGTGTTGTAGGAGGGACCTGGTGGGAGGTCATGGAATCATGGAGGCGGTGACCCTCATATCCCTCATACTGTTCTCGTGATAGTGAGTGAGTTCTCACAAGATCTGATAGTTTTATAAGGGGCTTTCCCCTTTTTGCTCTGCACTTCTCCTTGCTGCTGCCATGTGAAGAAGGGCATGTCTGCTTCCCCTTCTGCCATGACTGTAAGTTTCCTGGGGCCTCCCCAGCCCTCTGGAACTGTGAGTCAACTAAACCTCTTTCCTTTCTAATTCAAGGAATCTTTCAACTATAATACTAATGCACCTGGCTTCTGATTAGGCCATTTCCCCAGCTCCAGCCTTGAAAATTAACAACCACATTCTCTCCCCAAGTAGGATCCAGGTAAGAAATGGCATGCATTTGTGTCTTGTAAATTGCCATAATGGCTAAATATCCATACCAAGTCCACAGAGAAAGGATAGGATATCTTGCCTTTCAGTGAAAGAAGGAGGTGGGGAAACAACATAAAAAATTTATTAAACTCGAGCCACCGGGACCAAATCGCAAGTTAAAGATTCAGATGCATTCCCCTTCCTTAGAACTGATGATTTACGTTTGCAATAACTGCAGTCATAAAGAGCTCATTGGATTAAGGAGGTTCAGTCTTAATGTCAGGGAATAACATTACTGGATGATGCAAAGCCACATGTTCCCAGAGTTGCTTTTCTGGGTGAGAGGAATTCCACCTTGCATTTTGGTTCAAGAGATCAGTCACAATCAGGATGGGCAGAGAAAGATGGAAAATGGGCAACCCAGCCAGGTGCGGTGGCTCACGCCTGTAATCCCAGCACTTTGGGAGGCCAAGGCAGGTGGATCAACTGAGGTCAGGAGCCCAAGACCAGCCTGGCCAACATGGTGAAACCTTGTCTGTACCAAAAATATAAAAACTAGCCGGGCGTGGTGGCACATGCCTGTAATCCCAGCTACTCGGGAGGCTGAGGCAGGAGAATCATTTGAACCCAGGAGGTGGAGGTTGCAGTGAGCTGAGATCACGCCACTGCACTCCAGCCTGGGTGACAAGAACAAAACTCCACCTCAAAAAAAAGAAAAAAAAAAAAAAAGAAAAACAAAATGAGCAACCTGGGATCTAGCCTGACTCTCCAGGCAAAAATCCTCAAAATTGAATGTGCTCTATAAACCAACAGGGGCAGGCCTGGCCAGGCTCCTATGGAGTGGGCCACACAAGGCCGATGTGGTCCCCATCATCCCGGAGCCCTCCTGTGCTGACTGTCCAGAAACACTGAGGGATGTTTCTGGAGAGCGCAGAACCCCAACCTCAGGCTGGTAACTTACAAGAAACAGCAGGTCAGGAACTTGCCCTCACACCGGCCAGGAGCTCCCCAAGCTCTGGGGGGCACAGGCTCTGTGTGGTGGGCGGTTAGGGTCAAATCGTGGCTCTGCCACTTACTAGCTGGGTGACATGGGCCAGTGGTGTCCCCTCTCTGGGCCTCAGTTTCCTTATCTGTAAAATGAGGACAACCACAAAACAGACCTCACAGAGCAACTGAGGGTGGGGGATGCAAGGGAATGAAGCCCAGCAGTGCCCAGCCCCCAAAAAGCTCGTAAGCACCGTCCACTGTTGCTGTCATTGTCATGTGGGTACAGGCGTCCTACCACGTGCAGAAGGCTTGCCCTGCTAGGGCTGGACCAGGAGAGGACAGGAAGACGACACAGGGTCTGACCCTCTGATAGGCAGGGGACAGGCATTTAACTCCCTAATCACGGTGCACCCCTAGGGCAGCCCAGAGGCCCAACAGAGGCATGGGTGCTGAGGGGGCGCTGGCCAGGATGGCGTACAAGAGGCTTCACACAGGGGGAGACACCTTGGCCCGGACGTGGCAGAGAAGGATTTCCAAGGCACGGAATGCCGGGAAAGGTATGGGGGGTATGGTTCCAACTCTGTGCATAGCAAGTAGGGTGGCTGCAGACTCTGCTGGGGGCTGGGGGCTTATCCTTCAGGGACTTCCCTCTGGCCATGCCACCAGCCAGAAGCCCTGCCCTATCTGAGCCTCAGTTGCTTCCCCCCTTACAGGGTTGAGATGGACAGTCCCTCAGTCAGTCTCAGGAGCCTGCAGTGAGCAGTTTTGGGAATTTTCTTTCTTTCTTTTTTTTTTCCCCCAGACGGAGTTTCATGCTTGTCGCCCAGGCTGGAGTGCAGTGGCGCCATCTTGGCTCACTGTAACCTCTGCCACCTGAGTTCAAGCGATTCTCCTGCCTCAGCCTCCCAAGTAGCTGGGATTAAAGGTGTCCACCATTACACCTGGCTAATTTTTGTATTTTTAGTATAGACAGGGTTTCACCATGTTAGCCAGACTGGGCTCCGACTCCTGACCTCAGGTGATCCGCCCGCCTCAGCCTCCCAAAAAAGTGCTGGGATTCTAGGAGTGAGCAGCTTTTTTTTTTTTTTGGAATTTTCGAAGTCTCCCTCAGATTCCTGAGGCTGGTCAGGGCGGACAGTGGCCTCCAGGTGGGTGCCCCAGGCCTGGCTGTGACCTGCGTGGCCCCTGTGCCCACCTCTCCCCTTCAGGATGCTCTACAACCCTCAGACCCACGTGGGGCTGACCGGATGTCTGGAGGAGCTCTGGGAGTCTGACCAGTGGGATTTCCCCAGGACCCCGTGGCCAGCCCAGCATCAAAGGGATGGGCTGATGGCAGCTACTGCAGCTGGTGGGTGAAGAATTTCTTTCACAGAATTGCATGAGACTGGGCCGCCAGCGTGGCGCTGCGTGATTTGGGGATGACTTGAATTGTGTCTATAGACAGGGATTCTGCGGGAAGTATTTTCCTGGGCCCTGCAACCTGAAGACAGCTCTGGATGTGGGCTGAGCACTAAGACAGGCAAAGCTCCAGCCTACACAGCAGGTGGGCAGTACACGCGGCTCCCTGCTTACTCCTCTCTGGGTTGCCATTCTCAATCTGTGCTCCAAGATGAGGGGAGAGAGAAACCCTAAGAGTCTTCCCAGAAGAAACTGTGGTTGAGCTAAGAAGCTGCTGTCAAACAGTTCCAGAGGCCCCCAGGCAGCAAGCAAGCTCGAAGGCACCATCTCCGGTGGCCTGGGAGGGCGGTGGATGAGCCGGGCTGTGAGCCCCCAGCAAGGACGCTAGGTCTCAGCCTGGGTCCCTCACCTGCAGGTGAGGCCCCTTCCTCCTACCCTCCTACCTCCCTCCTCCTGGAGCGGGTCACGTGATCCCACCCTGGTCACAGATTCCCACGAGTCCCGGTGGGGCTGCAGCCCTGGTGCAGTGGCCAGGCTTGGGCAGTGCCTGGGTGGAGCAGAGGCCTCTCACAGGGAGGAATGAGGTGGACACAGAGAAGAGCAGAGGCGGGTCCACTGAGGCAGGGCAGTGCCTGCTGGGCCACGTGTCAACCCCGAGCCCACATACTCCTGTGCCCTGAGCCCGCGCTCCAGGGGCCTCTGCTTCTGGTAGCACCGCTCCCTCCTCACGACACGGCATCCCAAGACCCGGCTTGGGGAGCGTGGCCGGGCTGCCTTTTGAGCAGGCCCCCTCTCTGCCCCACAGCTTCGCAGAGACGAGCCCTCATGGAGGACCCTGCTAGGACAACGGGCCAACACCTGGGCCAGCCATTAGACTGGCTTGGCAGCCTTCTAGAATGTCCAAGGGGTGTGAAGATCTGCTCGTCTCTGAGGGCCTCTCAGATGCATGCCTTCCCACTCAGCATGGCAGCCCACGCCATGATCCATCATGAGGAGACGCCCCCGTGGGAAGAGCCAGGGCCAGCTCTGCCTGCACTGTGGCTGCCATGTTTCCTGTTGACTCTCTGGACACCACCAGGAACCTCCCCGCCCCTCCCTCCTTCCCTCCTCCCCTCTTCCCATCCCCCCGCCTTACTCCGCCAGCTCCTCCAGGCTGCGGTAGACGTCATCGTCATTCTCTGCGGTCTCCTCTGAGGGAAAAGGCCTGCGGAAGAGAAGGCGAGAGGGAGGTGAGCAGGTCCCGGCACTGCCGGCCAGTGGGACCCCAGCTGGACCCCACGGCAGAGCCCAGTGTGGCCCGGCCAGGAGCAAAGGGGCTCTTGTCCACTCTCTAGAAGGATACCGGGTACGCGGACACCGATCAGAGTCACAGAACGAGCCAACTGGGCCGTAGGGCAAGACGAGACCCATGCCCAGCTCGCCAGGGGGCAAGGAAAGTGTCACGCACACTCTGGGCTCTGGGTGTCCAGTGGGCAGATGAGAGGCCCAGGTCAGGGCTGCAGAAGGCGTTCATCTGCCCAGCGACCTGCCTTCCCCTTTACCCGCACTCCCACTTCCAGGGGGTTTGCAGTGGAGAGGAGGCTCCTCTGCCAGCTCAGTCCCCGCAGGAGAGGAAGCAGGAGGGGACTCCAGAAGGGAGGGGTGAGTTCTGAGGCACCGAGGGTAGGGGCTCACCCACCCCACCCACCAGCCCCTGGCTTGAGGTCAGGAAGAGAGTCCCGAAAATGAAAAGCCCTCGGAACCTTCTGCATGGATCTGCAGCCTCCCCTCCTACAAAGGGAGCAGGAGCCCCATGGGGACTCCCCAGAAGGAACATGGCACTGATCTCCCTCCCCCTCCGCCCCCAAGACGCCCCAACTCTGCTGCTTTTCTTTAGTTCAGGATGGTATATAAATATATATATATACATAAACTTTAATCATTTGGGCTCTTCTTGCATCTCATTTTTGTGGAACTCTCAAGCATATGTATATAATTATAATTGTTTTTCTCCTGTTCATCTGTCTTATGTCAATTCAATTCATAAACCCGCCCAAGAACCTGGAGGGATGGAAGGAAGCGGTTTTCCTCCCACAGGACCCAAAGCATCGCTCTGCTCCGTCCTCTGCAGACAGACAGATGGGTGTAGCCCCGAGTCTACAGGCCTCCCTGCACAAGGCGAGCCTGGGCCAGCACAGGCCAACCACTCAGAGCTGAAATGCCGGACCAGCCTCGGGGAGGGGGCAGAGGCGGAGGGGAGGGAGGGATGGGATGGAGGAGAGGCAGGAGAGGCAGATCAAACACCCAGAAGAGGGGGCTGCAGCTGGTTCAAGGCTATGGGCCAAATCCACTCATCTCTACAGGAGACCTGAAAGACCCCTTAATTAAACCAAACATCCCCGTGTAGCCCCTGGGTGCGTGTTCTGGTAGGAAACCTGTCACTAAGGATGGGACGGGAGATCCCAGCCGGGGGGCTGCCTGGGCCCAGATGCCAGCTGGGATTGTTTCCTTGCCTGGGGTCAGGCTGACATTTGCTCAGCCCGAGATCCAGCAGGGATCTCCAGCAGTCCATCCTGGCAGCCCTGCCCCGCCTGGAGGCTGGGGGCCTGTGTTCCTGCGGAAGGGGCAGGGGGGAGTCCACTGAGCTGTGAGCTGGAGGCCTGGGTCCTACCTGGCTCTGTCACAGACCTGCAGGGACTAGGTCTCAGGTCGGAGGTCCCCAAGCCAGACCCACCAGGCCATTGGTCAGCGTGCCCCTGTGGCTTCCTGGTAAAAGCCCGTGTCCAAGGGGGCAGCACAGCCAGGCCTGACCTCTGCATGGGTGAGCTCGGCTCTCTGCTCCAGCCACTCTCCCTCCTTCCACCCATCACCATACAGCCGCATCCCCCAGTGGAGGTGCGTGTCCCGGGTCACGGGCAGAGCTGAGGCTGCCACGAGATCCTCCCCACCAGGGCTCCGTTGCTGACACAGCACCATTCACGGCCAAGAAGCCCCTCAAGGAATCCATCTCCTCCCGTGATATGCAGAGCCCCAGGCCGACACAGACCCCGTGCAGCTGATGGGGGTGGGGCTGAGAAGCCACAACCTGGAGGGACTGGCCGACACGCGGGTGACCCCGGAAAGCACAGGAGGCTCTGCCAGGCTGAGATGTGGCTTCAGGACCCAGAGGTGGAGGCTTCTTTCCCTTCAGCATGAAACCCCGCTGCCAGGACCAGCCCTGGGCCGTCCCCGCTCCCACGCCAGCCCCTCGCTTACGTCCAGCCATCCCTGTCTCCGACCTCATCAGTCATTTCTGCTTTTTCTAAATTTTCAGTGATGATGGGTATGACTTCATAATAAAGAAAAACAGAATCAAAATTCTCATTATGAAAATGTGTCCTCATCGTAAGTAAATATTTTAAACCCCACTCATCTCCTATAAAAGTATGTTATGTAAAAAATGACATCGTGGCAAAGTATGAACGTGCTTTCTCACGCAGAATGTAGAGAGGGGGCCGGGCGCGGTGGCTCAAGCCTGTAATCCCAGCACTTTGGGAGGCCGAGACGGGCGGATCACAAGGTCAGGAGATCGAGACCATCCTGGCTAACACGGCGAAACCCCGTCTCTACTAAAAACACAAAAAATTAGCCGGGCGAGGTGGCAGCGCCTGTGGTCCCAGCTACTCGGGAGGCTGAGGCAGGAGAATGGCAGGAACCCAGGAGGCGGAGCTTGCAGTGAGCTGAGATCTGGCCACTGCACTCCAGCCTGGGCGACAGAGCGAGACTCCGTCTCAAAAAAAAAAGAATGTAGAGAGGGAAGAGAAAATACCAAACTCCTGAGGTTGTGCTCTTGTTCAAATCTGATCACAGAGTGTGGGCGACAGTTTAGGGAAACGGGGCATCCCATCGAATCCTGGATTATCAACAGGACGGCCATTCGGAGACTGTACTTCCAGAACCCGCCCTGCTAAGCCAACCGAGAGATGCATTCACACTTCGAAGGAGACCCACCCTAACGATGAGTGAACACACACACCTGCCTCTCACTCTTCCTGTGCCCAGGCAGACATCACTCATCAATCAAAGCTCTCCTATCCCTGAAGCACAGCGTTCTTAACACAGGGCTCTACTCCTCCATCAGTCCTGGGACTCAGACAGAACCCACCTGCCCTGCCAGGAGAGCTGAGCCCGGGGGCAGTGAAGGAGAGGAAAAGCTTTGGAGCTGGGCTAACCCAGGTGTGAACCCTAGGCCCATCCCCTGCTCCCTGGGACCTTGGACAAGCTACTAAACCTCTCTGAGTGTCCGCCTTCTCCCCCTGGAAAATGGAAGTAATAGTGTCTTCTCAGAGGGCTGCTGGGAAGGGCAGCTGTAGGACGGCAGAATGCTCTGGACTTAGTGGGGTCCAACAATGGCAGCTGCGATTTAGTGTTTCTAGTATCATCCTCACTCAGGGCACTTTCCGCCGTCCAAGAAAACTGCCTTCTGAAGCCTCGTGAGGAAGCCCCGCTTGCCATGATGATTTCGGATTCTTGTTTCCTAACACAGAAAGCGAGGGCCCACTAAAATAAGGCACAACAGTCATTTCAAAACCTTTTGTCAGCCAGGTGCAGGGGCTCACACCTGTAATCCCAGGACTCTGGGAGGCCCGAGGCGGGTGGATCGCTTGAGGTCTGGAGTTCGAGACCAACCTGACCAATATGGTGAAACCCCGTCTCTACTAAAAATACAAAAAAATGAGCCGGGCGTGGTGGTGTGCACCTGTAATCCCAGCTACTCAGGAGGCTGCGGCAAGAGAATCACTTGAACCCGGGAGGCGGAGGTTGCAGTGAGCCGAGATTGCGCCACCTCACTCCAGCCTGGGTGACAGAGAGAGACTCCATCTCAAAAAAATAAATTAAAAAAAAAAAAAAGCCTTTTGTCTTTTAAAAAACCTGACCTTGAGCTGTGGTGGTTGTAAATTTTCCTTCCCTGCATTTCATTCGGTGTCTTGTTCAACCCCTCCTGTCATCTCCTCTACCTGCCCGACCCAGAGGAGATAAAGCAGGAATGTTAAAGTCCAAAGAATTATACTGCTGCCCGTAAAATCTTTACCACTTTTATTCTAAGATCCCTATTTGAGGCCACAAATCCCCTTGAGAATGGAGCTGCAAATCCAATTAATTTCTGCCACAGCCCAACAAAGGCTCTGCCAGGAGGGGAAGAGCAGGAGAGGGAGGCACCCTGTCAGGGACCATGTGGGGCCTCAGCGCCCAGCCGCTGGGGCAGAAATACGCAGGAGACTAGAGGAGGTTTCACCAGGTCCCAGTCCCCTTTCACTCCACTCCCCCTACAACCCTCACGCCCATGCTGACTCTGGCCCTTGCACCTGCTCTGCTCTCTGCCTTCAGTCCCCTGCCCTCCCACCATTCACCCAAGTGAATCCAAGCCTTACTGCAGGTGGGAAGACTTGATCAGTCTCTCAGCCTGGGTCAGCCTCTGCCTAGCACAGTGCCTGGAGCTAGAAAGGCATGGATGAGTACATGGATGGATGGGTGGATGGGTGGATAGATGGGGGGGATGGATGGTTGGCTGGCTGGCTGAGTGGGTGCCTGGGTGTGTGGGTGGATGGTTGAGTGGATGGATGGATGAATGGATTGGTGGGTAAGTGGGTGGGTGGGTGGACAGATGGATGGATGGGTGGGTGGGTAAGTGGGTGGATGGATGGACGGATGGGTGGGTGGGTGGGTGGGTGAGTAGATGGATGAATGGATAGGTGGGTGGATGGATGGATGGATGGATGGATGGATGGATGGATGGATGGGTGACTAGATGGATGAATGGATGGGTGGGTGGATGGATGAACGGATGGATGAACAGATGCATGAATGGATGGATGGGCAGGTAGTTGGATGAACTGATACATGGATGCATGGATGGAAGGATGGATGAGTAGCTAGATGGGTAAATGGCTGGGTTGGTGGGATGGGTGGATGAGTGATAGATGGGTGGGTGGGTAAGTAAGTGGGTGGAAAGACAGATAAATGGGTTGTTGGGTGGCTGGATTCATTAGTGCATGGATGGATGTCTGGGAGGACAGGTGGATGAGAGAGTAGTTGGACTTTGTGGGTTGATAGACAGATGGATGAGTAGACGGATGAACAAATGAGAGGGTTGGTGGGTGGGATTAGTGGGTGATGGATAAGTAGACAGAAGGGTGGGTGTCAGATATTCTCAGGCTGCTCTTTACCCCCTTGAAACGGCAGCATCAAATTAGATCCAAGGAAGCATTTTATTTTATTTTTATTTATTTATTTATTTTGTTTTTGAGATGGAGTCTCGCTCTGTCACCCAGGCTGGAGTGCAACGGTGCGATCTCGGCTCACTGCAAGCTCTACCTCCCGGGTTCACCCCATTCTCCTTCCTCAGCCTCCCGAGTAGCTGGGACTACAAGCACCCGCCACCATGCCTGGCTAATTTTTTGTATTTTTAGTAGAGATGGGGTTTCACCGTGTTAGTCAGTATGGTCTCGATCTCCTGGCCTCATGATCTGCCCGCCTCGGCCTCCCAGAGTGCTGGGATTACAGGCGTGAGCCACTGTGCCCGGCCTCTCTCTTTTTTTTTTTTTTTTTTGATCAAGACGGAGTCTTACATTGTTGCCCAGGCTGGAGTGCAATGGCGTGATCTCGGCTCACTGCAACCTCCGCCTCCCGGGTTCAAGCGATTCTCCTGCCTCAGCCTCCCAAGTAGGTGGGATTACAGGTGCCCACTAGCATGCCTAGCTAATTTTTTGTATTTTTAGTAGAGATGGGGTTTCACTATGTTGTCCAGGTTGGTCTCAAACTCCTGACCTCATGATCCGCCTGCCTCGGCCTCCACAAGTGCTGGGTTTACAAGTGTGAGCCACTGCGCCCGGCCTATACGAAGAGGCATTTTCATGGAGAGCTCGTAAGAGACCACAGAGGTATTCAAGTCACCCCTCAGTAGGGACTTTGTAACAGTGACCTTGATTAAACAGTGGGACACACATTTGCACAGAGAATGTCTGAGCAGAGTTTCTGGGGCCACATCCCAGTTGCAACTTAAAGCCCAGTGGGGGTGGGTCGGGTGGAGACTGTGGTCATTTTGCAACAAGGCCTAGCTCCACCCCCCAACTCCCCTCCCCACCCCCGAGGCCATCTTCAGGCACCAGCTGATTTTCCTTCCCGCACTTCCCGGTGTCCCTTAGCCACACCTTGCCCTGTGGTGTTGCCTTGCTCATTAAGAGCAGGGCATGAGAAGCAGACAAGGCCAACCGGAGCCTATCCAGAAGTTGTCCTGAGAGCAGTCATCCTGGTTCCCCAGGAGTGGCTGCATCCCTCTCCTCCCACCAGAGCCTTCCTGAGCCTGCATTTCCTCGCGCCTGGCTTCGGGAAGCGGAGTTTCCCACTGCGCCGCGGAGGGGACGAAGCGGATGTCCGCACGGGAAGCAGAGAAGCCACAAGTGCCCAGTGCAGAGAAATCCCCGGCAGAGCCTGCCGTTGGGCAGCAGCCGCTCCTCTCAAACAACCCGTCCAATCCCATTCCCCAAGCTTCCTCAGCACCCACTCCCCACTCCTGCCCCCGAGCCACTGCTTGCTCGAGGAGCTCCCCCAGCCCCCAACAGGCCTCCCCAGTTAGCTCAATTCTGGGCAGGACAATCACAGTCCCAGTGCCACGGCCAGATAAGTCACCAGCCAGAGGACACAGACCGGGAAACACAACACCCCACGGGGTGCCCAAATCCAAACCCCGAAGAAAGAGCGGAGGAAACATAGCTCCTGCTTCCAAAGAGCTCCTTCACTCCCCTCCTGTCTTTCCCCCGGGGATTTACGGTGCACCCGCGTGGGGCTGGCCTGGGTGGCCATTTGTCACCGATTCAGGGAGAAGGAGCAGCTTGAATCTCGCTTTAGGATAATAAATCAGGCTCCTATTCTTGCCTTCGGGACTTCTGTGAAAAGATGGCCTTTGCAGAGCACCACCTGTGCCACTGTGCCTACAGCTGCCTGGTGGCCCCACAGTCTGGTGGGAGGGGCCCACTGGACGCTCAGGGGTCTCCAAGCTGAGGGTAGCAAGCACAGGTCTGCGTCAGCACAGACCCTCAGGATCTCAGCTAGAGGGAGGACAGCTTGGGTTCGCTTTCTTGGAAGGCCCTGAGGAGCCGGCAGCCAGATTTGGTTTTTAAGACAAAGACCAGAGTAGCCAAAGAGAGGACCCTAAACACAGCTGCCCTCCTTCCCAGGCAGGTGGCAGATGCCTGGGTTCTAGGGGATGAGCCCGGACAGCTCACGTCTTACTGTGCTTCCATGAGGACTGTGGGGCCTCACATGTGGGGTTCGATGGGGAACACGCCCCCTTGTTGGCGCTGATCTAAGATTCCACAACAGCAGCGGCTACAGGGAGAGAAGGCTGGGTCCCCACAACACCACCGCCCCAGGTTCTACTCAAGCGCTTCAAAACCAGCTTGGATGCAGCACTGGGCCTGCTGACCTCATCTGGCAGCGGCCTCCTCTGCATATTGAGCGGACTCCAGGGCTCCATCATGTAGGGCTCGTGGCCACTCCTGCACCCCTGGAGTCCCGGTCCTGTTTCCCTAGGGGCTACTGCCACCTCAGAGCAGGGAAGCCCCTCTTGCCTCTTACAGAGCGAATCCACCCAGCAGGTGTGCGTCTCATCCTGGAGTGAGTGTCCACAGACAGCCCTGCCTGGGGCCAAGATGCAGCTCCCAGGCTCCGTCCCCAAACACCTGGAGATAACATCAGGGAGAAGCCACAGCACGGACCCCAGCACCTCAACTGTGCTCACTCGAGGGGAGACCTTGTGGGGAAAGCTAAGAGCAAGGCCTCTGCAGGTAATGGGTCTGGGTCCAAGCCCTGGCTCTGCCCGTCTCTGAGCCTCAGTTTCCCCAACTGCAGAATGGGGGCGGGTAGTAGCGATTGCTAAGACCAAGGGAGATGGTGCATAAGCCTCCTAGCGAGCATCCTGCACGTACCAGCGCGGGTCTCTCCCCTTCCACTTTCCACCAGCTCGGCCTCTGAACCCACTCTGCCTCCAGAGCCAGCCGCAGTGGGACCAATTCCTGGGTCACAGTTGGAAAAGCGCCCGCTCCCCACAGATGGTCCACCCAGCCCTGCCATGGCTCAGGCAGGGCACCCCACCGAGCACTTCCTCCCACAGTACATCCGAACAAGAACGCAGCCCTAAATGAACGTTTGGATCCTGGAAGGGACTGAAGATTCCAGAAGGTACAGAAATCAGCGTTTGGCTCATCCAGCCGTCATGCACAGAGTCTGGGACACGGTTTTTGTTTCCCACACTCTGCTGACATCTCGGGTGAAGGATCCAAGGCTTGAGACAGTCCCTAATGCCTCCACTTGGCCGGTACAGAAAGAAAGTAGGACCCGACTAACAGAAGAAAAGTCCCCCGCACAGTGACTGCCAAGGACCGTGTGCACCAGCAGTGCATCAGGGAGGCTGCTCCACCTGACCCACCCTGGTGCTCCTCGCCCAGCCGGAGCCCTCCGAGAGAACAGGCAGAGCCTTGAGTTACATCCTGGAGGGCGAGACCCGCTCATGGCCCCAAGGGAGCGCCCTCGGCCTCTGAGGCCAGGTGTGACCAGCACTGACATCTACTGTCCAGGTTTGCCCGGGACAGGGATTTCTTAGGATGCGGGACTTTTGGTGCTTAAACTGGGACAAGTTGGCCGCTTTAGTCCTGCAGATGGCAGACAACAGTGTTTGCATTTACGTGCTGACACTATGCTGGGGCGGGGGGGAGGTGCTGGCTAATCCTCAGTTTCCAATTCTGAAACCAGCTTCAGAATCAGGCTTTGGGAGGGCCAGGCGCCAGCCTGGCACTGGAACACCACCAGGTGCAGGGGTATCTCACGCAGGCGGAGGCCATGGTGAGGAGAAAGAGAACGGCGCGGGTGGGGGGGCCATGGGACCCCACGCCCAGGGCACGGGAGCCGGGCCATAGCCCTTCTGGCACTGTGTGCCGGGGAAACAGCAGCCAGGCAAACTTGAAAGGCACATCAGGCAGCGCAGCCCGGAGGGCCCGCCAGGCCCGTTTAATTATTGAGGGAGTCACCTGGGTGCTGCCTTCTAATTGGCAGGGAGGCCTTGAAGCACCAGGGCTTCGCTTATTAGAAACGGTTCCCCTGCTAAACAGCTCCAACTGTCAAAACAAGCCCACAGATCACGTTTCCTTCCTCAGGGCGCCATCCCACCCAGCCCAGAAGGGCTATCACAATGGGAGGAGGCCAGGTCGAACCCGGCATCCCACCCATGGCCACACCCGGCTCGGGGATGCCAGTGTCGGAGATGAGTCTGACACACCCAGCACGAAGGCAGCACAGGGCTGAGGGGTGCAGGGAGCACGCAGAGACACCTCAGGGTGGGAGGGAGTCTGAACCTGGGGAAACCAGGAAGGGCTTCTCGCAGGAGGTGGCAAGGGAGCTGGTGTGAAGAGTAAAGTCTAATTTTGAGTTCAGAGTTCTGACTTTGTTTGGGTTTTTTTTTTGGGTTTTTTTTGTAGATATGGGGTCTTGCTATATTGTCTAGGCTGGTCTCAAACTCTTGGCCTCAAGCGATCCTCCCACCTTGGCCTCCCAGTGTTGGGATTACAGGTGTGAGGCACTGTACCTGGCCCAGAGTTCCAGCTTTGTTTAAGACAGGCTGGGGTAGGAACCCTGGCCACAAACCTCCTAGCTAGGAGCTTACTAAGGGCCCTACATCCCCTGGCCTCAGCTCACTCACTGTAATATTCAGACAAGCCACCTGCCTCAGACGTGATATGTGAAGGAAAGAGGGGGAAGGTGATGATGGACATGGGCACCGTTTAGGGGCTGGAGGAGGCAGCCTGGGCAGAGGGTAGATGAAGACTCAAGTGCCAGGTGGGGCAGGAGTCTCATGGGGCTGGAGTCGAGAGTGACCAATGGGCTGGCCCGGTGTGGTTACCAGGATCTGAAACCAAAGTCGGGATGGAAGTAGAGGGTCTCTCCCCCATGGGGTGGCAGGTTGGAAGGTGGGGGCACTGAGGCATGGCCACTGCCATAGCCCCGGCAGTGACCTTGACGTCTGCCATGGCAGGTCCAGCAAGGCGGGGGTGTGGCCTGACGTCTGCCATGGCAGGTCCAGCAAGGCGGGGGTGTGGCCAGCTCCAAGCTCACCAGGGGAGATGGTGAATACACCAGAGCCCTAGAGGAGAGACCCCACATGACCCCCAAATCCAGCTAGGCTGCTTCTGCCCTTGTTTCCAGAACCCCGGCAAGGCAGAGGAAGACACGGATCTCCCAGGCGGAAAGAAATGCTTGGTTCCCTGCCCACGCTACTTTGTCTGGGAGAGGAAGGGGCCTGGAGTGGCTGCTGATGACAGAGGAATGTGACTTCTCAGCAGCTGCAAAGCATAATATATATTTTTATTTTCCAACACGCTTCTCGTAAGGGAATCTCGGCTGGCACCGGTTTGGAAGGAAACGGCCAGTGGCCCATAGGGCGTCCTTCCCCGGCGAGCGCGCAGAGCCTCCAAAGCCACTCTGCCTTTTGCTCCATGCCAGGCCTCTTCCCAGGGGACACCTGCCCAGGCTTGGCAGGAAGCCCCCGGGACAAACACTTAGGATTTGTCCATCAGGGAACGGGGCTGAGGGAGGAGGCTCTGGGACAGGGGCATTGCAGCCCACAGGCCGGCAGGGGCTTTCCAGGGCTGAGGCCTGCACCCCCAGGCCCCGACACGGCTGCTCCACCCAGCTGTGGGTCAGGCCTCCGTGCATCTCACTTCTGCCAACCGAAAGCTACGGTACACTCCCTGCAGACGCAAGATGGGGATCAGGACGCCTCCAAACTGGGCACTGATGGGCCAGAGCCCCAGCTGTCCCCCTGGCCTTGGCCTGAGGACCCTCGACCGAGCTCAGTCGTGCTGGGCAGAGAAAGGTGGACAGAGTGACTGATGAGGACTATGGCACAGGAACTCAGACACAACAGGTCTGATTCATGAGGAGGAAACAGGCAAGGCTTGGGTCTGCCCACGCTTCCAGACTCCAGGCCTGCAGGTCAACACTCTGTGCCCAAAGGTGCCCATGAGGGCCCCAGACAGCTCCTTGGTTCTTCAGCAGCCCCTGATCAGGACAGCTCTGAGCTCCTCCTGTGAACATGGAACGCTCTGTCAGCTACTGGAAACACCGTTCCTTTTCTTCCCTCTCCCTGAACATAGCGGTTTCCTTCCTTGGGCCAGTGGGGGTCTGTTGCGGGAGGGCAGCACACAAACGGCTTCCTGAGCTTCCCCCACTCTCACGTCTGGTGCAGTCGCCAGATAACACAAGCCAGGCTGGGCAGTTTTGGGTGGGTGGACATGGGCCACGGCGGCTTGTCTGCACATGCGTCCCACCCTGGCCAGAAGCAGAAGCGTGGACACGCTGGGCCAGGTCAGGGACTGAATCCACGGGCTGGATGGCAGGGGCTCTGGTCCGAGACCCAGGAGGAGGAGCCCACACGGCATGCCCAAGGCAACAAGCTTAAAATGCGGACCTTCCTCCAGCAAACACTCGGAAGTGGGAGCTGCACGCAGGACCCCTACTTGGAGAGCTGGGCTGGGAGGGCCGGAGTGGGCGGCCACACTGGGGTTCTCTGCAACCACCAATCTGCTGTGTCACCGTAGGAGACACCCCTCTCCTCTCTAGACTGCCAAGGGGGACTGGGCGACACAGCAGCTGAAGGCCCTCTTCCTCCTCCCCGCACTTCCTGCCAACTTGTCTGCTGGGAAATGAAGGGTCAGCTGGTGGCCAAGGCCTTGGCAGTCTCCCTAGTGAGAGGGGGCCTCGCGTTGGAGGATCGGCTGTGACAGGGACAGCAACCCCAGGGCCTGTCAAGGAGCAGCCACTACCCTTCCAGCCCCTGCCCATGGCAGGCATCACTAATCAATCACAGTGTACTCTCTGAGCCCAGCTGGGAGGGACACTGGGATGGACACACTCCAGGTGGCCGATGGATTTATCATCCCTGGTGAGACAGTTAGGGATGCCAGTCCCAGCAGAGAGCAAGTTTCCGGGAGAGCTCTGGACAATCCTCCATGTGGCAGCAACTGCCCGAGGTGGGGCCAGTCTCAGGAGTCCCAGGACAGCCTGGTCAAGCTGCTCCACAGACACCAGCCTCTGTCCACTGGTGGAGTCTTGGAGCAGGGGTGGGGGCACACCTACCCAGCTGAAAGGGCACAGTGGGGCCCCAATCTTTCCTCTGCATTCACAGAGCAGGGAAAGGGAAGTCCT
This sequence comes from Theropithecus gelada, assembly GCF_003255815.1. NCBI lineage: Eukaryota > Metazoa > Chordata > Mammalia > Primates > Cercopithecidae > Theropithecus > Theropithecus gelada. The sequence goes on along the minus strand of NC_037683.1, from coordinate 4,525,097 downwards.
CACAGGACAGAAGCTGTGCTGATGCTCCTGACAGCACCACAATATGAGGTTCTGTCTCCATCCCAAAGAGGACACTGAGGCCCAGAGAGATGAAGGAAGCTGCCCAAGGAGGCCAGCCAGAAAGTGGCAGAGCTGGGCTGGGAGCCAGGACCTCACACTACCTGGCCATGTCTTGGACAGCAGCCCCAAGACCTTGTCCAATCACAAGGGACAGACCACCCCAAAGGGCCTGGGTGTCACCCCTGGCACCTCCTGTCGGCATCTCCTGTTGGCTACCAGCCCCACTCACCCTCTTCCTGCTACCTTGCCCCACGACCCTCCACCACTCCCACCTGGGCATCCACAGCAGCCCCTCAGTGGCCCTGGCCTCCACTCTGGAGCCCCTCGAGGCCAGGCAGGGCCAGAGGAAGGCTCCAGACAAAATCTCAGAGGCCGCTGCCCTGCTGGAACCCCCAGGGCTCCCCTCACATGCTGCTCCCTCCCCTGTCCAGTCCTGTCCCTGGCTGCCCTGGTCCCGGCCCCTCTCTATCCAGGGCCACCAAGCACAGTTCCCCAGGGCTTCTGCCTGGGCCTCCCTGCCCCAGAACTCCTCATGGCCGTCAGGGCCCAGCCAGGGCATGGCCTCCTCAGTGAGGCGCACAGACCACTGCATCCGAGGGCTCCCACCTCGCCCCATCCCTCCGCTGCCACCCTGAGACCATGTCCCCGGGAACTCTGGGCCTTGGGGGGGCTGCACACAGTAGATGAACATGACTGGCTGATGGGTGGCAGGCACGAGAGGGTGCAACTTGTCCACCCCAGTGATCAGGTCACCAGGCCACTGGGCAGGGGCTCCCAGCAAGCATGAGGAGGAGGACGGAGCCCAGCTCTCCCACAGTAACCCCGAGGGGATGGGCTTGGCTGGGCTCCTTTGCAGCAGAGAACAGGGCTTTGACCCCTGTGGGTGGTGCCAGCCCTGGGCCTGAAGGCGGCCCTGGGTGGGGTGGGGCTGGGCGAGGGCCAGCTGTCCAGGTTCCCAACTACCCACCTTGGAGCCTCAGGCCTACGGCCTTAAGTTTCAATCAGAACTGGTCAAGCCTCACCTCTGCCTTCCTGGGATACCTGTTCCATCCAAACCCTCCTTGCTCCCAGAACGCCAGATCCCCAATCTGGAGCGACATACAGGGCTCCCGTCCTGTAGCTACCCCCTCCCACCAAGTGGGTGCTCAGGGAAGGGAGGATCCAAGAACAAAATTCTCCAAATAGCAGAAAACCCAGGACTCGGCAGCCACCAACCCTAGCTGGGACCTTGGGCCAAAGTCAGCGCCACGCCTCAGCGTGAGCAGCCCACCTCCCAGAGGGCTGGAAGCTCGGTGCTGGATGGCGTCGAGGCCTGCGTCAGTCTCCCCACCAGCAACCCTAAGGGGCCGTGGAGCGTCTCCTGTCCCCAGGGTCAGCAGGTGAGGCCTGAGGCTGGTTTTTTCAGCTGTCAGAGGCCAGTTCTACCAAGAACCGAGCGGGAAGAGCCCGGACACCCTGGGCCGGGGGCTCCATGCCTGGATCAATGCTGGGCCCGGAACCCTGGCCCCCTGACTCCCAGGTAGACCCCACTTGAGGACGTCAGATAAAGTTCCAGCCTCACGCTGCCCAGCAGGTTGGCCTTGGGCTAGAGGTGACCTCTCTGAGCCTCAGCTTCCTCCTCTGCAAAATGGGGGCGAAAATCTCTGACTCCCAGGACCAAGGGGAACATTTAATGAGCTGGCGCCTGGGAGGTGCTCAGCCCTGTGCCACCTGGTCGCTGCTGCTATGATGGCGGGTGGACGGGGCAGCTCCAGAAGGCCACCGTGACAGACGGGACACAGAATGGCTTGCCACACCTGTGCTGATCGCTAACAGGGAGGAAGAGAAGCAGGTCCCAGGAGTCCACTTCAACAGAGGTGGGTCTCTTCATGTAAAGATCCAAAGCAATGAAGATGAAACAAAACTGTATTTGAATTTTGATAAAAGTAAAGGGTAATTTGATAAAAGTAAAGGGTAAAGCCAAAAGTCAGGATGGTGGCTACTTCCTGACGGGCGCTGGAGTGGCTGCAGCTCCTTTGTGTCCTAAGAGCTAGAAACTTCAAGCTGCTTGTCCTTGGGCAGACTGGCCAGCTTGTGAGTGTTCAAAGTAATTACAAGTTAAATCAATGCATCAATAAAGATAAGAGGGAAAGAGCGGAACAAAAGGCTGGAGAAAGCGACAAGCAAGGGCGCCAGATGGCCGATCCCAGGGTTCCTTCCTCTCTTGTTGAAACGCTGCTAAGTGCTGCCTTCAAAACCAGGCCATGTGCTGGTGGGCACGGGCCCCCTGGGAATGTGCCTCGCATGGGGCCGGGCATCTTCGGGGAAAGAAAGCCATGAGCCGGGGGTGAGGCAGACAGCTCTGGGCTCAGGCAGGCTCCTGCGTCGTTCAGGCTCCCCTGAAATTCTGGCCCCATCCCATGGCAGCCTGGCACTGGCTCTGCAGTCACCCAGGCCCGTGTTTAGGTTTATTTCCATAACACCCTGAATGCATGACCACAAGCTTATCAGCCTCAGTTTCCTCAGCTGTAAAAAGGGGACAATCGGTCCCTACTCTCAGGGATGAGCAGTGTCAAGTGGTGTGTGCCAGGCTGAACGCCTACAGCCAAATATTCTGGTTTCACCCCTGTGGGAAGGTGACAATCCTGCCCTGCCCCTGCCTCCAGGTGAGGTCCAAGGACTCAGTTTGACTAAAGAGATGTGGGCGGAAGTGATCCTATCAGACTCTAAGGAGCAGCTACAGCAGCCAGCACGGGAGCTGCCCTGTCTACTCTGCCCTGCCAAGACAATTCGCCCTGTTCCCGTTGGACACTATCTGTCAGTCTAGCTCCAGGACAAACGGCAGGGAGCAGAGCACAGCCCGACCTCTGACCGCTATTGGCTAGTGCTGCGAGCGAGACACACTTGCTGCCATAAGTCACCAAGACTCGGGAGTTATCTGCTCCCGCTGCATAACCTTCTTTCCATCCTGACACAAGCAGCCAGTGCCTGGGACACGATACACAAGGGCCACAGTGAGGCCACTGCAGGGGACATTCGGGGGACTGTCCTGTTATTATTAAGACCCTGCTCCAGTGGCGAGAGGAGCTGACACAGGAGCAGAACACTCGGGGCTGCAGGGAGCATGAGGCTGCGGGGAGCACGGGGCTACAGGGAGCATGAGGCCGCTGGGAGCATGAGGCTGCGGGGAGCACGGGGCTACAGGGAGCATGAGGCCGCTGGGAGC